>NW_005054308.1:8536390-8543643 GCF_000277835.1 Geospiza fortis | reverse complement strand
TCAAATAGGAAATGAATATTCATAAATGATGAGTATTCATTACATTTTAATTTACTTTGCCGACCACTATGTCACAAATATAATGGCATCATAGGGGAGAAGAATGACTTTAGAATTGGACAAATATTTGAGAGACACTCCACTGTGGCAGTGAAGTTTTGCCAGGCATTATTTTTCCAACCTTCCAAAATGGGCATACCAGGAAGTTTCAAAACATCATGTTATTATGGTATGATTAATATTATTTCTGAAAAAATTCCTCTAATTTATCTTTTTCATTATAAGAAATGATTTATTGGTGTTATGGTGGGAAAAGATACTTTTTTGACTCAGCTGCCCTGCTGTTTTGAGCAAATTTTGAAGGAAAATAATTTTGTGAATTGTGGTTGGGAAGTTGAAGGCCAAGAATTAGTGATTTTTTGAGAATTCATCTGGATGTTATAAAATGTCATGATTTTCAAAAAAAATGGTGTTCACAGCAGTTTGCAGGTATCTGGACACTTCCAAATGTTTCATGTTGAGCATCCCAGTATTTAAATACCCCAAAGCAATCAGTGCTTATAAAAGATCTTTGCTCCCATGAATCTTGTGCCCAAAGCTGTGAATCAACTCAGTGATAACAATCTCAGGATTAAAGGTTTGGTTAGGTGAAAATTTTCCACAAAACAGTCATTTAGAATATTCAGTTCAGAAAACTTCACAAATAATGAACTCATCTTGTCACTGAACTGAGAGAGGATTGGAGTGAGCATTCAAGTCTCTGTCTGCCAAGTGTTTCCCCAGAAAAAATGAGTATTTGAAAGGCTCCTCCAAGTGCAAGGAAATGAGTTAATAGCATAAACCAGGACACTGATGCAGAAAATGGAGCCCACCAGGGTGGGATGTTTGGAGTTGTTATTCTAATCTGGTTTGCTATTTGAAAGTTATTAATGTTTAGTAGCAAAGAATAAAAAATAAGCTACTAATAATTAATATTGGAATGAAGAAAGGCTTTGTGTTTGGCCCAAATCCAGAGTACAAGATTTTTGGGAGTGCATGGCATTGCAATAAGTGTGCTTTCATTAAAGCCAGTAGTACAACTTCATAAAGCGGTTTTTAAAATCCTAGCCCAAACTGTTTGCTGAGCATAACCAGAAAGCTTTGTGTGTCACAATTAGTCCTTTCTGCTTTCCACCTTCATTCCATGAATTTATAGTTCTCTTTGTGACAAAACAAATCCTTAGCGTGAAAGTGACTGTAATATAAGCAGTGCTGGTTTATGACCTCATGAGCAAAGCGAAGGGGCTTAGGAAGTTTATTAAAAAGATCAAGAATAAAGTTTCATGAAAAACTTGTCTGAAATTTATAAGTTTAAGGGTATTTCTCAAAAGTAATTCAAACATTTAAATGTGTGTAAGTTAAGGTACAATGGCCACAATGAAATGCTTAAAGAGATACAGCCCTTCATGATGTGAATATTTGGGATTTTCTAAACTTCTGATCCATTTTTTGTGAGACAAATGGTCATCCATGAGTATAGGTATCCCAAAGGAATTTTTCTGGGGGAATTCTTGGACCTCAAGCCAAACTTAGGAAGCACCAAGGTACCTAAAGCTTCAGGTAGCTGCTTAGTAGGATTCTTACAACTCTGGCTACAGAATTTCTATCTGTCTGTGAGGTACTTTGAAAATTCCATTAGTTGCTTACTGGAGCCACTGGATTGGTGGATGCTTCCAAAAATCTGGTCCCGGGTGCTGCAGGAACCTGTGTGCTGTTTGCTGTACTGCCCTTGAAGAGCCTGTTAGCACTGGGAGCGTACGGAAGTTCAGAATTAATTATGTTTGGTTAATACCATGTCATTATGGTTTTGTAGGAGCTTTCTCAGAGTTTCAGTATCTATCCCATGAAAAAGGAAAGTGCTTTTCCCACAGAGGTCCCTCCTGAGTTATGAAAAGGCAGCAGAGTCCTGGATGTCTCCCCGCTGCTGGAGGCTGAACAGACAGCTCGTGTTGCTGTTCCCTGAAAACCTGGGCTTGCATATGGAATTCATAGGTTTGGTGTTACCTGATCCATGCCCAGAGGGAAGGCCAGCACTTGGAGCAAATTCTGCCTGACCACAGCACTGCTCATCTTTCCAGCCACAGCATTAGTGCAGGGGTTGGGATTTGAGGTCACAGCACTTTCCTGCAGGACGTTCAGGTGAGAGCATTGCTCAACTCCCTGGGCTGTTTGAGGAGAAGAAGAGGGGGCAAAAGAAATATTTCTGACCATGTTTAGCTCTCTGAGACACTGAAAGGTAAAGCTACTGTGATTAGGGGCCCTTTGGGGAAAATTACTCTTTTCCTGGGATTGTGACCCTGAAGGTGACAGTGAGTGCTGCCTTCTCCTTCAGCCCTGAGCCCGAGCAGAGATGCCTGCAGGAAAGCCCAGAGTCAGGTGCCTGCTCAATATCAGCTGCCAAATATTTTTTATGAGGTTGCATCTGGCTGGTCCCTGCCTGTGCTATCGTCTTGCTGAGATCCCTTGGTACTTTCCTGAGCCAGCACGGAACTCCCTGGGTCTCCAGGCTTGCAGAGGTGTCTTCCCATTTCTGCTTATTGTATAGCGGAAAGAGGATCCTAATTCAGGCAGGCTGACTCACCCAGCCAGAGCTGGAGTCTGGTGTTTGACAGGCTGCAATGCCTGAGGTAGGTGGTCTGAATGCAGCCCTAAATAAATAAATAAAAACCTAGCATGACTTTATCAGAGACATTGAAAGAACAACTTCTCTAAGCATTTGTAGGCTCGAGTCCAAAGTATTCACTCAGATTTTCAGCGTGCTGGTTTTATGTGGTGTCATTGCTGGACAGATACTGTGAACTATAAATATAATTTTATGCTTATGTTTTTGCAAGTAAAGCCTAAATGGCTGGGAGGGGGTGCCTGACCCTGCACTTGGAGCAGCACAAAGAACAGAGGAAGGAACAGTCTGAGAGACACAGCACAGCAGAGACAAGGGGGTCTCAGTCTGTGCAACGCAGTCGTGGCTGCTGCTTGAAATGCAGTGCAGGTTATGTTTCCTCCATCTCTGTCCCACTGCCATCACAAACAGGGGCTGAGGATTATATTGCATTGCTGGATCTAATAACAATAATAAAAATATTATTATTACTATTATTATTAATTATATAATAATAATAATATAACAATATTATTAATTAATTTGTGTATCCACCCATGCCATCCTAGATATTCATTAGTTTTCTGAGTATTTCTGGCCAGAACAGAAATTTAGTTAAACCCTCTGATCACTGGGATGCTTTTCCCGCAGAAGAGCCAGATTCCCTACCTTTCCCCTTGGCCCAGGGCCTGAAAACCCAAGGCTATGCATCGGACCTTGGTCCCTCCATTGGCAGCTCTACGTAGCCTGTCAGAGACAGCCTGAGCACAATTTTTGCACATGATGAATATGGATCTTTGCTGCATCTGGCAGGCTGCAACAATGAATGCAGGAGACTGTCGTTAATAGATAATAAAAGCAGAAAGAAACATTAATGGGAATAAGCTTTTATTTTACTGGGACTGATTATTACTTTTCTGTTCTTGGGCTGTGACTAGATCAAGCTGCAAAGAGCAGCTACCAGTGCTGAGTGCACGCATGTGTTTTGTTGCTGGCTGTTTTTTAATCTGAAATATTTAACCATGACATCTTCAAAGTGCGACTGTGTCATACATCCTCATACACTAATAGATTTCAAAGATGAGGAGCCTTGCTGCTTTATGTTTAGTCATGCCTTCATCTATAAATTTATGGCAGTATTATGGTTTAATGAATTGAACAAGTCCCAGAACAACAACAAAAACGCTCTTTTGTTTGAATTTAGATATAGTGCGCTTTGTTCTTCAATCGAGTAATAAAACCAATATGTTTCTTTAGTGGTAAACTTTGGGGTAACTTCATCTCACATTACTAATGAAGCACTTGGGGAGCTGTGTGTGCACATGTACACATGTGTGTGTGTGTGGTAAACGGGTGCTTTCAGTCGTGGTGTTGGACCTAGGCTGAGCATTCGTATTCCGATAGCGATAGGCAAAGCTCCCAGAACAGATGGAGCAGAGTTCAGCACAAAGGTTTAATCCTATCAGGATGATTCCTGTATGGCCATCTGGATAATCCGGTGCACAAATTCAGTGCCTGTTAAAAGTACAACGTAGGCCAAGATTAGCGTCACAGATTTTCCACTAGACTTGTTCATATTTGACTTTATGATTCTCAGACTTCAGAAAATTGCATTAGAGAGCCTGTGATTTGTGAGAGAAATCAGATGAGGAGTAAGAACTCTTAGGGTACTTGAATTTCCCTTTAAGAAACTGGATTGCAGGCACTCCCTGTCCCTGGCAGAACTGCTTTGTGTTTCTGCACGGGTTGTTCTTGTTTCTGAAAGATGATTACTGTGAGCTCTCTGTTGTGGGCAGACTTTCTCAGTTCTGTTGAACAAAGAGACCCCAGCTGAAAATTATATTAGTTGGATCTTGGTTTTTTTTCAGGAAAATAAATTCTTTGTTTCCTGTAGAATCCATCTCAGGTGAACTTCTGATTGTTGTGCTGTGTAACGTAGTTGCAGGGGATTAATTTGAGGGATGTGGGGTTCTGGTTTTTTCTTTGTGATGGTGAAAGATGTCATAAAAATGTAATTGATACTAGTATTTAGTTTGGCAGTGGGAATTTAAATTTAGATTGAACTCTAAATTTATTCATTTTTTCTAGATGTTTCACCTAGAATGGTTTCTGTGTATCACCAACTGAACCTTACCAGTGTGGCCATAATGTACCCGTGGGTGCTGGAGCATCAAGGCTCAGCCCTGTTGTGCTCTGAATGCTGAGCCTGTTGCACCTTACAGGATTTTGTCTGGTCCTGTGTTGTGACTCTAGGGAGATTTACTATGAAGGATTTACTGCTTTGTTAAGGTACTGATGGAAAATGAAAATGAGGAAACAGGACCGGGGTTGGTGGTAAAACAAACTAGGAATTTTGAAATTGTACCCACCTGCCTTTTTGTTAGGTTAGGGTTTAGCAACGCAGTAAAGCACAGGGTTAACATTTAGCAAATATAAAATTCTTTGTTGGATCATGAAGAACCAATCAGTTAAATTAAGTGTGCTTTGGAGTATCAGAACTATGCAGAAGTGTTCGTTTTAACAAACTTTTAGGGCTGATTTATAGTACTCATTTTGGGCTTCCATTCACAAGGTTGCCTCCATCCTCACCCAGAAATTGCATCAGTGCAACTATTTTTAAACTTCAGTGCACTTAACCAGATGCAGTCTCCTTTCTGGACATGCCTATTGTTTTTAAAGTAGTCAACAGTGACTTAACTGGGCTCCATAACTTCATAAGGGAAGTTGATGGTGGAAAGCCATTGAAATTGCAATGGGAAAGGCAGATACAATTTTTTTTTCACTGTTTAATTAACAAAATTTTGGAGCCCATACTCAGATACAGTAATCCCATCCATGTGTCACAGCTCAGTCCCCTGCATGGTGTTTATTGCCTTTGGCTTTCACACACTGTTCATGTTCCTCTGCAAGTGACACCATGGGGTAGAGGAAGGGCTGAAGGAATAGAGGTGCAATGATCTGGGGGCTTGTGGTAAAACATTTATCTCACTTGGGGGTCAAAATATGTTTGTGCATCCCTGGGGTAGCAGAGCAGTCACTGATTTGGTGTTGGGGTCTGAGCTAACCCATCCCTTGCTGTGGAGCTGGAAGTGATGCCAAGATTTGAAAGGCCCTGTGCAATATTCTTGGATGTCTGGTTTTCCTCCTGACCCAGTCTGTGCATCCCTGAGCACCTGAGCTGCTCAAGAGCATAGGGAGTGCTGAAGCTGAGGGGCAGGCACTAGTTTAGCAGTGTTTGGCCAAAGCCACCTGCAGCAGTTTCCTCATGGCTGACTCAAAATGAAAGTCCTGCAATTCAGGGGCAAAAATGATGAATGTAAAAATTCAAACTTAAAGCCAGCCCAAAATTTCCTAGGAATAAAAAAATCAGGGTAGCACATCAAAAAAAACTGACAATAAATTAGGCTTCTTGAATTTAGAGAGAGTGCAGATATATTTCTCAAGAAGAATGCATGTATTGTTTATATATATATAAACATTAATGCTTAGGTTGAACCTATATATTTAATTTAACATAACTTTAAGTGGGTTTGTAACATTGCATTTTTCTCAGGGAATTTATTATTTACCAAACAGCTATGACAGACCTTTCTTTGGAGGTCAAGTTTTGCTGACTTGCAGGGAGATACTAAGGACTCTGACTGTTTTATTAATCTTTGGAAAGTAGGAGATAGCTCCTAAAGTAAAACAAAAAAATAACCCAAATAAGCAAAGAAACTCCCAGAACTTCCTCTGTGATGTGAAAGGGTTTAAGAGAATGAATGAAAATACATTTCTTGCAGTCATACAGAGATAACTAAATTATTATTTTATGGAAATGTTGTAAGTAAAATACAGAGCAGATTTTTTTTTGTAACAGGTCTCTCATTATTCTGGATTGCCTCCTTTTTCCATGCAGTCATTTTTCAGGCACTGATCAACAACTGAGAGCTTTGGAAATCATTAAGGAAAGAGAAACACAGAGGACTCCATGAAATGTAACTTTGCTAGCTGAGGCATCAGCAGGGATAAAAGAGAAACACTGGCTTAAGTATTGATTGTAGGTGGAATATTATCCCAGGTAATTTACATTTTCATTTCCCATTAATGGGAGCCGTGCATCCAAAACGTTCGGCAGAAAATCACAGCCAAGACCTTTCATTTCACTACTGGAAACCAGAAAAAATGCAACCTTCCTTTCCTTCCCTTCCCTTCCCTTCCCCCAGCCTGGAGGGATTGCACGGCGCGTGTATTTTTGGTTCAGTGATTTCACCCAGTGCAGATGTCATGAAGGACCGGGAGGAGGTTGCCATTTTTGGCAGGGTGCTGTAATCTTTAAGGCTTGCATATGCTAAAACCCCCAAATATCGAGGAGCAGGGCATCGCATCCTCGTGCCTGTGTCACACAAAGCTGCAGGAGTTATCTGCTCCAGGGGGAAACCTCTGCTGCCCTGTTTCCTGCGCAGCAGCTGCTCATTGTCAGCAGAGAATGGGACACGGAGCCGGCTCGAGACGCAAGAGGAAGGCAGGAAGATCATCACTTCACCCAGATAAGCAGCAAACACATTGTTTAGCTTAAGAGTGAAGATTTAATGCTCCAGTAAAATACATAAAAGCTCTGCCACATTCTCTTTCC
>NW_005054308.1:8524059-8536372 GCF_000277835.1 Geospiza fortis | reverse complement strand
CCTGAGGACTTTTCCCCATCCAGGCTGGTTTCATAATCTTCAGTTGCTTTCAGCTGCCTGTACGGGATGCCAGCCCCAGCAATGCCCCACAAACCAGCCTGGAATGGCACCACTGCCTGGGTAGACAGAATTTTTAGGGTTCACCCTTTCAGCATGCTCAGAGTAGTGAGCAGCCTGACAATTCCCACTACTCAGGAAAAGGATATTACTTAAGAGAAAACAAAACCACCCACAACCCAAACAATCCTCCTCCCCACTCAATAAAACAACCCAGCTCAACCCCTCAAAACATATTTGGTTTATTCTTTTAAATTGGAAAAAAGTCTCAGAATTTGTGCTGAGTCCTGAGGCCAAGGTGTTGGCATTGCTGTGTTGGCTGTGCTGCTGCTGGTCCTTTTCTGAGGCAAAATGAGCCCTGCCCTGCACAGGGGAGTCCACACGTGTCCCAAGGCTGTTGTGAAATGGGAGCCCCAGTTCTGTATCCACTGCCCAGCTCTTGGGAGCTTTTCATAGGGCCCAACTATCTTAAAAAATGGAGTTCCTTATCCTGCAACTCCTTCAGTGGGGTTTTTAAGCACTGACTTGAGTGCTTTGTTGAATCACAACTTCCATAAGTTATGGTTTTGAGTGCTTAAAACTGATTTGTGTTGATATTCTGAAAAGTCAGTCATTTGGTGAAAGCATTTAACGGGTTGCAGGATCAGACCCATAAACTGTGGGTTAATCTGTGGCTCATTTATTTATTTAGCCTGGAATTAGGTTTTACCCAAGGAAAAAAAGGAAAATTAAATTAAATTCCAGATATTTTCAGTACTTCCTCTATGATGAGACATAAATTCCCTGTTCCTCTTAATTCCCAGTTTTAACTGCCTTTTCAACTCTCCTTGCGTGTCACAATACTCTTAGAGAGAAGAAAAATAAAAGCATGTGCCCTGTCATTTAAACTCCTGTTGTGATGCAGCAACTGTTGTCAGAGCCTCATCTATGGAATAATAGAGGATGAAACCACACTTCATGATAAAAACTGCAGGCAAGGTCATTCTTACAGTCACCAGCACAAACTGGATATTAATCATAGAGCAAATACATTTCAGAAGCTAAATAGGAGCAGTCCCAGAGTCCTGCTGATAGCTGTGCATCCCACTAATTCACCTCAGTGAACATTTACCTCTAAGCTCAATTAACCCTTATTCCAAGGCCACCCATAAACTTTGTGGTAAATATGGTTTTTTCCCTCCGGCCTCTGTTTTCTATCAGTGGAACAGATCATTTCTGTTGGAGGATAAAAAGCTATCTCTGTTTAGAAATGCAGGTCCCTAATTAAGAGTATGAAACGTCCAGTGTGTGTTTGTGAGGAGCTGGAGTTGGTAGATTATTGATTCTGTAAATTCAGATGCTCCTGAGGCTGTCTGTTATTTCTTCTGTCACCAGGTGCTGTTTGAGGCAGGTAGAAATACTCAGGAGGCAGGTGGGTGGTGGTGGGGGAGAGGAATTTCCTCCTGCAATTGCCTGCACACGAAGTTAGTTGTTAAATGTGTACAAGAAGCTAAAAGGAGACGTTGTTGCTGTTGTTTAGTTATTATTATTGTTATTATTATTATTGTTATTAGTATTATTAGTACTGTTATTATTCTCTCTGCCAAGCATTGTTCAGAGGCAAATTGGAAATGTGGTAATTAGGCCCTGACTGGTAGTGTAGTACTTGTGTCCTGAGCCAAAGTTCAACGCCCTGAAATGAAATTTAAACCAATTAATCTGTTAGATTTTTATCGCTTGTCCGTGTTTTCTCAGCAATTCCCTCAGCACGTGGCCTTTGATCAACTCTCATACAAAAGCTAAAATGTGTGCCTGCTGCTAGCAAGATGGGGCTGACATTAACATGGCACTCATAAAACAATCAGAGCAGTGAAGCCCTCAAACAGACAGGGCAGAGTAATATTTAATAAAAGCGCACACATAATCTTCAGAATTAGCATTTTGTGCCTTGCAGTACCTTTGGGAGAAGAGCTTTTATTTGTGGAGTGATCATTATTATAACAAAGAAGAGCTACCTAATAATTTCCACTTTAACTCTGCAATATGCCACGAGCGTTTCTGAACCATTATGCTAAACTGTGGCGGGGTAATCATTTTATTGTCACAGTTTGAGGGAAGAAAAATCCCTGTGTATCAGTAGCTGGGAAGTGTGGGAACACAGGAACACACCGGCACACGCAGCACACAACAAAAAACTTTTCCTTTTTTTGCTCCCCCTGTGCTGGAGTGGGTACCTGCCATCCTTTGTATGGAAGGTGATAAGATTTTAACAATGTGTACATTGAGAAAAATGAAGATTTCATAAGAGCGTTGTTTTCCTTGGAGCCATTAAGGTTTTTGCTCATAAATCCTTAACATTTATTGATAGCCCCCTTAGCTTTGAAGCCAGTAGCAGGATTCCCAATGGCCTCAGTAAGTTTGGGATTGCAGAACCTCCTCTGCCACCTCTGTCTGTGAGCCTGGCCCATGAGAGCAGCACGGTGGGACTGTCACGGGTGGGCTCTGACTTGCCCTGGTGTTGTGCAAAGGAGAGCAGCTCATTGAGGCTCCCAACACTTAGGCCATTCCAGCCGATGGAGGATGTGGCCACATCACCTTCCGTGAGGAGCTGCAGGGTCTGCTGCAGCTGGAGGGGAAGGTTTGCTTTTCCCTCAGCCCAGCTCTTCTGAGAAAACACAAGGAATGTGACACATTCACACCAAAGAGTCTGAAAATCCTGTCTGATAGCTGGGCTACCAAACCCTTTGGTTTTTATTGTAGTTGGCTTCCGTCTGTTCATTCAGCAACAACAAGAGAAAAGTTCATATAAGTAGGAATGAGCAATTATTCTTTTTTTTGTAACAGTTCTTCCCTGGACTTAAAGTCTGTTCATGTTATCAATCATGTATACTGCACTGCCTTGATTAGGACTGGTCTAAAGTCCTTCACTGTATTTTTTTATCAGTGAAGCTTCAGACTTGGACTAAAACTCTTATTCTACAGAAAAAGTTAAATTTTGTGTAACCTTTTTTTCTATTTGTTTTAAAAACACTGTATGAGAAATTATGCTTTGGGGTTACAGAAAGGCATGAGAAGTGATAATATTTTGAAACAAAACATTTTGTTTTTCTTGGAGGTATTGAAAATTGTTATAGTTAATTCTAGGTAGAGATTATGGAACTTGGCATTCTGAAAAAAAAAAAAAAAGAAAAGTTCTGTATTTTGGTTTGTCTTCTGACCAAAACAAAATGTAGAAAAATCAAGGCCTCCAGTGAAAAGATTATTCTGCCTTGCTCTGTTTTCCTAGGGTTGCACAGAAGTAAACACCTTCCAGACAGTGCTTTGAAAGTTGCCAAGTGATTAAGAGCAGAAGTATGAAGAGCTGAGGGCCTGAGCTGGCCAGACATTTGTACCAGGGGCAGAAATAGAGCTGAGGTCACTGCCTTGCCCCCTCCCAGTGTTACCTGTGGTGATGCTGCCAACGGGACCCAATTCCATCCTCCTTGGTGCTCCAAGCAAAGGACCTGGGAAGGGCAAAGTTTTAGACAGACCGGTGTCCTGAATGGCACTGGTTGTTGCAAATATGTCATTGTATAAACATGGTTTGTGCCCTCAAAAACAGGTAGCAGTCTGGATGCCTCCCTCAGCACGTCTTCCTTGGGATGTAGCCCTTCAGAGCCACTTCCCTGGCTGGGCAGCACCTCCTGCAGCCCTTCCAACCTTAACAGACACTTAAAATAAGAGAGGTTGTGTGGGGAAAGCTGGGGAGTCCCTCTGGTTTTTGTGACATGGGAAAATAATGAAATCTTTTGGGAATGCACAGAGCTCTTGCTCCATCTCAGGCTGGGCCTGCAAAGGGCACCATCCTGCCCTGGTGATTAAACCACCAAGTCCTGACTTTTTATCCTCAGAGATGTCCTGGGCTATTGCCAGCAGGTTTGATGAGGCACTGATTCAGCACAATTTCCACATATTTAAATAAAATGCCGTGTGCTGCTGGTCTTTGCAAGTGAGAGTGTCCCAGTGAAGAACTCACAGCCCCAGCTCAGCACAGAGCCCTGAGTGTCTGCCTCAGTCCCCCTGGCTCCCATGGGTGGGACTTAGCATGTGTTTGATATGAAGCAAATAAATTTATAAAATATTACAATCAAATACTTGGGGCAGCACAGACAGGGCAGCAACTTGAACCTCTGAGTGCGATGTAGGGAACACAAAGAGCATCACAGCATAAACAGCAAGAACTTTTTTGTGGGGTCCTGTAAGTGCACAAGAGTATCTTGCATTCACTTTAAAGATTACTTGAATCTATAATTTTCAATTGTAGAGTCATTTATGTTGGAAAAAAACCTCTAAGATTGAGTCCAACTGTAAACCCAGCGCTGCCAAGCCCACCACTGAACCATGTCCCCAAGTGCCACATCTACATGGCTTTTAAATACCTCCAGGGATGGTGACTTCCCTGGGCAGCCTCTTCCAGGGCTTGACAACCCTTTCAGCAAAGCCTGCATATGTTTTCTGTTAATGGCTTATGGTCTCAAATAGTTTTTATTCGCTGGTATTTAGGAAAAAAAATATTGCTGTAGTCTTTAAGAAAAGTAGCTCATTCTCTGACACATGGGAAACTGATTATCTCTGGGTTTTATTGTGGGGGGTATGTGTCCACAATCAACTGGGAATACTGGAAAGGGTGTAATTTGGAAGTGATTTTAATTTTTATTTATGAAAAAGTTTGATTCTGTGAAAGGGCTAGATGGCATTTTGAAAAGCTGCTTTCACTGTAAATCTGTTGCTGTGAGCTTGGCTGAAGGAAAAGCATTTGCTTTTGGACATCTCAGTGGTTTTTATGCAGTTTTATGCAAGTAATTTGAGTCCAAATTAAACATATTGAAGTTACTTCTGTGTGTGCGCTACGTTTTCGTGACGGTAATGTCAGGATGCTTCTTTTGTTAGCTCATGTAAAAGTTAATGGCTGTACTCTGCCAAGTTTGGAGCAGGGTAATGATTTTTTTTCTGCCTGTTTGTGTTTTTCCCTGGAGCTGGCATCCCCATCAGCTTAAGTAGTGGAAAAGTTTGTTCTGACACTTGCAACCTTTTGTAGGTAGGGCTGGGGTCGGTTTGCTCCCCATCTGTGCCTGCCACCACCAGCGGTGTGAGGCTGGGGCAGTGCTCACAGAAACACTGCTCAGGGTGACTCAACTGCTCCTTTTCCTCTGCCTGTTTGTGTTTTTCCCTGGAGCTGGCATCCCCATCAGCTTAAGTAGTGGAAAAGTTTGTTCTGACACTTGCAACCTTTTGTAGGTAGGGCTGGGGTCGGTTTGCTCCCCATCTGTGCCTGCCACCACCAGCGGTGTGAGGCTGGGGCAGTGCTCACAGAAACACTGCTCAGGGTGACTCAACTGCTCCTTTTCCAGCTCCCTCCTGCTTCCCTGCTCCCCACCCACCCTCCCTGCCCAGGGGCTGGGGGGAAGGAGCTTCCCAGCAGCCACACTGACTCTTGCAATCAGCTCCAACCAACCAGAACTTCACTGAGGAGTCATGAAGATGCACTGGGTCTCTTTAGTACTCCATGTCTGGAGCATTTTGAATTAGGCTTCTGTGAATGAATTAATTTCCTGTCTTTACAATTAGAAGAATTTAGGACAGGGGCTGTGCCTCATTAAGTAACTCACTACATTGCCAGGCTGAGTAACTCATGAGGGTAAGGGTTTTATGCTGGATGGTGCTAACACAGAGTGGCTTTAATATCCCCATCTTCCTACTAAGTCCTTACCTGAGGAAGTGCCTAAGTGTTCTTCCTTGAGTACATCATCAAATAATCAAAGTTACAAACCAAATTAACAGCTCAATCAGCCTTTCCATCAAGTAGCAATTCACAGCCAAATGCCACCAACCCTAAAATTGGGCAGTGGCACCCATTCCTGAGTTTGCAGTGCAGCCTCTTCCCTCTGGCATCATATCTACAGGAAAGAATCATTCTTTCCAGCACTGAGGTTGGCTGGTGGAGTTATGCTGCTCCTTGAACCTGTTTTCCATGAGTAATGAAATTGTTGAGGAACCTGCTTTACTTAAAATGTTATCTAACGTTACCAATGCCATATTCTCACCTCATACAAGGAAAAGTTGGTAGCATCTTGGGTGAAGTTGCTTCTTTCCATCAACCTGTGTGACCACACTAAGACTCCACAGCAGAGTGGAGGAGCAGGAGTGGAGTTACCCAGGGCTTTCTGCCTATTTTTACAGTAACGTTATTTATGTTGCTTCAGCACTGTTAAATTCCAAGGTGCCCCTGTGCTGCAGAGGAGGAGAATCAATATGTGAATGTTTATACTGCCCCAGCCCACCAATATTTGGGTTGCCTCTGCCTACAAAGTCTTAAACTTGAAGCTCTTAGTCCAAGATTTGAGCAGCACTTGAGTTTTCAACATCCTCTCAGAGACTCTGAGCAGTACAATGCCAAGAAAGTGGCTGTGAGACTCCATGGATATGGCAAAATGTGTTGCACACACATCTTGTTTATCCTGTAGATGCAATACAACTGGAATGACTGGATGGCAGCTGTGGCTTTTGGTTGTGGGGTGTTGGTTTTTTTTGTAGTAGCCAAAGCATTAATCAGGGCAGGATGGTTTAATACTGAACAACCTGGATCTGATTGCTGTACAGTTAGAGAAATGCTGAGGGTTACACCCTTTTTTATTTTGCCAATATTTTCCATAATATTTATGGGAGTTTCCTTGGTGAGTTTGGGTTCTGATGGATAATAAAGCAAGCTTACTGGAGATTGTTTTATTAACTTAGATCTTGTGCATTTCATATACAATAAAAAAAGGGATGTGTCCTGATTTCCATTTGGTCTCTGCCCATCATTCTGTGATTTTTTTGCTAATGTAGAATTTAAAAATAAAAATTTTTTCAATGCAGATAATAAAACCAAACAGAAATTAATTAAGGGAAAAAATACTTCCAAAGATAGAATTTGAGGTCATGCATATGTACTATAAAGAATGTGATTGCTGAAATCTTTGTGTTAGTAAGGGGGGGAAATGAAAGCTCCTTTTATTTTATTTTTCTCACGTCTTCTATCATTAAAATCCAGTTCTAACAGCAGAATACTTCTCTTTTTCATGTGTGTTGAAAAGCAGCTACACCATGTATCAAAGCCATCAGTCCAAGTGAAGGATGGACTACAGGAGGTGCCACTGTCATCATCATAGGAGACAATTTCTTTGATGGGTTACAGGTCATATTCGGCACCATGCTGGTTTGGAGTGAGGTAGGTGTTGTCTCATAGCTAATGTCTCACAGCTTTGTCTCCTTGTAGCCAGCCTGTCCTTTCTCTGGGCCACATGCTAAATCAGCAACAAATGTCGACACACGCATCCTTGCCTCACTCAGTTTTATGAAAATAATTAGTCAAATTTACCTGTGGCAGGAACCCATTATAGCCAGGGGGATTTGCATCTTCTCATGCTAGCTGAGAATTTAGCTCAGCGGGTTTTATTCCAAGGAAAGGAGAGGATAAAGGCCTGTGTGGATAATTCTGTGTTTAGCACTACAATAGCTAAGGGCCTGCAGGAAACAAACATTTAGGTGATCCCACTTTCCAGGGAAGCTGGCTGCTGGTAGCTGCAGCTCAATGAGGTGGAGATTGCAGAATTCAGCACCTCTGAGCAGCATATCCCTAAAGTCTGGATACTTGGTGTAAATATCATTTTCATAGCAGCAAACAAATGCACCACATTGCATCCACAGCGTACTCCTCATACCTAGCAAGAGCCCCTGTAGTTTCACAGGAACCTTTTCCTTGTTTCTTATGCATTTTTTTGCTGTTGTTACTCCTCCCAGCTCCTTAAATCCTGTCTTTTCCCAGCACGTAATTAATAGTGGAGCCTGACATTCTGCAAAAGCCCGTGGAAAGTTAAAACCCAGGCAGCATCACCCCAATGGCCATGGCCAGAGCTGTAGAAACCATGGCAGAGTTCCCCCACTGGCACAGGGAGACAGGTCCAAGGAAAGGTTTATATTTTGAACTTAGGGCTTTCCAAAAGCATTTTTGAGGTTTAATAAGAAATTATAATTTTCATTATTTTAATACTGAAGAAAACCCCAGCCTCCCTGAAATATCTGTGCAACACTTCCCAATGAGAAGTGAGAGGATCTTCTGATGCTTTACCTTGCATCCTGTAAATCTTAAATCAACACCACAGCTTAATTTATATCCAGCACATTCTCCCTACTGATTCCATTGCACATATGGCAGCATTTTTTCCATGAGAAGAGTATTCTCTAATGTCCTTCACTATTCTCTCTCTCTCTCTCTCTCATCCTTCCACTTGAGGACAAGTGTGGATGAAAGGGCATTCCAGAAAAGGAGAGATGGTAAATGAGTCCTATTCTGAAGCCCTTATGTGATCATGAAAGTGCCCCCTGGGCCCAGTGTAAGCATTTTGTGTGTTACTATTGAAGCCATTATGGCTGCAGACATTTAGCAGGGAAAGGTGAAGGGGCTGGGAGGAAACTGCTCCGATTCTGGTGCTGCAGAATTGGATCTTTCATTATAAATCTTGATTCTATTTATTAGTGGAAGCCATTAATTGTCAGTTTCTAATCTCAGGAGACTGAGTGCTGGTCAAAACAATGTTGCTGATGTTTGCAAGGCCTTGTCATGGAATTAATAATGTTAGAGGAGGTCCGGACTGAAGCCAGTCTGTTGTCTGGGAATGCTGCAACCCTTTCACTGCCTCCCTCTTACAGAACTGCTTCTCATTTCATAACCTATGAGAGCAGTCAAAAATCATATAAGAGAAAAGAACATTCTTTCTAAAAGAAGCAGACAAACACGGTAAACAAGCGCAGAAATGCATGAGCTGAGTGATCCCTAAATAATAGTGATCTATAAATAATTCAAGTTACACATACAAGCCACCTATGAAGTACAAAATAAGTTCTTTCATTTGCCTTCCCATTTCTAAAAATGTCTACGGAATTTTCAGTACCCAAGAAGAACATTTTTGTTTTACTTTAAGAGAGTATAAAATTGAACTGTCAAACCTCTGAATCTGAGTCCATTACAAAACTGGAGCAGGCTCATCCTGAGTTGCCAGTAAGGCCCAGTTATGAGCAAACTCATCCAGGTTATTTTGTCATTGAATTCTGGACAAATTTTAAATTTCATCCTGTTGTTTCATGGATCCAAACAAAACATAATTTTAAATGGGCTTCAGAAAAGCCCCAAAAAACCAGATAGACAGAGACTAAAGAAAAAGAATCATTCTTGCAGAGAATTTTCATGTGGATTTTTCCAGCTTCAGTTTCAGCTATAATTGCAGGTGGTTTGGGGAATGAAGTCTAATATTGAAATTAAGCATCATTTTGCTACAGACTTTGCATGGGACCTTGGGCAAATCGTATAATCTACTTAAAGTTCAATTCCCTTTCTCTAAAACAGTAATAAGATTAGTCACCTTCTTTGGAGAGGTGCTGTGAAGGTAATTATCATAAAGGTCCTATATTACTCAGACTTTATTATAGCAAAATCCATGTAAATACCTGAGCTGCATGGATATTTAAAATACAAATCCTACCCTAATTCAGAAGTAAAGTTAGGAGTCAAAAAACCCCAAACAACTTCCTTTTAAGAGTGAATTTGTTGCTGTCAAGCAGCATGTTATAAATAATTTGAAATGTAAATAATATATTTTTAATTTATTTTACATGTATTCAAGTTTTGTAATTGAAATATTTATATGCTTGAAATGGAGTTGACTGTGTTTAAAAAGGAGGTTTAAAATGGTTTCTGAAACACATATTTATTATTTAAACATATATTTTAGCTGTAAACACTCTAACATAATTGCAACCTTTCTCAGCCAGGGAGAACTAAATAAAAACTTAATTTGCCACATTAATTTTGAGCAGAAATGCAGATACTCTAAGCCAGTAGGTTCAATTAATCCTTACCTCCCATATTACTTTAGAAAAATGACTTTAAAAGCCCTTGGTATTTTTAGAATACAGCAGAATGGGCTGTCTAATGCCTTTTTTTTTTCCAAGGGACTTTCGTAACCACCGAACAAACAGCGCTGCTCTATCGTGTGCACATGCTGGGTGTGCTCAGAGCCTCCCAGCAAACATTCTGTGTGCCAGACAGGCTCTGCTGCCTGTCTGTGCCGTGCACACACACACAGAGCTGGAATCTGGGGGGCTTCACCCAGCTTCTGGGTCCCTGCGTGGTCACAGATATTCCAAATTGGCCCTGCTGATAAGAACCCTTCTTGTTTCTCTCTCCCGTTGGGGTGCTGAGACTCTGAGAGTCGACTTGCAGGGCAAATACATGATTGTGAAGACAAAATTAGTTTCTTATAAATATTCCACAATATTTGCTTAAAATGAACTATTTCTTCAAACATTTTCCTGCCAAGAACATTCCTGCAGCTGTACAGAGTCAGCTGGAAACAACTTTTTCTTTTATATTAAGAAACGATGAAGCACTGAAACATCTTTCTTTTTTTTTTTTACCTTTGTACAGCACAAAAACAGAGGATGATTTTTTCGGCTTGGTGGCTTTTTGTGTATTTTTTTTTTTTTTTACTGCTGCTGAATCAAATTCTGTGACACAGTTTGTTATTTTGCTTTTTATGTTTGTTATTGATTTTGGAAGTCTCTGACTTTGAGTGCTTATTTTGGAGCTCTGACTCATTTTTAAAAAATGAGTAGGCACCCTCTTTTTGCAAACCAAGGCTTATTAAGCAGCATCTGGATGCCCAGAATTGAGGCATGCAAAGTCATTGGTTGTTTTTTAAAATATAGGTACCCTAAGGGTTCTGTTCTCACTGAAAGCTGTCATTACCTTCAGTTGGTGGGATTTTTCTTCATTCCTGTTCTAATGGTCCTCTTCACACAGAGTTAAAGTCAAATTTATGACTGATTGTCACCATTTCCCTAACCACAAACCAGAGCTCAAGCATGCAAAAATAAACTAGTGACTCAGATTAATGACATCTCCTTATAAAATGTCACTTTTAAAAAAAGAAAGTAACCTGGCACTCTGAAGAGTGTGAAATGATGCTGTATCACACAAGAATGCCTAGAATATATTAGCAAACCACAGAAAGAGGCTTGTTGTACACACTCAGCCCAAATGTGTTTTGGATTTTGAAGGCCGGGCACCACCCACCATTCAAAAGATCCCTAACTCAGGTTTTAGTGCAACCCACTGTATGTCCCAGGTGACATGTAAGAATTTATACCAAACAGCAAATGCAGTTGCTAAGTATCAGGCTAAATCACTTGAAAATCCCTTGGGAGAAAGGTCCAGTTACTAATTTTATGTCCGGCTCCATTTCTCAATTTGCTAAATGCTGGAAAGGAGGAGGAAGATGGATCTGGGAATTTTGTCTGCTGGATTCATGTCCAAATCACAGATTAATGCCTTGCTCAAGATTTATATTTAAAAAATAAATTCAGAAAGGGGCATAACTCATATTTAGGGATTCTTGGTTCTTGGCATGTTGTTGTTTTGGTGTCTGTTCATCCACCAAGAGCTCCCAGCTGAGGTGAGGATGCACAACTGGCCCTGCTGGGTCACACAGGGAGCTCATCTACCTCAGGGTCTTGCGGTTGTTACTGGGCAAGGACAGATGCCTAAAAGCAACAGGATGAACATGTCATGATGCTTCCCCAAAACTCTTTACCAGTCTCCAGCTCTTTGGGGCTCAGAGGCATCCAGAAGTGGTATCTTTACTTTTAATATCCCTGGAAGCTCATCTCTTCCAGATGCTTTGCTTATAAATATGAGGCAGATTGTGCCCTGAAGAAGGAAGAGGCTATGTCAGTGAAAAAGGAGAAAAGGTGGAGTAGGTTCCCCACATCAGGCCCCAGGTTGACAGGAAAGCATCCCATAATTCTGGAGTTATGGAAGGCAGGGGCAGATCAGCTTTTGCTGTGGATGGGCTTGGACTGCCCAGAGATGTACAGCACCAATTGGGTCACTTGGATTGGAAACCAGAGTCAGGACAATTTGGAGAGCTGCTCCCAGTCCATAGCAGACCCTGGCAGAGCTGTGGAACCAGAAGCTGAGACCCAAGGTGAGAGGTTTCAATGTGCAAGGGAACATTTTTTGTCCCTTAAAGCCAATCTGCTGCTCTGACAGCAATCTAGGGAACTCCTGGTGTGTAACCAAGCTGCCCAGTTCCCTCTGAGTGCAGGAGACCTGAAGGCTGACCCAGAACAAAGGCCCAGCACCAAATCCCTGCCAGTGGTCAATGACAGATGTGATGGAGAAAAAGCAAAAGGAAAAGGA
>NW_005054308.1:8523087-8524011 GCF_000277835.1 Geospiza fortis | reverse complement strand
AAAATACATCCTGAGTGTCCTAAACCGTAGGACTTCAGACATAATGTTCACCCTTTGGGAATGTGTGGGCGACATTATTGTATATTTGTGGTTTTAAACACAGTTAAACTTATTTACTTCAGAGCACAAAGGAAAACCAAACTGTTTGTGGAGAACAAACCAGGAAACTTGCTTAACTCTCCCCAGCTCTCTGTAACAATGGACCATAAATAGGTCAGACGTTTCTTGGGAACCAGGGAAGATGAGTATTGGAAAATGCCACAAATTATGTTTAAAGAACATTAAAGTGGTGACAGACCAGTAAATGCTGGGAAATTCAAAGATACAACCAGAAGCTGCCTGTATAGCCAGAATGGGGGTGAGGGATGCAAGGCTCATGCTGATGTAGTAAGATGAGTGTGTTAACCTTTACTACTAAAATCCTTGGCTGTTTTTGCAAATATTTTTTCCAAAAAGTGTCAAAAATTTTTTCTCATCTTGCCAGTTCACCCAGTTAACCAGAACCACTCGAGGATGGGATTTATCTCAGTTATGTTTGGCTGCTTACAGTTGAGCAAATGGTCTAAGCTTGTCATGTTGGTTGAGTGGGGAAGAGTCGAAGCTTCCAGGGAATGGCTCATCCCAACGTGAGAGGTGTCTGAAGCACTAAAAATCAATTGCTGCTTGGCACTGCCTTCTGCCTCTGCTGGCTTTTTAGGGCATGGAGAGAATTGGCCTGGACTTTTAGGCTTTGGTCAGCTCAACTGTAAGACAACGCAGTTTAAGTAAAAGCATTCTGTGGAAGTTTGGGGTTTGGTTTTTGTTTTTGTTTTAGTTTTTAGGTTTTTTCCCAAGTTGATAGAGGGAGCAATTTAGAAAAAAAGGCAGGTTTCTTTTAAAAAGTAAGTGAGTTTCCAAACCACATGATTCCAAAGCAGAGCCTGA
>NW_005054308.1:8434339-8523055 GCF_000277835.1 Geospiza fortis | reverse complement strand
ATGACATGTGGCTTCTGACTTCTGTGGATCTGAATAACTTTTGGAGCATTTGATGCTGGTAGTTTTGGTTTTAACATTCAACTTGATTTAATATTAATTTTCTTATTTTAAATATGGAGAGCTCCCTACTGTGTGTGCCATTTCCCTCTGTAGCACAGATGGCTCTCAGACCGATATTACTCTCCTTCTGTGCTCTTTTTTAGTCCTGTGCCCTAAACAAAGAACTGGATCAAAGTCTGGGTTTTTTTTGGTGGGGCCTTACTACAATGCTGAAACATTTGGTTCCTAGTAAAAATAAGAACAAAATAAGCTTTTTATTAAAAAAAATCTATTGAAATTTATTCTTTTATCCAGGATATGATTCGACCAAGAGCACAGAGCAGTTGACTGCATGGGGTGCTCACACTTGGCTCATAACCTGTCAAGCCAGGTTATGGTCTTGGTTTTATTTGCCTCTCTAGAGGGGCATTAATGGGCCACAGGCAGAGAAGGATTAGCCATGTGCCAGAGCTGTATCTTGGTTGTTGGACACAATCCTAACATCTTTTCTCTGGACTTCTTTTTACTGCTTTTTCTAAGGAAGCACAATAAGTGAGAAGAGGACATTTTGGTGATGGGGAAGACAATGCTGTAGTTTCTGAGAGCGGCAGAGATTTGAGTTAATCTTGCTCTGAATTAGTGAACTCCTAGATAGCTCTGCTACTCATTTCAGGGACCACATTTTAAATCCAGCCCAGAATCCTGAAAAGCAAAAATGGTCTAGAGCCTGGAAAGTGCAGCACTGTGGCCCAGCCCAACTTTTGTGCCAGGAGCATCAGAATCCCCTGCCCCAATAAAAAGAAAGTCAAGTTTATTTATTGATTGCTGTGTAAATCCACACCTGAAGAAGCCCTCTCAGATTGTGTCAGTCATTGCAGTGAAGGCAGACTGGAAGTGATGATTAGATGGTTTTCTTTGGTACATCATTTTTGAGTGCTCTCATAATTTTGAAGGAAAGATCCAGCATCCTTTAGAAGCCAAGACTGCATTTCTACAGGAATCAGTTACACCTTCACAAAATGAACAGAAAATTAAAACAGTAGCACAGGGTGCGCTGCCAGCGCACAGATGTCAGCTGGGGACTGGAGTATTTAAAACCTTGGACTTGTGCTGTGCCATGTCCACACATGTAATCATGTGTCATTTATGGATCTGATTTGTTGGACACTGTCATGACCCCAGAATTCATCTGAGCAAAGTATCCTACTGCTGTAGGCTGGAGTTATTGCATTACACCAGGGCTGATGCTTGTACTAGGAAGCAAGTGCCTGCCATGTATGAAAACAGGAATAATGCTGTTACAAGAATGCTTGTAAATATTGTGGTCACTGCCTTTTGTGTGGGTTACATCAAGATTGTATTCAAACACTGACAGGTTAATTACATGTTTCAAAGCTTATTTACTGTGATCTGAGAGGAAAGTGTTATTAAAGAAGTGTTCAGCATCTAACAGTGCTTGTTTTCTCTTTCTTCTCCCTCCCCAATGTTTTCTTTAGCTGATTACTCCACATGCCATCCGTGTACAGACGCCTCCCCGACACATCCCAGGGGTTGTAGAAGTCACATTGTCCTACAAATCTAAGCAGTTTTGCAAGGGAACGCCTGGAAGATTCATTTACACAGGTATGGATGCTTTAAATGTAAGGGGAAAAAATAGGGCAGGCAATATATCGCTCTTGCTAGGGCTTCTGCTTTTGTCATTAAAAGCTGTGCTGTATCTTATTGTTTTGGCTGAGGACGTCACTGAAGGCACCACTTGGAGGCTGGAGTCAGAGCTGGGGGGCTGTAGGGATGAATCTGAAAGCACACCAGTGTGGGATTTTTGTTTGCTTCTTTGTCCTCACAATGGGACATCTCTTTACCCAGGAGGGGAGAGGAAGGAGGGAAACAGATACTGCAATACTTACCAAACAAAAGAAGAGTGCAAGCACAAGGAGCCAGACACACAACCCTGCCTTGAGAAGGATCCTGCTAATCATCTCCATCTCATGTTGTCCAGCAGGTGTTGCAAGGGTTCAAAGCCTGTTTGCCAGCCCATCTCACCATAACTCACTTGTCTCTGGCTTCCAGGGAGCCCAAGTAACTCTCAGCCCAGTCAGTGCTGCAGACACAGCAACTTGCAGTGTGCTTTGGGGTGGTCTCCCACACTGGAGACCCCTAAGTTCAGTGATTTGGCCTCAAAAAAACTAACAAAAAAACCCCCACTCTGGAACATTGCAGGTGCTGGCACTGTCAAACCACTCTCAGTAGTTATAAGAATGGCCTGGGAAATAAATCAAGTAGCAGCCTAGCTTTTTTAAAAGGATGTGTGTGGTTGGTTCCTCTGAAGGTATGTGCTACAGGAATTAGCAGTTTTGCCCTGGTTTTGATGTGCATTTAATGCACATGTTGGTGTTCATATCTACAGAAAGGACTATGCTGGAGCTGTTTGCCTGAACTGTGCTTCAGCACAACCCAGTACAATTCATTTCCTCATCCTCAATTGCCCCTGGAACTTTAGGATATATCATAAATACTTGTGACTAAGGCATTCTGAGTTCCACTGGGCTCACACATTGCTCCAACTCTCAGTGTACACATAGGACTCGAGGCAGAGGAGAGAATTCTGTGCTCCAGCTGGGCAGGAAACTCTCATTTGAATTTTGTTAATACTAAGCAAGTTGAACAAAGGTACCTTACAATTCTTTCTTGTCTTTTTCAAATACCCTCTCCCCCAGATGAGATTATGCACTGGGTTTCTTTAAACTGACTCTTAAAATTCTCACATATTGCCCTGCTGGCCGAGCAGCAGGCACTTGTGGAAGCTGGGTGTGTTTATTTGGGAGCATTACGATTTCAGCAATGTGTGGGAAATCCATATATTGGACAATAACACACCATATCAAAAAATTAATTAGAATTTTGAATGTGTTGGAAGAAAAGGAATAGCAAAGGTCAAATTGATAGCTGGTACAAATTGATGGTGTGAACCATGACAGGAGGGTGCTGCCCAGAGCTTTGGGCTGTTTGAGGTGAATCCTTTCCCCCCTCTCTTTCTTGCAGGAGGTTGTGCTCTCCTGCCTGTTGTTACCCCACTGGGGTGGCTGCCCCTGGGGCTGATGAAATGGCAGGTGTGGATATGGAAGGGAAAAAAAGGGCAAACCTGCTCCTCTTAACTTTGCAAAGAAATTTTTGGTGGCTTTAAATGTAAAAATGTCCTGGACCCATTTTGGGGTTGCTTTTCAAATCATCATTAATTAGCTTTTCCAGTAGAAAGCAGGGCAGCAGTTTAGCTTGTCTGCCCAGAAGCAGATGGCTGAATGTGGAAATAAAGTGTCCCAGCAGAGAGAGTGTTTCCATGTATGCATTTTCTGGTTGGTGTTTAAAACACAGTATTTTTCATCCAGTAAATGGAAGTTATGAAATACTAAACAATAATGATAAAATCAAGGGTGATCCAGTCCATAGACAATTCTCTCATGCAGTTACTTACAGAGGTACAATAGCTACAGAAAAGGTGTTGTGACTGAAATCTACCTCACACAATTTGCATTTTCCTTTTAGACCCAGCCTGAAATTAAATGCAGCTTTTTAAAAAGGACTAAATGAAACTAAAATAAAAACAATTAATGCATCCTGACCTTCAGAAGTGCCTTCCAGCCCTTTAAACAAAATGCAGGTTCAGTACATGCCTGCCGATTAGTTTTAGTTAATTGAAAATTATAGGATTGACCCAAGAGGAAAATTTTGTTTGCACTCCAATCACTTTTACAAATTAAGGAAAATTACCACAATTTTGTTTAGCTAAGGTTTCACACTGAGTTCACGAAATTAGCTCAGCCATCCCAACAAAGTCAGCACTTTGTTAGTGAGCACTAGAAAAAAACTAATAGTCTATGGTGTGTACAAACGAAGCATAGAAAAAGCTATGATGCTTTAGAGAACTAGGCCAAGTGGTTTTAATTAGGATTATTGGTTCATTGTAAGTTTTGAAGAACAATCAAACTAGCAGATTAGCTGTTTCTTTTAAAGCTAGAATTTCTTGCCATTCATTTTTCCCATGAGAACTTGTTTTAACTCCCACATAGCACTATTTTTTTTCTTTTTTCTTTCCTTTTCTTTTTTTTTTTTTTTTTAACAAGGCCTGCAGGAAATGGACCAATTGGAAGTTGGGATACAGTAACATTCCCCAGCATCACTCCAGCCGATGGGAGTTTTTCACAATGTTCTTCAGTGAACTCAGTGTTCTGGAACATATTACAAAACCACAGAGGCCAAATGTTTTCTCAGAGGAGTTTGGCCTCTGTTTTTGGCCGAAAACATTTCAGCATCACTTGCTGCTTATTTACCCTGCTATTAGGAACAAGAAAAGGAGAGGGTAGAAAAAGCAGGGGGGGAGAAGCAAAAGAGAGGGTGTGAGAGAGAGAGAGAACAAGACCTGGGGTTTGTGGGCGGTGCAGGAGTTGATCAAGCATAGTTTCCTTTCTGGTGAGAATGTCCCTGCTCGTTAATGGTCCCATTTTGTGGTCAGGTCTCATTTAGAAGAAATTATTTTTAATCAGTGTTCAACAAAATATACCCTCAAGCCACCTGGCTGTAAACTGTTTTTTTCTTACTGTTAAGTAGTTAAGTTCTCAGAAGAAAATACCCAGTGACCCATTAATTTTAGCCTTTTTTTCCTCTTTAACTGCAAATAACTTAGTAACATGATCTCTAAGTAGCCCATGTGCCATCTAGGAATCAAGGTCACATATATACAGAAAAATCCTGGCTTTTGTGAGTATTTCTGAAAGAAATAAACCAGTGTCACCCTGTGCTTACAAGAAAACATAAGTTTTTTATTTTCCATCTGCAGGGCGAGCCATTAGCATGCACTTAGAGAGCAATTATTTCTTAGATTTTAAGCTTTGACATTCCTGAGAAAATGTTCAGAAATACAGAAGTCTGAGCACACCTTGAATGTGTTCATTTTGAAATAATATTAAAAATCCACATTACACATAGAAATACCCAGACATGCTGTGGCACTGCTCATCTCTAAGTCTCTTCTGGCACTGGAGGGCACTGAATGAATTCAGCTCTGTGTCACAACTTGGGAGTCAAGTGGGTGTCACTACCATTATTTTAGGACTGGAGAAACTGAGATAAAGGAAGAGATTAAAGGTACAAATCCATAGGTAGTTTGGCAAGGTGATTCAGGGCATATATGGTCGACTTAAAGAAGAAATGAGAGTTGGCACAAATTTGTGATACCCAGACAGTCCTTTGAGATTTTATTTGAGTTTGTTTTAATTTAAAAGAATTGATGCACCATGGGCAACATGAATTTCACAGATGACTTTTGCAGTGGTACTAAACGGCAAGATTTGAGTGGGGCTGCACGACTGTAAGCGAGATGAGAATTTATCTCACTGCACATTGGAAAGGACATATGAAGGGTCCATAAAAATGCATTATGCTGTGTCTTCTACCACCTGCTCAGTTTAAGATTTTGTGGTTTTGGTTTTTTTTCTCAAAACAGAGCAAAGGACTTCCTAGGGGCCAGAAGTACAGAGCTGTGTCATCGAGGTTGTGTGCAACACGGATTAATTCAGATTTTTGACTGAGCAATACCCCAAATACTGCTCCTCCTTTTGGAAATAGGTTACATGCTTGGATACAGGTTGGAACTTAGGGACCATTTTAATTTGCATTAGGCTTGCAGGGAGGCTGTGGGCTGAACCCTTTGTGTGCTGACAGGGCTCCAAGAGGAGCAGGCAAGTCCCCCATGGGCCTTTTGGGGTTTGTTGTGAGCTCTGGGGTGGGATGTGCCTCTGGACGTGCTGCTGATGGGAATGCCTGGATGGGGGATGAGTGTAGGCACACTGGGCTGGGAACAACCCCCATGCTGAGCTCTGGTCCTGCAGGGTAACTGTAGCAAAGGCTGAGCAGGACAGAGTGGACACTGCCAGGAGTGACCAGTGCTTGTGTTACACTGTTAGGCCACTGTGTGTGGGGAGATGTGGAAATCCTGGTGCTGTGGAGGTCAGGATATTCACAGAATTTCTGGGAAACTGCGTCTGTCTCTGAAATGTCACAGGGCTTCTCAGGGAGCTTTCCACTCCCCTACTTGCTACAAAGAAGAAATGGTCTCGTGGAAAATTCTTCTGAAAACATTGAAGTCTATGTACAAAGAGGAATACAGATTATATGGGCAGCATTTCCAAAAGTATCTGTTTTAGGTGACAATTTTCAGATTTTTAGTTTTAGATGGTTTTATTTACAGAAGCACAGGAGTAGTTGTCTTCTGAGAATCATTGTCTTTTTATGTTTTTGAAGTCAAATACCTTCAAGAGTAAGAGAACAAAAACTATCTGTTACCATCTGAAACTTCAGCCCATGGTCCTGGAAGCAGAGGTTGGAGTCACATACAGAGATCTGGTCAGAATTGGAACCATTTAAAAGCTGATCTTGAGTCCCTTAAATTTCCAACCTGGTAAATTTCAGTGATTTCCTTTGCTAGGAAAATTTTATCTTTTCAAGAAAGCACCAATAACTAAATTCAAAAGGTACATAATCAATGAAAAAATCAGTTTTCAGAATGGAGAGGTCTGGAGTTTGTAGACTAAAGAAAAGAACATGAACAAAAAGAAAAAAAAAAAGGAAGGAAAAAGAAGTGGTGATAAGAGACAGACTGGCTGTCAAGAAGTTCCTGTAGCCCCACTGGAGTTTTTCTTGATCCTTGCAGACTGGAGTTTGACCCTTACAGCAGCTAACCTTGGCCATAGCTGTGTGGCTGTTAGTTCCTGAGAAATGTTAAAACCTAGTGGCAGTTATTCTCAAAATCAGTAATCCACAACCTCATTAGTTTTACAATGCCTCATTCATGTGTGTTTATTATTAAATCATGAGCACTTAAATAACTGATTAGTATAAATGAGAAGAGAAGGCCACCATCAACAGAACAATAAAAATAAAAGAAAAAAATCCGGCATGTCTGATGCTGTCTCAGGTTTTATCCTGAAGTGTTTATAAAATTCTTCAGTCTCAAAGATATGAGGATCATTAAGCTGAAATGAAATATAGAGCACATCACTCCTCCAGAAGAGTGACCAGCTATGAGATCTGGTAGCTAGCAAATGAATGCCATTTGTTTTTAACAGCAGTTTTTATCTGCCTTTCACTAGTAAATATTAATAGTGGTGGCAGAATAAAAAGTATCAGATGCCTTGAAGTTAAATAGTCAGAAAGTGCTGCAGAAGAACAGAAAAAAAAATCCTTCAGTGCAAAGAAATATAAGAAGTTTAAAGTAAGAGCTGTCTGTTCTGAAGGGCAGGAGAGCCCTGTGCTGCAGGTTACCCTGTGCTTTGGATGCTCCATAGAAAATCTGTTCCTCATCTCAGAGAGGCTCTATGGAGGAGAGATGGTAAATCCTTTCTCTAGAGCACAATCGAGTAAGGATGAATGAAAACAAACCTTTGTAAATGTAAACTTTTACCGGGGAATTTAATTAATTCCTCTGGAAACCAGCAAAAAAAAAATTGTTCTAACAACTATTTAAAAAATATCCTAATGCAGATTTTATCTCACTGTGCCAAGTGTTCCTTCCCAAGTGGAGCTTGCCATGGGGACTCCAGAGGTGTTTGCCACAGTCCCTGAAGGACTGGTGGCCCCACTGCTGGGTCCAGGAGCCTGCAGGGAAAACAAGGGTGGGGCTGGTGCAGTGTCTCCCTCCAAGCCCCCCATCAGTGATGTGATCTGGGTGTTTCCTGCCCTTGAGGAGAAGAGCTGCTCTCAGGAAATCTCTGGTTTTGTTTAAGCTTGAACCTGGCCCTTTGTATGTTCCAGTCCATTAACTGAGTCAGTCACCTGCCCTGCCTGGAAACTTTGAGGGGGGGAAAAAAATTGGCTGCAATTGTTTTGGAACAAGATTTTCTAGGTGAAATAATTTCAGTGTTTACTATTTTGGTGGTGGTTTGGGGTGTTAATGTTGTTACCAAAATATTTGTTTTGAAGCTTGTAAGGACATGCCCAGTGGAGTGAAGTGTGGAGAGTTATCAGGGTGGAATATTAGTAATATTAGGGGTGGTTGCTTTGGTTTGCAGAAAGTCAGGAAAGGAAAATGGGAGGAATCCTAACTGATTGCAGGGAGGGGATGGTGGAGGTAAACTGGAAAATCCCTATTCTATGCTAATAGGAACAGAACCCTCATATCCTTGGCTTTTCTTAAACACTGGTAGCACCAAAACACCCTGGAAAAAACACCCAGTGAAAGTGTGCAGGGTACCTGTAGGACAGCTTCAAAATGAAAGCAATTACAGCAACCGTCAGAATAAAGCTGGCTGTGAAGGAAACATATTATTTTGCATATTTTATGTATACAATTTCTGAGAAATATGACCTTTATTTTCTAGTTAGAGGGAAGTGCAATCAGACTCTACCAGCAAAGGGTAGCTGGATCATTAAAAAGAATATTTTCTCTGATATTAGAAGTTTAAATGGGCACCAGTCCTTATTCACAACCTTGGCTGTTTCTGTCTGCCCTGAGTTAATAAGTGATAAGGCCAAAAGAGAAATAAATCACTGAAGTCCCTGTCCAAAGAAAACATATTGACTACAGCCAAGCAAATAACAGCCCATAACCAATGGTCCCATTCATCATTCATGTAATAGGGATATAAAGTATTTTCTACCTATGAAACCATGGAGTAGGAAAAAGCCTGATAAGCCCCCAATCTAAACTATGTGATTTGATTATTAGAGGACATGAACTGTTTGTCACATACCTTTAATCTTTAAGATGTGTTGCCATTTCTAAACTATAAATTTGTGGTAAAGGATTAGAAAGCTATTAACAATAAAGGTATAAAATAGACTTTATAAAGATTCCTGCAATTGTCATGCAACCTTGTAGACCCTTGGAACCTTAGCCCATTGAATAAGATATAACATTGTTATCTGACCTTCTGAGCCAATAAAGCATTTTTTGCTTTTTAAATTCCAGACTTCATGATAAATTAACCCTCTGGATTCACAAAATAAGCCTTGTAAATTCTTTTCTTTATCCCCACCCCAATACCTTTAAATTTTCATACCTTTGCTTCAAAACTCTTATTCCAGACTGAAATTGTTAATCTTTTTTTATTATCCTTTTATCCTCATGTCACTTGATGAGATATTATTCCCTCTTTTTTTTTTTAAAAAAAAGGCCAATAAAACAGGGAGCTGAGATGAATTTCTAAAAAGTCTGCATTGTACTTTTTGTTTCTACAGAGGGCTTCACTGCCTTTATGTGTGGGTATCCAGGTTAGACAAACACCACAGAAATGGGCAGCTTAGAGTGGCAGCAGAGGCTGAACTGATCACATTCATGTATTTTGATGCTGTGCCCTAAGAAGAGGGACAAGGCACTGTCTCTTTGCTGCTCCAGGAAGCAGAATCCCCAACTACTTGTTGCCACTGACGTGATTAATAGACTGGGAATTCTGGCTTCCTCATGGGAATGCATGTTCTTAACTCATCCTTCCTGCCCTTCTCGTGGGGTGCAGCATGTTTTGGTTTCTGCTGGAATGGTGGGCAGGATTTGCTGTGGTTGAAGAGTGGCCAAGCTGTGGCTGGGCTCTCAGAGGTGCCCATGCTGGCTCTGGAGAGGGCATCAGGACCTGAATTTAGAGCACAGCTGCCTGAGGAATGTTCTCACACAGCACTGCCTGCCAAGGAGTCTCCTTAAGAAGTGCCTAATCCTTTGAGGTGCTCGTTAGTGAGGGCTCATTTTGCTGAAGCATTTTGTTTCACAAGTGCCCAGCTCTGGGATGTGCAGCATCGTTCCCCTGAGGCAGGACTGGGGCAGCCTCGTTCCTTCTGCTTGTACCAGCATCCCTACACAGCCAGCAGTGCTTATCTAGCCTGGTTAGAGCTTCTGACAGCAGTGACTACAGAGAAGATGTGCCTCAATATAGCCATGTCTACAGATTCAGGCTTTTTTTTGTTAATATATAGATAAAAGGAAAATCTTGTACTTGTAGCCTTTCATCTCAGTGGATGCAAGAGCAATTTATTGCATGGAGTGTGAAGTTCTTTGTACTTTTCTGCTATCTTGCAAGAACTCACACAGACTCTTCTGCTTAGTTATGAAGATATCAAGTGCATAAGTGATGTGGTCTGCCCTGGTGACTGGATAGAGATGTTGGAAACAGTTTAATCACACTGTGACAAAACTCAATCCTGGCAGCTTCTCAGGCTGCCCCAAAACTCTTCAGAGTTGCCTCCTGGCACAGTTACAGTGTCCATCCTTCCTTTCTTAGAAGTTATTTTGAGCACTTTTGTATGAAACTCTGCAGTGCAGCCAGGCCCTGTGGGCTGCAGAGCTGCTGTGCGGGTGACACCACAGGAGCCAGCTCGGAAAGGAGTTGTACCCACGGTGTTTTAAATTATGTGAGACATGTGGCAGTGGGCCACATTTATTTCATGATAATGGCTGGCTAATGTCTTGGAGAAAGCAGAATTTCCTTGAAGAGTCAATCTACACAAAAGTTTCCGCAATCTCAATGAGCTTCCCCAGGACCTCCTGGCAGGTCACTGTCATTGCCCAGCTGCTGCTGTTGCTAAGGGACAACATTGTGGTGCTAAAACTGCTGCATTTTGTTGTACATTTAAAAAAAAATCTCAAGCTTGATTGTTTAAAGTCTGCATCTAACTGTATAACCTTCACTGAAAGGAGTTTTGCCATTGGATCTCGCCCCTGGTCTGTTGTGAGCAGTTAATTAAGAAGTATAAAACCATCATGCCTTAATCCTGCCAAGCCAAGCGTATGCAGATGTTTTATTCCACAAGGTAGGACAGAAGTTATTTGATATATTAGAACACCAACATGTTAGCATGATGTAGATTAGGCTGTGCTTTTGCACAGCTATTTTGAAGGAACTTCTTCCATTCCATACCAATCTTGGACTGCCCAGGACCAGGGAGTTCATGGCAGTTTGTACCTTAGGGAGGTGAGTGTGAGCCTTCCAGGCAGTATCACAATAGAGTTGATTATGAAGAGCTGCAGTCTTGCACAGTTTGCCCTGAGGTATTTGCATGCCATACCTACTGTTGTTTCATCTCTCAATGTCTTTAGCTTCTGTCATTTTCCTTCCCTCCCAAATATGATTTTTCTTCTTTTTCCTGTTGCCATAAATTGTGGTTAACCTCTATGCTTGAAGAGTTGTGGACTTCAACTGCTGTTGGATAGCACCAGGTGCCAGCATTGGTGGTTAAAAAAAGGAAAACCCACACCCAGCAGACAGAGAGTTAATAAAAAACCATCCAAATCACACACAAGCAACAAACCTAAAACAACCGAACCAAAACAACACAGAGAGAAACCCCACACAAGCAGCTAAATATGGCATTTTTTAGGACCCCATGGGACAGAAAACACATATGGCATTTAAGATATTGTAACAGCCATCTAGTAAAAATACGTTAGTTAACACAGAAATTGATGCCAAACTTTCCATTTTAAATATGGGAAGATTACAGAGCAAAATTGGGATACCTATGAAAAATTGTGAAATTCAATGTCCCTTTTAGCACTGCACCATTTTCAGGGTGGGTTTTATCCCTTTTCAACATCATGAGGCCCTCTTATACCTTATAAAAATGTAGTGAACCTCTTGGAGATCTGGGTCTGATACCCTCTGGGCTGTCAGATGTCATTTAAGATGTGGGGGAATAGTCAGGAAACTTTGTCCTCTACCTGCACATGGGTCCTGAACAACTTCTCAAATAAGAACTTGTTTGGCTGAAGCTGGGTGAGAAGCATTTCACCCTCAGTGCCCCTTGTGCCAGGTGCTGCGTAGGAAACTATTACCCCAAATATTGCAATTACTGAAATACAGCTACTTCTTGTCCCCTTTTTCTTTTGTTCTGCTCTTTTTCTCCTATCTTATACCAATTCCCAGCTTTCAGTGGGATATTTTCTGTAGAAGGCTACAACTCATCGAACAAAAATACGTAGTTTGTGTGCTCAGGCAGTTCCAGCAGCAAGCTTATAGTTGTAAAAATGAAAGGCAAGATTTTGCTTCCAGAAGTGACCATGAATTCACATTGAAAGGTCGCTTCTGCTAGGGAAATATTTTTTCCAAATGTAGATCTCTGACTATTTTCACCACTCGAAAAAGAATTCTCCCTAAAGTTCACAGGCATGTGTGCAGCTGCTAGAAATAGCCATGACATTGCTGTTCCAAAAAAGCAGGTCTTTAAGTGGCCATCATACTAAAAAATGATAGTATTTTTTCTACAGGTTTTTGATTTTGAGGAATTTTTGTTCCCTTAAATCCTGCATTAAACTGTGCACGTGAGTTATTTAAAATGATGAGATTTATCCATGCCTCACCTATTTGCCTGAGACTGGATTTTCCCTGGGTGTTATTGGTAGAGGAGCTCCCAGCACAGGTCTGGCTGGCCAGGAACAGGAACAAGAACCTGCACCAGGTATCTTTTGTTCTAGGATGAAGAATTTAGTTCAGATTTCCCAAAGACAAGGCCAAACCTGCACCTCCTTTCTTCACCAAAACTGCTCAACCTCGCATCGCTTGCAAGTTCTGTTAAAAAGAGAAATGAACCCTCTTTAAATTGGGGCCTAAGGGAAAGGATGGAAATGACCCCCCTCCCCTCTCCAATTTCCCCCATTAGACTTTTTTTCACAGATGTTCATGCTGATTAGAGCTGGGAAATAAGGGTATTTCTGTGGACCATGAATATTCATTTGTGTTTTGGCAATGAATTTCCTTCAGTTTCCCTGTAGTGTTTTGCTCCCTGTGAATGTTTGAACAAGTGAGTTTGCTGAAACAATCTCTTCTGAGAAAAACTCAGAGTGTGCTATGGAAAGTGACTTTTCTGTGCTGTTTTCCTGGACAAAAGGATGTAAAACTCACTGTTGGTTGTTAAGAAATTTTAATGAAAAGCAGCAAAGACACAGGTGAGGTGATGCCTTTGCTGAACATATAAATGCAGAATTTAAGTTAAAAAATTGTAACAATCCACTCTGTAATTATCTATCTATAAGGATAAGGTTAGTCAGAAAAACTGTTTGAGAAATACTTTAATTAAAGCGAATAATTGGAGAAAAATATCTCTTTGGATAGTTACTGACTGGGAATAATTAGTTGTGAATTATTTGCCCCACTGTAGTACTGATGCCCAGTCCAAAGCTGGACTTGCTCCTTAAGGGGTCTGTGATGCCTAATTAGACCAAATGGATCTGAGCAGAAATCCATACCATTTATAGCAGAAAATCCCAGGGATTTTTTTTTTTTACTTTTAAAAATTTTAAAGTGTTATAAAACATTAAATGGAAGCTCTGCAGTCCATGAGCAGCCAGGCCAGGCAGACTGCGTGCAGGAATTTGGCAGAATTCCTCCAGCTCCGGTGGGAATCTGCATTTTCTTTTCAAATTGTACCATTTTGGTCCTTGGGATCACCCAAAATTATTTTTTGTGTAGCAACTTAATCCTTACCCAGCGTGATCTGTGGAATAATGTACACAATTTTACAATAACTATGTAATTAACTCACTTTGCTACTCCCCTCTCCAGGGAAACTCATGCTTCTATTAATGCTATTAGGAAGGTCCTATGCACAGAACAAAGAAAGTGGTGCAGCAGATGAGTTAACATGATTTGATTTGCAGATGCTTTAAACACTTAGCAGGAGACAGCTACAGAAGCTAATTAAATCACTCTAAGGTGCACAGGATTATCTGCTTTGTAAGAAACAATTTCAGTGAATTATGGTCGCCCTTTAGCTGAGGGGAAGTAAAAAGCATATTTGTTTGGAATTAAATTTCCCACGCAAAGTGCCCATCAGGCCTCTCCTTCCTTGGATTTCTAAAATAGCCTTCTTTTGGAGCCAGTATTTTCTAGGAACCTGGATTTTCATTTTGTAAGCGTGGTGCTGCTTCCAACTTTCTTACGTAAAAATTTTCCTACTTAGCTATTGATTAGGATCTGCCTTTAAGCAGTGTCTGGAGTAAAAAATCGTGTTGGTACATTCACTACCTCTCAGATACTGCATCTTATTTAGTGTACCGGAATTCCCAGTTTAAAGTAATCACAAAATTTATGGAGAAACGGATAAAAAAGGTTGTAAAATATCGATTTGGGGAAAATAATAACACAACTCATCTATAATAAGAAGAAAAATGAAGCAATAATTCAGGTGTATTGAACGGGTTGCTGCTGGAAGTATTGATCCGGTGCTTTAGTGTGCAACATCGCACCTAACACTGCAATGAAAGAACAGCACTGCATTCCCCTGCTCATTATTTCCCAGACACTATTGCCTTGTTACACAGGTCCCACAGAGCCTGGAGTGCCAGCAGGGAAAGACAGGAACCCCCCAAATAACCACAAACCTTAATATCCTAATGTTACAACAGCACGCAGACATTGTGCTCCCGTGCTCCTCTTGAGGCAACCTTGGAGTTTGGCTTTGCTTGTTTTGCTCTTTGCTGTATCTCATACTGCCCATGGTCTGTATAAATGGTGGCCTTCTCCTGCCTCTTGATACCACATAATCAGCAATGGTGTCATTGAGGAAACACACTTCCCTGAAATATTGACTTTCAGGATCCTCGTGTAAAAATTCCCGATCTCGTTGCAGCGTTTCCTTACTGTGGCAATAAGCAAAAGTTGAAACTAGGACAGCAAAGGTCAGTGGAATTTTAAAATAAGCACCCCGACATTTCCACAGCATTAAACTCCATCATGCAACATTGCATTTCTGTTTATCTGCTGACATCTGCAAAGGTACCACACTTGATTGTTTGGCATAAATAATTTAGCAGCAAGAATTTTATAATGAGCACAGATAAGATTTACCTCTAAAATGAAAAAAAGGAAATAATTAAGGAGAAATTATGTGAGATAAAAAACCCCAGGGAAGTCCTGCAAGAGGGCAACATTTTAAGGCAAAGGTGCATCCTGCTCTGTGAGGAAGCTGCTCTGTATGTGCTGCAAACTTACTGCATCTCATGATCATTATCTAGAAATAGGAACCAGACCAGATGATCAAGTTCTGAACAGATCAGGCCTCCTGCAAATTTCAGCCAACACTGATCTGCAGGATTTGCTCTGGATCCTCAGCATTGTTGGGTTTGTCCTTTCCCCGCCCTTTAATCCATACAGCAAGGGGGGCAGAGTGAAGCAGACACTTCTGCTCAAGGAATGGGGGGAAGGGAGGAAAAATGAGAGGAGGAAAATAATCTATGGCTCATGCAGAGGCCAAAGGAAATTGCTTTCTGTGAACTGCAGGGCCCTGTAGTAGGTGTTGAGCCACTGATGGCCGCGTTGCCTCTCCCAGAGCTCTCCCTCCATCCCTGTTTTCCCTGGCCTGAGGATGAGCTGTGGCTGCAGCCCTGGCAGGTTTCAGAGCCTTTCATTTGCATGTGGTGAGCAGAAAACGTGCAATAGTTTTTGTAACCTAAATAACATTTCTAGTTCAGAAGCCCCAGGGGAAAATCCTTGTCAGGCTGAGCTGGCACGGTGATAAATGGCTGAGGTTTGTGCTCTGGCTCTGTGGGGACACGTGGGGTGAACAAAACCCTCTTCTCTGGCACCCTTGGCATCTCCAGTCAGGAAGGGACAATTGCAATGGGAACATGCTGTTGCCTTTGGAAGGAGGTAGGACCCAGGCATTCCCATTCACTGGAAGAATTCTTTTCTTGTGAGTTGAGGTGTCGGGGCTGTAGCATCTTTTTAAAGCACTGGTAATGCCTGTGGGGTTTTTCTGCCTTTGGTGATTCCAGTCATAGGACATATAGTAATTACATATCCTCTGAACAGAGAGAGACAGGAAAATCCTGGGAAACTGTGTAGAAGCTGTAAGAAACTTAGAAGAAAAGAATTCAAACAATTATTATCTCCCTTTCTGTTACCATTGTTTATAGATATAGCTCTCCAGAGTATACTCTTCATAATTCACCAGTAGTGTGACAGAAAATTCCTAAAAGCCAATCAAGTCTTAAGACCATCATTGTTTCTATAAAAACTATAGATTTCTAATAACAAAGTGTCTTTTCATGCCTTCTGATTGTAGAGTCTCTGTATCACCTTTAGCTGCCCCTGATACCTCTTTGGTGATAAGGGCAGACAGAAAATGTGTGTTAAATCTAACTCAGGAAACAACCATGGCGTGGGGTGTCAGCAGAGCAGTTCATCAGTACACGTGTGTGTTTTTAGAAAACAGTTTGAGGTTTACAGTTATTGGCCAATCAGTTTTCTTACAGAAAAAAAAAAATCCTGGGGATTTGTGTAATAAAGTCTAAAGCTGCATGAAATTCATCACAGATATTTTCTCAAATTTCTGCAGTAATTCCCTAATAACTTTTGTCCCTTTAGATTTTGCAAATTTGATAATTTGAATTTTATGGAAGATGGGTTTTTTTCCCCTGAAGAGCTAGTTATACTGCCAGATTTTTTTTTTTCTTAGGGAAATTGATTTTTTTCACATACACTTTGATAATGAAAATTTCTTTTGCACTGAAATTCATTAAAAATGTGTCTCTTTTGTTTATTTCCTACTTTTTTTCTGTAAGTTCTGAGCATTTTTAAACATTTTAAAGAAAACTGATAAAGGCTTTAATTTACATACATTACTACATAATTTTCACTGTATTTTTTGTTTAAAAGGATGTAAATCAATTGATATACTTTAGGATTCAAGAGTATCCTTACATAGAAGAAGCCAAACAACTTGGAAGTCAAGGAAGCTCTTTAGGTTACTTAAGTGCTTGATTAAATTAAGAATCTAATTGTCAACCACTGCACATTTTCATGGGATTATTCTAAGATTCACAATACCTATAGTCTTTACAGTTTTGACTGCCTGACTACAGGCATTTAGGGGATTTTCCATCTTGAATTTTAATTTCCACCTCCCATTTCAGAGCTGTGCTGACCACTAGGCTTGCTTTGGGTCACCTCCCTGTTCATCCTGGGTTAAGCCTCCTCATTTCTCTGCTGGCAGCACTGACAGGATCCTCTCTCACTATTTGCTTGATGCTGCCCTTACCTCCTCCAGGGCATCTCCCACCTCAAAAACCTCTCTTGGATCATTGCTGCTGAAGGGAATCTGGGTCACCTTTGGTGTGATTTAAGATCCTAATGAGTGTTTTGTAGTTGTAGGTGAGGGTACTGTGGGTAAAGCCGCACGCTGATTTGAACCCCATGTGCTTCCTGGGCAAAATCGATATTATCTCTGTCTCCTCTTGGCTTTCATTTCTGCTCTTATTTTGGTAGTTCCACCAAAGTATTTATCCAGTATTTATCCTTTTTAATATGGCCTGAGCAGGGCTGCTTTGCACAGCATTTGGGCGGTTCTGGTACTGCTGGTAAAGGATTTTATGTACACAGGGTTTGCTTGTTAGAGGCTTTCCTGTAACACGTGTCTGCAGCCTGAGTTCTTCTAAGTTCTACTCTGGTAAAACAGGGGGGAGAAAGGCTACAACAGGTATTTTTGTGTTAAATTGCTCAGAGCTTATTAAGGTAAAGAATTACTCCTTGCTTTTCTTACTACATTGTACAGCTGCTTTTTTTTTTGCAGTCATCTTTATTGCATTTTGAACTTTGTTATTCTGATGATGCTGAAAGACAAAGACACAAACTCCTCTCTCTAATTCACTCCAAAGAATGTACCATCTCTTTCTATGTTCTTGTTAAAACCCAATTGTGTGCAATTTGTAGGAAATTGAAACCACATTTTTCACTTAACTTTCCGAAATTAAAATTTATGAGGAAAAAGAAGCAATAAAGCAGTTACAATCTGGTCATCTATTATTATCTCTGTGGTTGGAGTAGTTCCACATTTGAAGAAAGTGACACCAAAAGTTTATCAAGCTTGTATGTATCAGTAATTTCACTTCTCTTATTATTTCAAACCACAAGAACTGCTGAAGTTAGTGTTATGCCCTTGGAAATTATCTTGGTGAAAAAGGACTTGGGTGATCTATAAAAACAAAGCTTTTCTTCTAACTGAGAAACACGGAGCAATATTCATTTTCCTTACTCATTCATTTCAGAATATTGATGTTAAAATAAATTTAACGAATTGTGCTCCTTAAGCTGATTTAACAGAACACATTGTGAAAAAGCTGAATTTTCCTCTAGATGTATTTCTATGTATGTGTTTCCCATTATTCTTCTGCTTTTGCTTTTGCATTACCCCTCTACTCTGAGAACAATGGGAATGACAGTCCAACACCAGGAATCTCGACTGCTCTAGCTCTAGAATGTTAGTGGCACTTGCTTTAGTTTTCTCATTTTGCCTTTTTTGTCTCTGAATTAAAATCAAGCCAAATGATGGATGCCCATTACAATCAATTGTTTCAGACAAGCCACCAAAAGTATTGTAGGATTCATTTACATTTAATCAAATTACACTTTATTTGCAATTCAGGGAAATGAGAACTCTGCAGTAAATCAAATATTTCCTCTCCAAGGGCCCCATTCAGCAGAAAATATCCACAATCTTCCCAGCTGGTGCCTCAATGTATGTAGCAAATCTTCCAGTGGGAGGAGAGCTTGTGCCAACAAACCTATTGCAGCCTCTGCAACATTTTAGGGTTGTGGACACCTAAATATTTTCCAGTACAAATGCAGATCTTTGAACAATGAATTGTGCAGTGGCTTTAAGCAGCTGACAACAGACTTGCACCTCTCTTGGCTCCCTGTCATGGGACACCAAGAAACTGTTGCAGGACTTCTGGAGTCCAGGAGTTTTGTACACCACAGGTTGTAAAATACTGCTTTTCTTCTGTGAAACACATTATGAAATGGGAAATTAATGGCAGTCACTGAATGTCATTTTTTGGGGGTGATCTTACATGTCTCCAAAGGCTTTCAGGATGACTAGGAATAAATTAAGAATACAAATACATTAAAAAAAAAAAACCTTCAAATAGAATAAATTCTACTTGAAGGCATTAGTACAAGGATGGGCAGATACTAATTTTTACTCATTAGTGCCTTTTGAAGTTGAAAAGCTGTATGTGCTTGGAATGGGAGGTTATCATTGACTGACAGCTCCTTTCCTCTGCAGTTTACTACTGAAAAACTGCATCCAACAGGCAACTCTTCTACCCTTAACCAGCACAGCACAGAGAAGAAAATTTTGAATTTTGTCCCTTGTGCTTATTTACAGATTTAGTTCCCTAAAACTTGACTGATTGAAGGATCTCAATGTCTCCTGATGCCTCAGACAGTTCAAACTGCAGGTCCAAGCTCTGGAGAGCAGCAGCTATTCTTCCAGTGGCAGAAAAGCCTCTTTTGAGTCTCAAGCTTCCTTTGTAATTTTGACCCTGTTACTTAAAGTCAGAATTTTAATTGTGTTTAGAGTCCTGAAAGTTCATTTAGGTGCCTGCTGGGATTTTTAAATAGGCATAGGTACCTAAATTTTATGGCTTTGTGGCTGTTTGTTCCCCAGCTCTGAAACTGAGAAATAATTCAGGGCTGCTATAAATTACAGGGAATGTATGATGTCAAATAATGTGGAAAGAGCTCTTATACTGGGGGAAAAAAACACTGCATAGGTTCAAACAAAGAGGGTGATTTCATTCTTGCTGGTGGAAATACATTTTCTTTGCTGGGGAAATATCCTGAAACTTAAGGTCTCCACAGTCATAATCTGATTAAAATACAGAGCTGAAAAAAATTCTGACCAAATCATGTAATGTGTTCTTTAATCCAGTGAGATTTGAAAGCCTAAGAAATAATAAATAATGATTTGCATGCTTAGTAGTTGGATGTCATAAAAGTCAATCCTGAGTACTTTTTCAAGAGTTCTTGAAACTAAATTCTGCCATCTGACACTTGCGCCAGAGTTCAGTGGGTCAGTTTAGCTGATGCTGAATGCTGCCTATAGAATATTATGGGATTTCATAGTATAAGAAGCTTTAAACCAGAGTTGCACTGGTCTCACCTCTCCCTTTCTAATTATTTGATTTCGGAATATTTGAATGTTAAGAAATTTTGTTTTTCGACTTTTGCTCTAGGTGCCCAGGAGATGGTGTATTTAGTTTCCTTTTATTTGTGTTTCAGTACTTCACTTTTTACTTTATATTTGTGATAAAGTACTGAAATAGTAGTTTTTGAAAGGATCTCTGTTATGTTGCTGGTGTGGGGGGAATTGCAGAAGGAAAGGGAACAAAAGGAAATGACAGGTAGAGCAGGCAAATCCCATGGGAGTTTTTTTCTTTTCTTTTGCTCTTTCACTTTTGTTTTGTGCAACCAGCAAAGTTTGGAAGAAAAAGGTGACATTGCATTTCCCTTTGCTTTTTAGAGAAAGTATCAGCCAGTTTGCATGCCCTAGAATTAACTATCATTGCTGTGTCTCCCCCAGCTTCAGCTTGGGTGAGTGAGGATCCATCTGCTCCAGCAGGATGCACAGAACCTTGTCAGTGTCCATTTGTTACTCAATCAGCTAAAATTTAGGTTTATTTTCAATAACTGCTTTTACCACTGAGTGTGTATCATGATCAGATAGGGAAGAGACCACAGAGAATGTAGAAATCAAGTAAGAAACAGTGAGAAAACTTCACTGGTGGGAGTCTCCTCTCTTGAGAGACCTCTAAGGTGTGGTCAGCCCCCTGGCTGTGCCCAGGCTCTGCAGGGATGGACACAGCTGCCCATGGGCACACATGGGCTGGCCAGCAGCAGCACAGGGCCTTCAGTGCAAAACCAAAGTGATTTTCTCTGAAACCCAAGATATTGGACATTTCTGCAGTCCCATCCTTTCCCTGTTTGATGAGGGAAGATGTCCTGGCAGAGAGGATGGGCTTGGCATGCACTGGGAGCATGTGGGAGGAGGGAAAAGCTTCCCTGGAGCTGGGATACACTGCCCAGGAGAGCAGGAGGCAGAGATACCCCGGGGCAGTTGTGCTGGAGCTGGTTTGGAGCAGGAGCATCAGTGCATCCTCTGTGCACATTAATTAACTCTGGCAGCCAGGTGCTTAAAGCTTCACACACCCAGGGCCTCCCTGAGTTTGCCTGTTTAAGCTCACTCTTGCATAGTGCTGATGGACCCAGAAGTGCATTTATATCATTGCTTACTGCCTGGAAAGCTGCAAATCAGTTCCTGATAAATATGCCACTTCCAGCAAGATTAATGTTAAATTCCTCCATTTAGAGCAGCAATTTGCAAATTGCTAAATTAGATTTTAACATTTGAATACTCTTTTTTCATGTCAAACTTGCAGTATCTTTGTTTTTATCACCTGATGATACTGTTTGTGTTGGTATTGAACTTTGAGGCATATTAATACAATACACATAGATTTTGGTGGCAATTTTTTATGACAACAGTTCTTATGAAATCTACTAGAAAAAAAAATTGTGCAGAATAATGTAATCCATTACAGGAGGTTTGCTTTTGTTTTGAATTGGATTGAAAGCAGATATTTCTTTTATACAAGAGAAAATAGCAATACTATGCTACTTGGAAGGTATTTTATTGGTAACTTCAGAGCTGAGATCTGAATTTTCCTATAGGCTGCCAATAATATCTAGAAAATTAGGAAATAAGTACTAGTGCATGATTATAAACCTATGTGATGGTATCTGGTTATTCATCATAACTTTACATCTTTCATTCTATTTACTGATCATTTCACAATCTTTAATCTGTGTATTCCACCTCTGTGTTAATTAGGGAAACTTTAATATTTCCAATTTGGAAAAAATTATCCAGTTCAAGCACAGGTATGTGGTTACTGCTCTGGGGTGCCATCAGCCAGCTCAGATGTTTTGCTGTGTATCCCAAACTCAGCACTGACCACTGAAGAATCATTCATGCCTGCTGTAAATGAAATACTGGGAGAGTTTCATAACAGGACAGTGAGTTTCAGGCTGGTTCCTCACTTCCTTGCCTTTTACACTTTCTTTTTGAGACATCAGCTTTGTAGGCAAATGGTTGCACCTCAGATATTTTAATTTCCATAATCACTTTCCCTGGTTTACCGAGTATATTCTAGAAGGTAAATTGGGAGGGTGGAAGAGAGGCAGGATAAGAAGGGAGGGATATAAGTAATTATTTTTGCTTCCTCTTCCCCTCTGCCTGTGAGGCTGCAGATTCCAGACCAGTGATCACTCTGTGGTGTGTTCAGGGGTGCTGAGCTCGTGTTTAGGGGCAGAGCTGCAGGATTTGTTGATCCCTCTGTAATTGACTGGCAAGGTGATCTAATGCTGGTAATTTAGCCAAAGCAGTCCAGCCCTAGAGCCCTCATTTTGTCAGGAGCACCGGCCCTTGACAGTGTTTGCTCATCCCATCCCCTCCTTTGCTGAGCCCCAGGCAGGGAGGGCCTGGCAGAGCTGCCCATGGGGCACTAATGGTCTGCGGGTGTGGAGATGCTTAACTGAGCTGTGCATTCAATTAAGATGAGTTTCTCAGTTAACAGGCACCCTGGGAAGAAATGAGTTACTTTCATTCCTGGGATTATGAGCACTTAATGAAGTAGACCTATCAGAATTCTGTCTGTGCTGCATGAGATAACCCTAAAATGCAGCATGGATTTTCAACTTACTCCTCTAGCAAAAAAACCCCAAAAACCTTGCCAGGTGAGAAGGAGAAATCGATGCTCATGTGAGTTCTCTTGCAGTCAGGCTCACAGAGCTAAATGTGAGGAGGCATTGCATGCACAGGTGGATTTTACTTTATGCTTTTCTTCTGTTCTGTCCCTTTGCTTGTGACTTGCCTGTTTAAAATTATAATTCAAAAATGTAACTTAAATAATATTTGTGATGATTTTTTTTCTGTAAGACGCAATGTGAGCGGAGTATCCAAAAGATGGATGGTTGTGACTAGAGCTGGAGGCTTGGCTATCTGATATGTATATGCAGTAGACTAGCTAGACCTCAGCCAGTGTCAGTGTAGTTTCAGAAACTTTGCCAGAAGGGTTCTGCTTTAAAGTGGTTCAGGATCTTGGACAAAGTGAATCTAGGATGAATTTGTGCTGGACCTAAATGAGTAATAAGCATATTCAGGAGAAGCAAGGAAAACATGAATATTTCACACCAATTGTGCACTGACATTGCTGAGAAATGGGGAGGACGTTTGTGTGGATGAGGTTTTGGGACTTCCTTTTGTATTGCATCTTCCAGGGAGAATAGGTGGTATCTTTTTTTGGGTATAATCAATGTAGTAAAAAATAACTTGGAAATTTTCTTTACCCCTTCTGATAGGAAAAAGTGAGGATATTTTGTTTCCAGTCCTGTATTGGTCAGGATCACTGCAATCATTCAGAGGGAGGAGGGAAATGTATTAGAATTATTCTTCTGAGCCTACTGTACCTTGGTCTTTGGTGGAGGTTCATGCCATATTACTCCTTGCTTATTTACTGACCTCCTCAGTGACTCACCTTGGTTAATGAATTCGTTTCAGTTAAATTGCTTTCACATTTGGATAATTTTATTTTTTACCAGCACCCAGTACTCTGTTTGATTAAATTAAATCAAGCATGTAGTCAATCACCTTTCTGCCAAAAAACAAAAAAGACAAAAGAATAAGAAAAGTCATTGGTGTGGTTTTCCATAATTTATAAGTTAGCTAGGACAGAAATTGAGGGGGCATTAGTTTGGTCCTGGGGTAGGGCTGGTGGGTGCATGTAAGGCAAAAGCAATGCTTCATCTTTAAACAACCTTTAATAAGGTTTCTTTAACTACTGAGCCAAACTCTGAGATCTCCCCTGCTGTAAGCCATAAGTTGCTTGTAGGCTTGTTCTAGAGAGTAATAAGTATTGTTGTTTAGCAATTGTGTTGTTGAAATTCAGCTCCACTATGTCTGACAGTATTTATCTAAAATACTTTCCCTGGTGCATGCTCAAGTTCCAGTAAACCGTGTCTTATTGTGCGACCTTTTCATTTTGCAGTGAAAAGGGATCAGCTCGTCAGATAAAAGCTACAAGCTGAAGTACAGGAAAAATGCGTGCTCAGAAAATCCGAGCATGATTGAAAACAAGATGTGTTAAATCAATGCAGTTTATCGCCTGCCTATTCCTGGCAATTGCTGTTCTAAGCTCATTCTGAGCACACACTAGATGATAAAAGTATAGTGTCACAGCGCTCACTGGGGTGTGAGGCCAGGGAAACATGTTTATCAGACAGGTGGGATGATTTTATTTTTTTTTTTTTTTTTACCCTTGATAACATTGATTGTCAACATTTTTGCAGAAAAGAAACCCCAAACCCTGAACAGTCATGGAAGCAGGTGATACATCTGCTGCTGAAACCAGAGACTACCTAAAGCTCTCAAATTATACACTTCTATTTAAATGTTACAAACTAGAAAACAACAAACTCAACTGTTTCAATGTTAAACAATTTGCTGCGTCATCTGGGCTGCAGCCAAAATGGTCCTTTTGCTTTTGGGTGAGTAGCCTTACTGCAATTTCATGTAGACAAGTCAAAGCTAATATTTAGAAATAAAGGTGTATGGAAACTATTGTTTTCTCAAGGGATTTTAAATTAGTTATGGAGAGGGATTAAAGACCTAAATTCAACCTCACAGCAGGTCAGCCCCTTCCAAGAGCACCACACCTATAATATTCATTAGAGCTAGGCATAATTCATGTCATTTTTGTGATTCAACTCCACTTGTATTTCCCTGTGAATCTCATTTCCAGAGATTTTGGATGTGATAGCTGGTGTTTTTCCAATTTTCTCTCTTGAAGATTCTTTTTTTTCTCTGACCATTGTGAGCTTGCAACTCAGAAGTCTACAAATCTGAGACACAGCCAAATTTAGGCTAAAAAGCTTCTGATAGGAATTCACACAGGACATTGAGTTTTTCATTTATGCATCCCCTGGTAATAGTTGCTTTTTTTTTAATAATCTGAAGCGGTGATGAGAAATAACAAGGTTAAAAGTGAGAGAGGCAATATTCAAAAGGAGATATTTCTACATACAAACAAGTTTCGACAATGGTTTCCAATACTGTCTACTCCAAAGGACTTTGTGAAGGGTGAAAAATGAAAAAAAAGCCTACCTGCATGTTATCCAAAATTATCCCTAGGACAATTTTGAAGGTGTCTGCACCTACACCGTGGAATTTGAGAAGTGCATGCAGAGGAAAAATTGTTGAAAATATGCAGAATACAGAATGAAAGAAAAGGTTACATGAGGTGAAAGTTTAGCATCTCCCACGCTCTGTGTGGTACATCTCTGCATCTGTTTCTGAGCCAACAGTTTAAAAATAAATGCAGTGTCTTTATTTTTAAAATGTTTTAAAGTAGGTCTAAATATAGATCTTATAACTAACCTTACACACCCATTATTGTAAATCTTGGCTTGGATGCATTTCTGTGCTTGTGTTTGTGTGCACATATATTTATTTATTTCAATGTGGGGACAAGCCATTGAGAACCAGCCCTTTTCAGTGAGTTTTTTGTTGCCTGCTTGCATGCACCTCCAGAATTTGTCTGAAAAACTGGAAAACATTGACATGTAAGTGCTGTTTATCCACTTTTTAATGACTGCCAAAGTTGCATCAATTAACCTGGACAGCCAGACGAAGTAACCAACATGCTTTAATTTCCTTCTGGCCCTCTGTAGGCACATCCCCAGTGAATTCCACCAGCCTGTTGTGAAATTGAGATGTTTAAATTCCAGTGCCTGAAACTGGATTCTGTTTCAGACTCCCTTAAGGCCAAATCTTCCCCATTAGACAAGAGGTCAGCGCAGTCAGAGGAAGAAGAAACTGTGAAGCTCACAATTTGTTTGACTTTTTTTCCCCCCAAGCCAGATTGCAGGTTGCTGTGAGTGAACTTTCAGAGTTGTTGTGTTTGGAGAAACCAACACATAATTCCTGCTAGACAGATCTCATAATCACATTCTGTAACTTCCATAAAAATATGGGGCTCAAGACATGCATTCCTTGCATCTTCAGCACCTCCACTGGCTGCAGAGAAGGGAATTGCTCCTCTGATTCTAAGTTCCTGGAAAAAAATTGTTTTCAGGAAGAAAATATCACGCTGTCTATCATGTCTGTAATAACACTGATAAACATGGAGGAGCTGCCTCCAACACTGGCCTATTGCATCTTTAGTTCAAGTAAAGAGCAGTCACTGGGGAGCTCAGAACTCTGTGTTGGGTTTGTCATTTGACTCAGCTCTGCATCTTCCTCGTTGTCTATTGGGGCATTACGTGGCAGTAAAATGTAGGAATTACACATTTCAGATATTTCTATTTCCAATTTTAAAAATATCATGATGTCACAGTTCAGTTTTAGAAATGGAAATTCAATGCACAGGAGCATGTTTAAGTACCAAGACCAGAAAAATTAGGAAATTCTGGGTGAACACTGGAAGGGCCTTTCTAGCCCAGACCTTTCTGTGCAGGCTCTGGCTGTCTCACCCACTTCCATTTTCCATTTCTTGTGGGAATAAACACTCCAGGGAAAGTCAGTGGAAAGAAAACTTCAGAAAAAGCAAGACAAATTCACAACAACAACAACAACCAATAGCTCAAATGCTTGCATGTTTTCATTTAAGGAGTTTTAATTAGCAAAGGAAAAGTCTTTGCAGGGAGATTTGCCGAACAGACTTTTTCTCATTTGGTGATGGGGTTTTGAAGTGGGTTTTTGTTGCTGTCTTTGTAGAGCAGGAAGAAAGAGGCCACTGTGCACGAGTTTGTTGGGTTTGGTGTCAAAATGTTGCTTTCTAGCACCATCCACTAGCACTTCTGTACTGCAGGGCCTTAGCAAGACATTTTAGTACCTGGAATTTGACATTATTATTGTCTGTCCTGTCCTATTCCCATCTTCTGCAGTCAGTGTTTTATTTTGTTTGGGTCAGGGGCTTGCAGAGAAGTTTTTTGTGGCTGTGAGGTGTTGAGACACAAAACTTTCTGTATCTTGGCCACAGAATTACCTTCTATTTATATTCTGACAAGTTCTCTCATTGGACAGGAAAAAACCCCAAAACAACTGTGTAGACCCCAAAGCTCCACCTCTTTGACACTGCAATTCAGGACCTGTCACCAGCTGTCTAATTTTGTTGTAGAGCCAAATTTACAAAATAAATTTATGAAGAGACAGAGGAAGAGTCTAAAGCATCTTCTTCCATTCCACTGCCTATTGACTCCCTGGTGCTCCACAGGAGCAGACACTGTGGGATATTTAATTCCCACATTCACCCTTTCCCTGAGTGTTTCACTTTAAAAAAATCAAGACCAGATTTCTCCTCTGAGACAGGGACGATCAGACCTGTGGGCCTGAGGCAATTTTTTTTGTAGCCTTCAGCCTTTTTTGGGGGTTATTTGAGCCCTCAGAGTCGCTTCCCTGTCCTTGCAGCCTTTTCCACTGGAAAAGCGTATGGGAAGTTCATAGGTCTAAGTGCTGCTTTCTCACTGGTTTTGGGTCAAACAGAATGAAAAAGAAACAAGGACTGAAAAATAAAAGGAGTAAATGAAACCATGAATGCATGGGAAACAAATTAACTGGATATGTTTTACATTCTGAAATATTTCCATAATGCTGCTATGTAGTGTGTGTTTATTTTTCTTTGAATAATAATGTTAAAATGTGTCTAATTCAATTACTCTCTGCATTTGCTGAATGAGTTTTCCTTGGTGAAGGGCTCTCTACACTACCCCAAGCTACGAATTCCATATGATATTTGAACAGGTCCTTTTAATTGCTGATATTAAGTGTCGATCATTCTGCTGGGAGTTGGCAGCATGGCCAGAGAAACAAATTCCTCTCTCAGATACATCAGACAGTCATTCAATTAACAACCAAAGCTTTATTGACACAGTAGGAATTCATTATGTGAAATATTAAAAAAAAAGCCCTCCACTGACTAGTTTAAAAAAAAGAGACTTTTAAAGATGGTGGATTATCTGCATGTGGTTATTAAAATTATTTGTGCAGAATTTGAAATTATGGTTATGATGGGAACATTTTTTCTCAGAGGCATGAGCAGCATTTTTGTTGAAAACATAAGCTGGACTTTGAAAAGATGGCTATAATGTACACATGCCTATTTCCACAGACATTGTGCATTTTCTTGATTAAAAGCCTGAGATTTTATGAGTTATGGCTTTAGAGTTACTGCCTAAAGAGCTTCATGGCTTATTCTGTTAGAGTCTAATTTGAAAGAAAGTTCTTCCTCAAGGGTTTAAGAAGTAATTCATAAAATGGTAAGAATAATAAATATTGTGCCTTAACTCATACACTAGGATAGATAGACAGATTTTGTACACCTGGGTGTAATTTTAGTTAATTCACACAAGAGACAGGCTGAAAGTTTATTGTTTGGAAGGAGAAAAATGGCTTAAATCTTGTATTTGCAAAAATGATTATATTAGCTTAAATGAAAATGCTACTCTATTAATGGCTTCAATAAGCTATGCATTTGGAACAGTATTTTAATAAAAAGTTACCTGAAGTTTACTGCAACTTAAAATATGTAAGTGAGGGAAAAGTACTTACCTTGATTTATATGTCTTTTGGAGGTGTAATTATTGGCTTTTTACTCACCTATGTAAAACAATGTACTTTTGTAAATGGATTTCTGGCCACTTTACTCCTTTTTTTTTTTTCCCACATAAAAAATAAGCACTGTCAATCAAAGAATTTTAAGGTTTATTTCCTCTTTAGAAATGATTGATAGCCTTTTAGATTTACAAGTTGACAAGTTAAAGGGTTCTATTGGTATAATTATGTACTAAATTCACAGTCTTTCAATTTAAATGTCCTTTTAAAACCACAAGATTATCATACCTGTATTTTGAAAAGTGGGCCAGTCAGTTTGGGTTGGTATACAAATTGCTTCCATTAGCCTTGGGACCTATTTGAATTTAGTACAGTTTTTTAAAGTTAGTAGTACTTTCAATGGTACTTTTAAAATATAAGGTAATGGGAATGCATTTTAAGTACCATATGTGTTAGCTTGTTTTTAATGTACGGATGTCAAGAACACAAATAGAGAGTTTGTATTTCAGATTGATTCTTTTTTTTTTTTCCAATCATGGAAAGAAAACCGTTATTTGAATGAAAGGTCTGGGAAATGCCTTATTGTGGATGGACTCCAGCAGCAGAGGAAAACCTTGCAGGGAGATGTGTCTGACCTTGTAGCACCTCTTCTGCAGCGCTTGGAGATGAGAATATTCCCTTTTTTTGGAGTTTTTCCACCTCCTGACACACAGCTGGTCTAGTTTAATGCTGAGGGTGGGGTTAAATATGATCTCTTTCATTGAGAGATGATTAATTACATTGGGGTTGTAAATGAACAAGGAATGGAGGGCTGAAGTTCTCCAATCTGTTGTCAGATGTCCAGACAGCTAAAAATTCCTTTTTTTCTTTTTTTAATTTTATGTAAGATTGAAAGGTTGAAGAGTTATAGACTAATGAGTGGTATTTAACAATAGCAGTTTAGGACCCAGTCCTGCAGATTGCTGTGTGCAGCCTCTCCCCACCACTAAAGTAAAGCTGAAGCTGTTTGAAGCAGGAAGTTTTCACTATCTCTCATGGTATGCTTGATGCCTTCTGAGATTGGACCATAAAATTAACATTTTTTTTTTGGCCATTTAGTTCAGAAAATATTCAGAGGAAATACTCTGTGGATTTCAAATGTGTTGAACGTGTAGGAAGATATGAGAAAATGACTGCTAACTCTGGGGGGATTTCAGAACTGGCCTCCATTTATAATATTGCAGAATGTAGTAACTACTTTCCCAAAGGATCTAAAGGGAAAATGGCCATACACTATACTGAATTAGAGGAGAAACACATTTGGCAGAACCACACTAAAATCTTTGAATGTATTTGCAAAAGAAATTTAAATTTGAACTGTAGGGTTTTGTTGGTTTTTTTTTTATCTTCTCATAAAACAGCTATTTTTGATAATAAATATAAATAGCAGTCAATTAATTTCTTTGAAAAAGGATTTAAAATAAGCAACCTTGTAAGTAAACTCAGAGGTAAGGAAACCAGGGGGTTACAAACCAAGGAACTCTGATATTTTCTGCAAAACTACACAGCAGAGGGCTCAGTGTGGGCCAGGGTGTGAAAGGAAATGTGGGAAAAAAGGCCCAACCATCCCAAAATCAGAAGAGGCCAAAGCAAGGGAAAAGTCTTATGCTCACTCCTTCCATATAATGACTTGGATAGAAATAAAAGATCACATTCAGATATTCCTGATGAAAGGAAATACCTGAAAAAAACCCCAAACAAACAAGGAGACTGGAGAGATGTCATGACCTCTGGGGTAGTAAAAAGCTCAGAAAGTAAAATCCTGAAGGACTTCTAGTCTGGTGTTACCATAATACTGCAAGACTCATTTCAGGATATGGTCAGAAGGTTCCTTTCTGATGTTAGAGGAATGCTGAGGTCCTGCTGGACCATGGACCATGTGCTTCTCCAGGCAGTCCCATCAGCCCCACGTTTGTGTTTCACCGTGTTGGGTAGGTCTGCATCCCTCAGCATCACCTTCCTCTGCCTCAGGCTGCAGCAGCGTTGCTGGATTTCCTTATGGAGATGGGAATTTGACCCTTTGCTTGCCAGATGGACAATCTGCTGTAGAAATGTGGTTTGAAAGTAACAGTAATTTAAAGGGATTGTTTTGTGGGCTTGTTATGGAATGCCATAATTAATTACAAACAAGCCAGGGATTAGGTACTGGTTTCATAATAACATAAAGATCTTTAGGAGGATGGAAAAAAGTTCACTTAAAAGATGGATATATGGACAGGTTATGCCATGTTGAGGCTGGGAGATGGAATTTAATGTTAAATCTTTTTGCAGTATTCAAATATCATCATTCTTGCTACATAAAACAATTCATAATAAGATCCTCATAAAGGTATATGATATATTCATAAATTAGTAAGACTTTGTGTGAGAAATATTTTTTTTGCTATTAATATGCTAAGATGAGAAGAAAGACTTTAAAGTGACTCAAAAATGAAAAGACACAGATTTTTTTTCCTCCACAAAAAAAAAAAAGGCTGAAAATATAAAAATCCACATTCAAATTGATATTTTTTCCATTTAACTCAAAAAATTCAAACAAATTGCTATGGAATATTTCCACATCTCTATTGGCATGGGAGAGTCAAGATGTGCTGTTGTTTAGAGATGCTTGAGAATACTTGACTGTTCCAGTTCAGCAAAGCACTTAGGAAATTCTAAGCACATGTTGAAGTCTCACTAACATCTGAGTTTTAAAGTGATCATATGACTGGAAATATAGCTAGAAGGTCATTCAGTGCAGTCCCCTGTAATTATAGGCAATCATATAAAAAACATAATATGCTCAAATTTGCTTTGCTGAAAGCAAATGGGTTTAAGTATGTGCTTACAGATAAGCATGTGCTTAAAGGCTTGACACAATCAGAGCTTCCATTAATGCAGACAGGCCAGCATTTTCATGAAGATTAAAGTGTTCCACTTTCACCATTTCTCACCTCCATTTTATCGGACAAGGACTGGGGAAAGATGAACTAAAAACATTGATGTATTTTTTTTTTTAATTATTAGGTCTCCTGGATCAGTTTAGTGCTGATCAGAGCCTAAGCTGCTGAAGTCAGTGTCAATGAGTAAAAAATAAAACCTCTGCCAAGACAATTGCCTGTATTTCACAACAAAATTATTTGTGAACATTGCACATGGAGCATATTAAATGTATAATGAAATTTGGAACAGAAAAGGCACTGGAATAGGAACTACTTTTGCCTTCCAATCACCTTCCTCGTAATATGAAAAACTCAACATGAAACATGGGTGTAAAGTATTTATCACATTGATTTCATAGTGCCTTTCAGAGACAATAATTGCTTCCTGTTTGGAAGATGTATGCAACATCCCCAAATCTTCCAGCAGCTTTGCTGGAGGAGCTGAAGTGGGAAGGTTTGGATGGAATTCAAAGGACCAACCTCAACCAGTGTTTGGACCAAGACTTGAATCAGTGCTGAATTCCAAGAGGGTTTTGCCATGGTCCTGCCATGGTCCCATGGTGCCTTTGCCCGTTGTCACCTGAGCCCCTGCTGTGCCTTTGTCACCTCACGCTGTTGTTTGTTGTTGTTTCAGCTCTGAACGAACCCACCATTGACTATGGTTTCCAAAGGTTACAGAAGGTTATCCCCCGGCACCCTGGTGACCCCGAACGCTTGCCAAAGGTCAGCACAAAGTTTATTGTTCCGTTAAATGTGGTAAAGATGGTTACTGCATGTTTTTGTCTGAAAGTGCAAGGCTCTGTGAATATGATGGTCCTGGTTTGGTACCCAACCCAGATAAGCTGAAACAGAGGCATGACCAAGAAAGCCCAATCAGCAACTGGTGTCTTAGGAGAATTCTGTTGTCTTCTCAGGCACAGCTAACTCAAACAGCTCTTGCCTTTCTTAAACACAAATCTTTCTCTATGTTCTAAAATACATAACAATGAACATCTTTTTTGGTTACCATTTTGGGACCTGAGAAGTGTTTTCATGGAATAATGATGCTTTTTGGTTTTGATATCAGTAGCACTTTGCCAGCATAATTTTGAGAACATCACCATTGATAAAATCAAGTTAATTGGATGTGAGTCCATTGCTGCTGCATCATGTATTGGTTTAGGGTAATAATGATTATATACTGTTTTATTTCAGAATTGCTGATTTAATTGGAGCATTGTGTACTGAAGTGATGTTTGTTCTCATGAAAATTAGTGAGGTTTTTTGTTGATTTCTGTCAAGTAAAAGCTGGGGAAAAGTCAGCATTGTTCAGATAGGTTTCTTGTACTGGGAAAACACTGGGATTGCACTCAGATCTGATTTTGCTACCTTGCAAGAATTTGCAGTGACTTTTGTGGTATACTGGAGTAAGAGGTGGGGGATTTAAGTGCTGCTGGTGTCCAGAGGAGCTCTGAGCAATAGTGAAGATTTGGAGTCACTGTGGCCAGCTGCCACCACATGTTTTATCTGCTGTTACTGAGTGAGCTGGGGAGTCAGAACACTCCCTGTGGAAAAGAAAATGTGAATTTGCAGACCTGAGACACAGACAAATGAATTGTTCAGTTAATGTACATTCAGTATAGCCTTTGTGACTGGGCAATACTTGTGACCTTTTTTCTGTAGCTCCCTGAGCTGTCCACAGACTTTCATCAGGGATTGTTGTAGGCTTTGATTAGTAGCATTTCTAAAGTGTTTGAAAGGAGAGGAGATTTCCTTAACACTGGAACTTAATTTATTTAATTCCTTGAAAGAAATAAAAGTCAGTATGTGACTTTTTCTACAGGCTTGTTCTGTCTTTTATCTTTGCCTAGGAAGGCTGCAGGCTGTGGTTTTGGGGTCACTGATGTGTTGTCCTTCCCTCTTCCCACCAGAGAAACATGCTGTCCTGGGGAGTTACATTTACCATTGGCTCTGTTCACCCTCTGCAAGCTGTCCCTTTCCCTAACATTTGGACAGACTTGCAGCAGGACACAGCTTTCATGGCTTGTCAAGTTTCACTCCAGAGGTGCAACCCTTTCCAAAGAAAGAGAGCATCCTTCTGTAGGGGCTTTTTTTTTCACCTCTATCCTGCCTCTGCTGCCAAATGTGCTTCTGGAGAAAAATAGTTTTTTAGAAAATAAGAAGGCAGCCTGCACTATGCACCAGGCATTTGCAAGGTCCAAAAGAACTGCTGCAAAACTTCCCTAAACCCAGCATTCCAGCTGGCTACTAGATGGCCATAGATTTTATTTAAATCAGGAAATTAAAGTAAAATAAAACTGGGCAATTCCAAATTGAGTTATGTGGCTAGGGGTTGTGGTGAAACAGGAATTGGGCTCCTTTTCGGCTCCTGAGGCACTGAGGGGGTCTCCAGCCATGTCCCTTTGTGCTGGTATGGAAATGTGGGAATGCAGCCTCCAGGATGAGCACCCTCCTCTTTCCCACCTGGTCTGAGACTGGTACCACACATTCCTGCAGGCAGAAGAAAGCTTCTCCTAGCTCCATATCCTGATTCTGAAATTTAGCAGCTATTTATGGATAGGGTATGAGAGTGAGGGTTAGCACTCAGTCATCTGTCCCCTCCTCTACCCTCTTGGCTACATGTACTTCTTAGGAACACCTTTTAAACTAATTTTTTAAATCTTTAAATCAAGGGAAATTGTGGTTATGTCTGCAGAGGTAAGATGGCCTAAATAAAAGGTCACTTCTTTAGGGTTGGACAAACTGAGTGAAGAAACTGGTAATACTGTGCAAGCTTAGAGAGAAACAGGATGTAGAGAGGACTTTTTTTTTTGTCTTTGGGTAATTCCTTCTGTGCAAGCTTGAAGGTTGGACCTCAAGTTCAAGTCTCATTAATATGCCACGCACAGAGGCTGAATGCAGCAGGGGTTGGCACATGTCGACTCCTGTGTTTGAGGCACTGATGGTTCAATTCCCAGCATCACTTGCTGGCTCCAGGATCAGCATCAAGGACGTGTGAGCCCCTGTGCTGGTGAGCACTGCACAGTGCTCTTCCCCATGTCATTAAACCAGGAAGGGCTTTGGCAGGGTTCCACTGCAGACAATTCTCAGTGGCTACTTAGAGGAGTGTTGGAAGCCATATGGCTCCCACAGTGGAACCACGGGCAGAAAGGGCAAATGTTCCAGAGAAACAGAAGAGAGGAGAGCAGTGCTCAGAGCTCTCAAAATCCTTCCCTCCATTTCCCCCCTTGTCCTGGCAGCACATCATCACTTTCTGTTCATGAAAAATCTTGTGCCTTTGCATTAAATAAACAAAACAAATAATATTTCTCTAATTGCTGCTGGGGTTCGTGGCCATTATTCCATTGAAACATTACTGATAAATTTGAGATCTTTCCAGAGATAGAAGTGGTTATAATTTTTGTGTTCATAAGGGCATGCTGCCCTTCCCATGGACCATCAAGAGCATTCTGCTCTGTGACTTCTTCCTGCAGTCAAGGAGAATTGTTGAGATCAAGTGAGTGTTACCACATGCTCTGCCCTCCAGAGCTGAGGAGTTAACAGCATTTCTAAAACCATTGAGGCTGTTAGAGAAGTTTGATCTCCACAAGTTTAGAACCATTTTTTTCAAAAATGCTCAATATTTATGCTCAGGATGAATTTTTCTAAATGTTCCATCTATCTGCTGGAGGTAGGCGAAGAAAAAAAAGGATTTTAAAAAATAATTTCTCCTTCCCGGTGCTTCAACAGGCAAATTCCAGTAGAGAATGCCCTCCCACAGTGAGGAGAATGGGAGCACCTGGAAATGAGGGTCTTTGGACTGCTAGATTGACAGCTGATGTGCTTAAAGTAGAAATGCAATATATAGTCTCTGGAGAAAAGAGAGGGAGCTGATGTTAGCAGCTGAGCTATGGAGCCAGTTTGAGCCAGAATCCTGTTCCCTTCTTGTCCAGAGCAGGTCAGGGAAGGCAGCCAGTGGAAGGAGATGTGCATGTCTCTGCAGACACCCCCACACCCACAGGCACCAGGAGGAGAGACAAGAGGTGGTGGGATTAGCACCCAAAGCTTGGAGTGAGATCAAGTACCAGGAGTGTGCTGGGCAGTGTAGTCTTTCCTTTCTAATACAGACAGGAGGCAGATCAGAGGAAACAAGAGACCTCTGGGGATAAGAGAAAAGGAACACTGTGATGCTAAGGTTGAGAAATGCTGTCATTGTCCTGCAGGAGCAGTCTGTAGGGAGCCTGTGTGGAGCTGGGAGCAGCCCTGCACGTGTGTGTGCCCCATTTCCATCTGGAGTGTTTGCACACGTGCGCACAAATGCGCTCGTGTTGTTGGTTCCTGTGCACATGAACTGCAGTGGAGATCACTGAAGAGTTCAGATCACAACAACATGTTGAGTCTATTAAGGTTCATTCATGTAACTACCCTGCAATCCTTAAAATAAATCCCTGGCAGACACGTTGCAATTCTGCAATTTTGTTAAAACTCCACAGCTAGAGCTGTAAAACAGCTTCAGCTGTGAGCTAGATTTGAAACACATCCATCCTAAATGATTTAATAACAACGATTCCTCTTTATATGCAATTTCCTAGATTTTATTTGCCATTTTCACCACTCCTACAACTCATCACTTGTATTTAGATTAAGCAGAAGATTGTTCACTCTGTGTTTGAGAAGCAAGTCATTGCACCAACCCCCTCTGTGATCTGACGTCCTCTCCCTCCCAGTCTGTTCCTTCAGTGCTCTCTAGGAGACCCCTTATCCCTCCTGAAAGGGACCTTTACTTCTGGTTTCTCTTCATGTAGATGAAAGTGGAGCTTCTCTCTCTAGTGCACAGGGGACTCCCTGCTGAGCTGAGAGCACAGGTAACCAGAATCCTCCTTCCCTTCAGCTCCTTTTCTCTGGTCAGTCATTAAACCCCCCCAAGACACAGCCCAGCTCCTCGTTTAGGACACTAATAAAAGACATGTGGTTATTAGGAATCAGAGGCTGGCAAAAGCAGTTGTCTTTTTCCATATGAAATCCCACAGATCTGCCCTTTATCCATCGTGACATGGGTATTGTTTATATTGCAAATAAAGGTTGTCTCTAAACGTGGGTGGTTGGCCCAGGCTTGCTAGCAGAGGTTAAAATAGCAATGAAGACAATGCAGCTCAGGTTTGCTGCTTCAGACAGACCCAATGGAAATTCCAGAAAGGACTGCCATCTACTAACTCAACATACACTGTATTTTAACCAAAGTTAGTAATTTACAGCTAAGAAAACACTTCTATTTTTTTTCCCCATCCAGTGTAACAAGAGAATCATTAGAAAACTTCTATACTAAGTCTGGGCAGGAAGGGGGGACATGTAAAGAGGAGCTATTGGAGTTCATCTGTACAGCAAGGAGGTCATGGGATGTGCTTGGAGGGCTCTAGGAGGTCATGGGATGTGCTTGGAGGGCTCTACATTCTACTGCAAAATTTACAGGAATGTGAGACCAGAGTTAAGGTTGGTATTGAACCCTCACCAGCTGGGTTTTTAAAGTTTCCTAACAATTTGAGCACTTGGTTGAGGAGCTGGTTTAGGGGGTCTGATATTTTGTTTATCCTATAGAAAATATTCACCAAGAGAGCATCAAACTTCTGAGATGGTGAGGTAGCTGTGCAAGTGTCACCCTTATGGGGTGGTGGATGTCAGAGGAGTGCCTGGGAATATGCAGAGCCTGAAAGGAGAGAGCAGAGGGACAGAGGCACCGCTCGCTGAAGGGCAGAGCCAGCACACAGGGCTGGCAAGGAGCCCTTTCCTTTCTGAAGGTCAGCAGTGTGCACACACATTTCACTGAGCTTTCTTTATAACTGGGTCAGCATTTACTCAGCAAATGATTAGAGCAGATGGTGTAATTTAGAATCTATGACAAAACTTTTAATAGATCAGGGCTAACACGATGACAAGGAGCTCTGCGCCGTTCTCCACTCCTGCTCTCTGCTTTGCCTTGGGGTAAAAATCATGCCTGGGATTGGATTTTCTAGTCTGCACATTCCATCTGAGCGACTCCAACCACTTGTTTGAGCATCCTGTAGGAGGGATCCCCACATTTCTCTGTTCCTGTATCCTCATCCTTGTTGGTTTTAAATACAACAATTAACTGAGGATGACAGGAAGACACCAAACAGGTAAACACAGACCCTTTGAGGAGCAGGTTTTGAAGGAAAAAGCCACAGTTTGAAGAAAGTAACAAAGGCTGCATTTGTGTATTTTGCTCCATGGAGCTGAAAATATCTAGTAAATTGATCCCGTGGGAGTAATAAATACACATTACTTTATCTTGTACTTCATGTCCTATACCCCTGAGCCTTGATAGAACAACACCACTTAATAGACTTAAAAAAAGAGTAATTACAGTCATTGGTTGTGTGATATTTCAGCCCTTCCAGCCCTGCCTGACCTTCTAATTTAGCTCACCGTGTCTAACTAATGCATTTATATTCATCTTTTATGAAGCATGTGTAGTACAAAATTGACTTTGCAGCCTTTAGCAAGCTGTCTTACCAGGTTTGGGATCTGGTTAGTACAGTACTGTACAGCATATGTACATTTACAGCAGAATTCTGCATGCATATGGTTCTGATCATCTATTACTTTTTATCCTTTTGGACATAAAATAAAAAATATTTTTTTCCATTTCATCCTCCCCTCCCCTTTTGTAAAGCTTTTATTCATTGCGGCATTATTTACAGCTAAACATGCAGGCAGGAAGATGCAAGCATTTTTAAAATGATTACCACTAATGTTTCTACTTGTCAGAAGTGCTTAAATTTTCCTGCACTTTGTCTAAAAACTTAGCACTTTTACCTTTTAAGAATTACAAATTTCTAAGATCTTACCAAGCTGATTTACAAACACAGCTGACAGTTTATGATGAATGATGTTGCAAAATGTGCAATATGTTTCTCTGTCATTTCTATGCATGTATATATTAAGAAGAAGATTAAGAAGAGAGAGAACCCCCCTCTGAAAGAAACCCTTGAGTTAGAGAGCACACACACAAATCTCTCTCCTGTGTTTCCTCATAACTTCCTGCTCACTTCACTCATCCAGTGGAGCACAATTGTTCTCTGTGCATTTTCTCCCACCATATGGTATCCTCATTACCATACACTAAGGGTCCATATGGGGAACTTGTGAAGTGAACTGTATTCATTTTAACTGCCAGATGAGCAGCCTTTTGCTTTGCAAGCTTAGCTTAAGTCATCTGCTGTCTTTATGTTGTTATGGCAACACAGCACCAATAAAAAATTCTAATCTACTGTAAGTGTCTGGGATCACAGTATTTTAAATGCTCCCTGTAACTGTCCTCCAAGTGAGGAGCTTGTTCTCTCAGTGGGACAAAGGGTTATTGTCAACTCCAGCAGGTGGCAGTAAAGAAATTGTTTTTTTTTTTCTTTAACCTTTCTTAAAAATATCTATTTTTCCTTTTCCCCCATATCCCCTCACCTCAGAAAGTCATAGAATTGCACAACATGGTCAGTCCTTTATACACTGAGGATTTCTGATGCTCAGGTAGGAATTGCAGGTGATACTTTTAAGTTACAGCTCAAATGTTAAAGAGAGCAAAGAATGAAACTGTGCAGGCAGCTCATGAGCTTTATTGAGAGATCCAGCCTCAAGTACCTCTTTCACCAGGACTCTGATGCCTCCTCTTCACCACGATCCTGATGCCTCCATCGCCACACAGCTATGTTCAGTTTTGGAGCTGTTTTCCTGCTTCTAGCCACATTTCCAAACTCCTGGATCAAACACAAAGCTAATTAAGAATATCTTATATTAATGGAAATAGGCAGCAGCATCCTTAAACATAAATCATCTTCACCTCCCCAGGCCACATGATATGTTGCATCTCTGTCTCCCTGTCTGCATCGAAAGTGAACGTTTGTAGTCTCAGTTCATCAGTTCACATTAGCCTCATGCTGAATATTTAAACACAGAACAATTTGAACACACCATGAAGAGAGACAGTGACTGCACTTTCACTTGGAACAGCACGAGCTCATCTAATAATAATTTAGTAAATCAGCCATTTAGTGGCTCAGTTGTACACTGTATTGTGCCAAATAATATTCAGTTCAACTGAATGCTGGTGAAATGGAAATCCAGACTCCAGTCATGTGGCACTTTTTTTGCTCAATGGAGAGATGAAATGGAAAACCACCCTCCCAACAGACTGTTTGAATGTAGCGATTTATCAAAAATATAGTAGAGTGACAATATAAACAGGATTTGGTTGTATGGGGTACAATCTATTCCAATTAGGCTTTTATTATTGTGGTTTCTCCTGTGCAGATTATTTGATAATTCAGGATTTGCATTTACCTCTTCAGTTGATTTTATATATGGGCAGAGAGCAGATCTGTGTAGTTACAGCCTAGTTACAATCCTTTAAGGCCCAGTCCTCTGGGGAGCCTGGTGAGCTCTTTATTGCCTTATTCTGAGTCCTGTCTCACAGGGAGCACCGTGCCCCAAGGAGCAATGGGGAAACACGGCTGCTGCCATGGGTGTTGCTTCATAGCATGAAAGCAATAGCAGATTGATTCCTTTTCCCTTTTCAAGGCTATCAAGATTTGTAGGGAGTGGTTGTATCTTAGACTGACTGATATAAGTGGAATAAAACAGGTTTTTCGGTGCTCATCCTTGCTTCCTGTGTGCTGACTGTACCTTTTCTGACCTGTATCAGTCTTTAATAAAAGATATTACCTCACCCTACAAAACTTGCTTTGGTTCTAACCACAGCCCACTGTAATTTCAGCCAAACAGCTACACTTCAAGGCTGTCTCTGATGAAGATGGGGGAGAAGAGAGTGTGCTTTCCTAAAAAGTGTGTTGTGAAGTTTAATTTGCTCCCATTAAAATGGTGCTTTGAGATCTCTGAATGTGGGGGCATTGCAGAAGTGTGAAGTAATGTCTATAATCTCACCTAGAGTCTCCATTTCTGGCCTACTTTTAGGTGTTATGTGGTGGTTTACGTGGTGATGTAAAATATGATTGCTGTGTATTTCTCACAACGCAGCCCAATTGAGTGGCAGAAAAAGCATCTCCAAACCATCACAGTGCCATTTAGCAGAGAGTGCTGGAAGCAATAGGATGCCTCTTGTCATAATTCTTCTAAGAAATACAGAGCCTCACAATCTCTGCCCAGCTGCTGACGCTGGAAAACTCAAGCATTTTGGTAAAATGAATCAAGCAGTAATGTTTCTTTTATGAGATCCCCTCCCAGGAAGGGAAGGTTTGGCACCATTTGGAGATCAGGCTGGGTGATCCATCATAGCAGAGGCAGCTGTCCTGGAGTGTCTCCCAGGTCACCCGATCGAACTGGTGGCTCTTACAACTGTATTATTGCTCATGGAACAGTAATTGAGGCACCATGGTTAAAAATTACCTGGTCTAATAGGCAGTGAACAATTTGCACTCAATACAATTATAAGCCAAATCATTCATTTCATAACACTTGGACTAATTTATTTGTTGACCTTTTAATATCCATAGCTCTTCAGTAGTATTAACTGCAACTTGGACAAAATCTCTTGTTCATTTTACATTCATTGATTTTTTTTTTCCTTTGAGGCAATAACAGTTGTTTGAGTACAACCTTTTCTTTCTGCTGTAAAAGTCAATCATGTAACTTATGGTGATATAACTCAACTGGACTGGAATGTCCTCTAAGTACAATAGCACAATCTCAACCTACTTGTACAGCCATGGAAATGCAGTTTGGATTTATTTTTAAGAATATTTTGGAATACATTTGTGACTACAGATAACAAATTATATATTTGCTGAGAAGAGAATGAAAACAAGACTCAAAAGCATTTTTAAGCCTAGCCACATATATTTAACACATTTTTGTTGCTATATTGTGGGCAGTCCGAGATACAGAAATTGTGATGTTTGTTGATTTTGTTCTTTAGGATGACCTAAGTGTCTCCACTAATAATGCTGGATTCATCATTTTATCTGCTTATAGCATCTTGAAGTCCAAACATTTGACAGAATAGAGGTGCCAAATTTTTCCAAATGTGAGCTTCAGAAAAATGAAATGTGTCTAAAAGTATTTTTAACAAACAGGAAATAAATAATACTCATAATTTGATCATCTGGATTTTCTTTCATTATTCAGCTGTAAACTAATGTGAGTGCTGAGGTTTTGTTGATGAAAAAAGCTACTGAAATATTAATGCATTCTGAAAAGTCTGTATTTTGAAGCAATTCTATACAATATATTGGTGTAGTGACAATGGTAATACTTTTCCCTCAACACTGAAAAAGGAGCCCTAGATCATGTAAAATGCTGTGCCTGCTTTTACTTTCTGGAGATGTACACAGAAATAGAGTGTTACCTCTGTGAAATATTGGATAAATCTCTTAAATTCATAGTTATTCAACATTTATATTTGCTTTGGATAATTTCAGCTGAATTATAGGACTGTAAATTAAAAATAATAATACAAGAAACAAAATAACTTTTGTTTCTGATGATGAAGTTGAAGCTTTTTTAGAATATCTGATAGGAGCCACTTTGTTGAAGTTGTCCTTCTGAGCCAAAGTCTCTTTGTGCAATAAAATACTGTGAGTCTTTTGAACACATAAAATATGGTTGTTACACATTTGGTATTTTATGCTTCCCTAGAAATTACCACTTGTATCTGCACCTAATCTATGGTCTGTCTTTTCATTTCAATGGGGTCTGAAGTGATCCTTGGCTGTAATGAGAATGCCCCTTTCAAGAGACTTCTTTTAATTATGCTGATGATAAAATGGAAGTGAAAGCAGTCATTTGTAGGGGTTATGACTGAGCAGTGTTTTAACTGTAATACTAAAACCCACCAACATTATTCCAGTTTCTATTTCAACATTTTTATGCATCCACTCTCCATAGAACAGAGTGGAATATTATTGTAGGTCAGAATTTCAATGTGTCTTATTTTTCAGTTTCCTCCTGCTACTAAAAGTAGCCTGAACTCTCAGTTTCTAACTGCTCACTCTTCTTCCCACCTGAAGCATCCAATCCAGGAAAGTGAGAGTTCCACAGATCTTAATGATAGGCTGGGTGTTTGGTTTGTTTGGTGTTTGGTTTTTTTTTCTCCTTCACTAAAAGAAGGCATGGGTGGTTCTTTAAATTAATGTGATGGAACACTTGGGTTTTTTTTAATAGAAATGAGCTAATTTGGCATATTTAGATATTTATATGGGTAAATGCATAAGACAAACTGAAAATAAAATGGACAAAACACGTATCTACAATTAACACTTTAATTGCTACACAGCTCTTCTGATTTCCCTCAGCAGGATTTTGGCCATGCATTACCAAGCATATTTCTCTATAGATTTAAATGCAGCCAAGTGAATTAAGCCACCCAATACAGTCTAGTTTGACTTAATGTAAGATCAATTTTAAAGTGTTAGGACTTGACCTGTGTTTGGAAAGTCTTTGTGTATACAAATCATAGAAATAGATATCAGCCTGTCCATTTGCCAAGGAATGTTTTTCACTCTTACAAATACATTTGTTATCTGCATTGTGCCATATACAAAATCACAAGCCGCAGGTAATCTTTTTTTAATCCCCAATATTCCAGGGAATTTTTCTAATGGGCACAATAATATGACCCATAGAATAAGGCTTCTAAAACAGCCTGTGCAATGTCTTCGAATGACAGAATTCAGTGCCTCTGTTAATTTTTCCAAATTCTTTAAAATTTTACCTAAGTCCAGATCCTTCAAATCATAAAAACCTTCTTCCATAAGGGAATGTTGACAATTTCCCAAAAATACATGAGTAAAAAATAGTCAGGAGAAGATTTTGAGCAATCATTCCTTTTTTTTTCCCCTTTATTTTCTAGAAATAGGAATGTTAATACCATCAAGAGAAAGAACTATCAGAAAATCTTACATATACAAAACCAAAAAAAAAAGCCCCCCCAAAACAAAAAACTCCTTAATCTTAATAATGAACATCTGCTTTAAAATACTGTAGATGCTCATACAAATAGTTTGGAGTAGATTTTCAAAAAATATATGCCTGAGGCTCCTATCCAAAATTACCCTAGGTCTGATGATAGTGGAGGCACATAAGGAAAATTTAGAAGGAAAAATGTGCTTTTAGGTCATTGTGACAAATTTTTGAGGTCAGATAAAAGAGTCTAATGTTGTAATTTGTTTACTCATATGGATAAATCAGGAATAATTTTTTTGCAGCCTAGATAGAGGGGAATAGTGTGAGTCACTGTAACCTGGTGGGATGGAGGGAAGTTGGTAAAGGATTTTTTGTTAGTCACTAAATTATGTGGACTTACCCATAGGTGCATCTAATTAGATTGTTTTCTGGTGATTCACTGGATATGACAAACTGACCATAGCATGAATGATGGGATGGCACAAAAGGAGTGTATCCAGGAGAACAGCTCTTTCCATGCTGCAAATCCTTCAGGTTTTTGTAGAGCTGTAAAATGTGTTTCCTCTCCTGATCTAGCTGTTCCAGGAGGAGGGGATGTGTCATTAGACCCTCACAGTGTGAGCCTGTAGGACAATCTGTGGGAAATGCTGCAGGGGAGGCCAGGGAATTGCCCCAGTGTTGGCTCCTGAAGTGTTGGTGGGTCCCAAACACAAGTGACACCTGGGAGCTCTCAGCTGCTGGGCTGCAGGGTGGGGACAGATACAAGGGTACAATGCAGTGACATCCACCAGCCCTGCACTGGCTGCATGAGGTAAAATCTGAGAGCTCTGAAGGGTTCCTGCATGTGGCTGTAAATGCCTTTTCCTGGTAAAGAGAGGGGCTGAGGGGAGGACATGCTAGGAACATGTAAGAGAAGCAAAGTTCTCCAGCTATCAGAGGGATTTTGATGTGGGTCATGACATCACTGTTGTCCCTAAAGGAGATTATTTAAGTCTCAGCAGAGTGATTTTAATTCTACATATCTGCTCTTGTATACCCACTCTTCTCCCTTTATTTAGAGACCCAACATTAGCAGACAAGTCCAGAACTTTTAGCAACAAAACCCTCCAAATGACTTGCCAGATGCTTCAGTTGATGATAATATGGTGGGAGCATCCAGACTCTCAAATGGCAGTTTATTCAAAGAGTTATTCTAAACCAACAATATTAATGGTGGTTTATTCCATGCTACCCTGTATCTAGATGAAGAACACATCTGTGTTAGCTACTAATTCTGTTCTTGTTATGTGCCCATCATTTATGTAAATGGGACCACCAGCATGAGTGGTGTGCACTAAAAAAGGAGGCTGATATTTTTTTTTAGTGTTTAACTACACCATATTTCCAGGAGGTTAATAAGTGTAAGATGGGAGACTTGCAAGGACAGACTTTCAGACAGATCATCATAATTTTGTTCCTTCTTTTGTCAGCAGTATTTGCAAAGAAGATTGTTTGGGCAGGGTGTGTTTCCCCCGTTTGCATTTATCACCTTTGTGGTTAGGAGGAGTTTTAATCATCGATTCTCAATGTTTATGGCTAAATGCCTGCTCCCATTTGCACTTCAGCATTTGTTCTTTCTGCTGCCTCATAGAGGCTTCCTATATTTTATTTATAAGCTTGGCTCATTGTGGAGCAGGTGGTAAAGTTATGCATGACTGTTTTTAGTGCTGTGCATTTAGGCTGTGATTTTCAGTTTGGGTGGAGGCTGATGAGACTACAGTGGCTTGGAAAGACCAAGGTTCTAGCTCCCACTGTAGACATGTTTTCTGGGAAGCTGCCATTGAAATTCAGTGGCAGGAATTCAGTGCACTTCCATCCTGTAGGCAGTGGTAAGCTAAAGCTTTTTTGTTTGCCCCTCAAGTGAGATACATTGTCGTTCTCTCCCATTTTGCCTTCTTGTCTTTGTGGTATCTATATGGTGTTCACTTCTTTGGTATGATTCAGTCATAATATATGGAAACTATTCAGTTGTTTGTTTGTTGGAAGAGTTTTCAGCTTGGTGTGAGTACAAACATCTTTCTAGAGAAATGACCCTGTTATTTTATACTTCCCATTAGGCTGGCACAGTTCCCTCGGTCTTACAGTAAATGGAGGAACTTTACATTTTGAATGGCTTTTATGAGACTTTATAAAGCTATAATTGCTGAAAATGATACAATAATGCACTGCTCACTGTTGATGGGGAGAGATGGGAGGTTCTGGACAGCCTGAAGCTCTTGTGTACCATGCTCAATGTCTGGGATTTTAGATCTTTGACATTCTTGTAAATGTCTCTCTTGGTTTTGCCTTTACATTTGAAAGAGGTTTTTCACAATTTTATCTTTTAAAATATACTGCATATAAGTGTAAGTTTAAAACTTACTTCTAAGCCATGTCCTTAACTATCACATTTATTGTTTCACCAACTGAAAACCAAAGGGAAAGTTTGAGCACAAATGACTGTGATTTTGACTAGAAATTTCAGAATATGACCTTTCCAAGGTGAAGAAGTAAACTGGAGTCTGATGCTGAGCATTTTGAGTCTGCAGAGGAGGTTCTTCTTGCAAGTAGCCATGAGAGTAGGAAGTTAGAAGGCAGAGGCAGGAGGTCAGACATAAGAGTCAAGGAAGTATGAATGACATCATCATCCCTAAGTACCCTCTCAGAAGATGAATGAGCTCTCTCTTGTATTACAATGCTAAAGAGCATTAGAAGGTGATATGATATCCAGACAACACATAAGATAAATGCCTCAGAGGATGCTGGAACAGTTTCCCCCCCACGCCCTCCACGAGTTCATAAATCCTGTGGTGGTCTCAAGAATACAATATGTGGCTGCTGAGTGTTATATATTGTGGTCAGCTTCTTCTTGACAAAATTTGTTTCGGTTTAACGAGTACCTTGAACATTATCTAATTTAGTTACTTAAGCTGAACAACTCAGTGTAACTCTAGATACCCTTTATCTCACCAGACTCACAGCCCTTTTGGGACACAGAGTGGATTTTTTTTTTCAAGAGTTTCTGAATAAAAAGTAAGCAGATGTTACAAGAAGAAATACCTTGTCTCCTTTAAAACTAACAAAAATGTGTTTGTCATGATAAGTCTTGACACAAAGTGTTTTCATCTTGATAAAACTTGAAATGCAAGTTTCATGTTCTTAATGAAATCCTTCTGAAGGGAATGCAGGCCTCCAACAAAGCATGCAGAGGTGCTGGAGTGTTTGAGGTACATTCAGTCAGAAGTGGATTCAGTTTGAATTTCAGTCTTTGTGCTTCAAAAGCTCAGTTACTCCGGTATGCTTTATAATATTTTTTTTCTGCAGTAGTTTGGGGATATGCAAAGCTGCAGTAGAATTTACTGCTCAGCCCCTCTTTTGGGTATGTAGACACCCCTTAGTATCTTCAGGAGGAAGATTTGATCAAAATATTTAATTGTGAGTGTGTTTCAAAAATTAAAAAGTAAAATTCCCTCAGTAGAATATCAGCTTCAGTTTGGAATAAAAATGGACAATGGATTTTTGGTGTGCAGAGTTCTGATGTATCATGTGTAATTACTAATGTTTCCTTTTCTCAATATTTGCTCATTTGTGATTTTTAGAGAAAGAAAATTATTCTCATTTGAAACAAAATGCAAAAAAAGAAGACCCTCACTTAGGTCTAGCTAAATGCTGCTAAGTCCTTGGTTCTAAACCAAAAGCTGTCAGACTTTTAGCAGTAATAGAAAAGTGGATCTTCCTTGACAAATGCCCCCATAAATTAGATATTAGCTTTAGTCAAACTCTGTCTCTCTCAGGAAATATTTCCACTTGCATATTCAATTGGAAGGACCTTACATGATGCCCACTTACTGCTATAAAAATCTAGGCTTTGGAGATGAAGGCAAAGAAAAATTTCTGTGAACAAAAGAATATCTGGAATAACAGACCTTGAGCTTATGCAGAGATTTCTTCTCATAGAGTGTGAGTTTCACTCACTTTTTGCTCTGTCTGTCTGCTACTCTGTCCACCCCTCTATCTGTTTATCTGTTACCATCTCAGTGGTAATATGCAGTATCAATTGGATTTTAAAAGACATAGATCTCTTATACTAGCTGTCCTTTTTTATAATACCTTTTACAAATTTAATCAATGCATTTTAATATACAATATACTTTAAGTGCAATGTACGATAAATATTCAAGCTTCATCTTAAACATGCTCTAGCCTTTAAATTGTTAAAACTGCAGTGCCCTTTCAATCTACTTACATAATGTCATAAAATATACATTTCAAGGTAAATGAAGTCAGCTACTTCAATTTAGTCCCTCAAACTGGTAGTAAATGAGAGGTTAACACTATGGTGCCAAACCCATTATTGAGTAAATTTAGCACCTTGGACAGCTCTGTAAAATCTTTATTGCTTTCCTGACCTGCTCGTCATGTTCTGTCTATGTGTTCAGTGGCTCTCAGCTCTGATTGAAAGGCAATATATTAGATCCCCAACACAAACATGCTCGGGGGCTGCTTCACTGTGAGCGTAATGACACGGAGGTGAGAACAATTTTCTGGTCACCGCAATCCAAGCACCTTGCAAGGTCTGCTGCTCTAACTCATAGAGGACTTCAGGGGCTCCTTTGTATGTGGAGCAGCTTCTGTTGTAATTTAGGCAGAGCTGCAAAAGGTTTAAGATGCATTCCGAAAACAAGAAGTTAATATCTTGAGCCGTCTTTAGCAGCATTTTTGTTGTGTGTTTTTAAAGCTGGTTTGTGTCTATAAAAAGTACCATCAGCTCTGGAATAGAAGATACCACTATTTGACACAGGAGGGTTTTTCTGTAACATCTACTTTGTATGATCTGAAAATGTCATAAACAAGAAATGCTTTTCTTGTGTGAAAATGTTGGTAGAGAAAGTATGAAACTCAAGTTTACAGACCCTGAAAATGTTAGGAAAAAATAGAATCATTGACTAGCTAAGAAAATTGAATGCTACTTGTGAAGAATGTTTCAATAAACCATCATGACAATTAGTTTTATTTACATGCAATATGATATGGCATCAAAAAACTTCCAGTGCTTAAGAACTGAAATATATTTGATATGAGGGAGAGCAGCTGTAAGATTCTATGTACTTACCTCATTTTTTAACACGGTTTTCAATCTCTTTTTAGATGCACTCTAAGGTTTTTAGCTCAGCATTATATAAATAACTATGATTAGTCAGGTAGAACAGAAATGACTATTTAAACTTTCTTTTTTTTAGTAATTTGGCATAATGACAGCTTAGGCTAACAATATACCAAAGCAGTTTGCAGCCTCTGTATCACATTCTAATTTTCCATCAGTGAAATATATACTGCAAACAATTTCTACTGAAGTGAAATAAATCCTGGTTTGCAAAGTCAAACACCTGTGCAGTAATTTTCTATCTAAAATCATGGAATGAAAAAGAGAACATTTTTTTCAGTAATGTCTCTGTTCTTCTCTAGTTTGTATCTTCAGTATGAGGCAGACAGGGCACCTCAGTGTTGTGAGGAATGAGGATTGTTTGTACCTGGATGCTGTTTGTGTCTATCTGTCCATGATTATACTGCTCACTGCTGTGGTCAAAAAACACGAAAAAAACCACCCCAAACCAAAAATTGCAGCACAAAACCAACCCCTACCTTAAAAATCAAGCAAACAAATGAAACAAACAAAACCCACCGACAGCAAAAGGCTGTAGCAACTTAACTCCTCAGGATCTGTTTCAAGTGTAGTGATTTAAAAATCCATCAATTATGTATTACATCTCACTTCATATGTGGAAAATAATTTAAATGTGTGTTCTGAGACAGGGGTGTGTGCAGCAGAAGGCAAGCCTAAATGTTTACTGGGAGAACAAAAATCCTCCATCTCATTTTTGAATTTAGGACATTATATATGTCATAAGTAGTTACTGCAGTATGACAACTATTTTATGTTATATTATAGAGAATTTAAAATTGAAAAAAATGCTAATATGCATCTAAAAGCTTGTCATTTGAAGAGTTGTTCAAGGATTTTTGAAGAGGTTATGGTGACAGCAAAATGAACGCAATTATATCTCTATTTTCTGATCAGAGTCTACAGTATATGAAAATTGAGCATTACTGTTTCTTTTTGGTATAAAATATGGCTATTGTGTAAAATATTTTAAGTTTAAAAGTTGAACTTTGTAGAAAACGGTAAAATGCTTAGAACTGGTACTATTTTTGTAAGCTGCTTGCAGAAATATGCCATGGTGAATAGCGTCATGTTAGAATATTAGAGCAGTACTTAGGGGCTGGGAACTACAAAAAGACATTGTTTTACTCAAAGGATGTTCCTGGCCAGTTTTGATTGGGCATTTGGGAATCTGGTCTGAAAGATGCCATGAAATAATAAGGGGAAAAAATTCTTCTGGGTTAATTCTGCAATGTATTTTTATATTTTCTATCAGGATTATCATCAGGATGCTGTAAAATATAAGAACACAGGAAATACTATTGTTACTTGAATACCAGTAGAAAATACTCTAAGAAATATTAAATGAAAAGGAACGAATAAGAAAATGGAGAGAAAAAAATTGCCCAAAATGGAGAACTGAATCTCAGACTGTTTTAGGGTCTTCTGCCCATGCAAGGAATTTTTCCAGGAAACGCTGTATGGTCCTGGGCTGTTCTCTCACACACTGCATGTGTTTTCCTCTTGGACATCATTCCATGCATGTGGATCCTGCCCTGACCCCTCGTATCAGGACACAAAGTGGAGAAGCCAAAGGGTTACATTACAGTAGCACAGGACTGATTGGGTATCTTCTGAATGTGGCCTGCTGGGTAAGGTCACAATTCCTGCAGCATGCAATTAAGAATAAAATAAACACATTGAAGGGATTCGTAGCATTCTCTGAATGACATTGATTGCAGTAATCTAGTAAATGACCTCGGGATTGTATTCTGCAATAAACCCATGAGTGGTTTATAGTGCAGATGGTAGAGACAATTGAGTGATGTATTTTATTTTGCAGCACCAATGATTCTCACCTTTTGACTTGATTAAGCGTGTGTGTGAATAGGATGAACCAGTGATTTAACACCATTCAGTGGTTGCTGAGAGTTGTTACAATTAAGGTTTACCTGGCGGGAGGAAAAAAAGGAAAAAAAAAACCACTACAAAACACGGTGCACCTAATAGAAGAGAATATTTGTTTTCCCCACAAGGAGTTTATTGAACTCAGCAGAATGCTTCTGTTTTTATATTGACAGGAAGTAATACTTAAGAGGGCTGCTGATTTAGTAGAAGCACTCTATGGTATGCCACATAATAACCAGGTAAATGCATTCTACTTCAGCAATTCTATATCATGGCTATTTCTTCGATGTATAGATAGATCAGGGGCTAAAGGGATATGATGCTACAATGGGAGACAAGAATAAATGTACAGGGCAATGCCATATCTGGAGTGGGGTTTAGTTTGCTTGTTTTCTTTTTTAAAGGGTGTGAATTTAGTGTTTGTAAAAACAGCATGGAGGCATCTGCCCACTTTCACCAAATCCTATATAATATGAGCAATGTTGTACATTATGTCTTGCCACCAGTGACTTCTCCCTCTTCCCTTAAAGAGAGCTTTAAGGTGGAGAAAGTCCAGGCTCCAGCCCCATCCTACCAGTTGGTCTTTTTATACAAAGTGTGACCACTGGGACTGAGGCTTCCAACTCTCTTAGCACAGATGTCAGGATTTAACAGGAAGATCCTGTAAGCATGAGCTCTCTGTCAGCCAGCTGGTTTAGACAGAAAAGCATCTCCTTTTAGCCTTTGGACAGGGAACTGCTTCATTTGAGTCTGTAAGGAGAGGTTTGTCAGAGTCTCTTTGGTAACTCTTGCGTGTTTTTTTCCTTACCCTGCAGGAGATAATCCTGAAGAGAGCTGCAGACATCGCCGAAGCGCTCTACAGCGTCCCTCGCAACCACAACCAGCTCCCCGCCCTCGCCAACACCTCTGTCCACGCGGGAATGATGGGGGTGAACTCCTTCAGCGGCCAGCTCGCTGTCAATGTCTCTGAAGCCTCCCAAGCCACCAACCAGGGTCAGCACGAGCCTCATCTTCCTCTCTCTATGGATCTTTTCTGAGAGAAGGCAGAGGGATGGGCAAAACAGTGGCAGAGGGGTGGCTCAGGACTGGGAGCAGGGCTGGGCAGCCCATCCCAGACCCTTGGAATGACACAGGATGGGGCTGCCCTAACTCAAATAAAGCACTTCTGCATGTCTTTAAATAGCTTTTCATTCTGCCCAGACTAACACTTGTATTTGTGTTTAAATCCCACTAATTTTAATCAGCTTCAGCAAGTACTTAATGTTAAGTACTTGCTTATATATTTTCCTGAGCATGGATCATCTCTCAGTCTGGGCCTTTTGTAGCACTTCTTTATAACATGAAGTTATCTCTTGAATGTTTATCTATTTAATTTGGGTTTGTTTTGCAAGAGTTAGAGTATTGGAACTGTGTTTTTTTCAGTTTGAGACTTCCATAAATTTTACAACTAGCAAAGAATTTTTAAACATACATTTTCAGAGCTTTTCCAAATTTTAAAATAAAGTGTTTTTCACTTTGTATAAAATCAGTATTGGTTTAAAATAAAAGTTAAAAATAAAAAATAGGTGAAGAACATTTGCATTTTGCCCTCTCCTTTGCTCAGCTCTATATATTATCCAACTTAAAAATACATTTGAATGAGAAAGTGTTAGGATGAGGTTTCTTCTAGAAGAGCAGAAACAAAATTTTTTGCATTACAATAAAAATAATACAAAATTATTTTTAGATTGAAATATTTTCATGCTGTGTGTTAGGAAGAAAAATTGGCAATTTTTCTTCTAGGAGTGGAGATGCATATTTTGTATTTCTGTGGCTTCTAGAAACAAATCTTTCCTTATGAACATTTGGATATGAGTTTCCTAAAATGTCATTTCCAGAATTAGGTAGAGATTCAAATTTTAACTTGCTGTCAAATTTGATGCTTATTTCCCACCGACATAATGATGAGACCAAGGCAAAAAGACAAAGGATATCCCACAAGCTGGAGAAATACACTGCATTTCCTGAAGCGTGCAGTGAGCATCTGAGGTGTGTTAAATGGCAGTGACATCAGAAAAGAGTTAACAACAATCACGTGCTTTTAACATACCTTGAGTGGGTCTGTGCTCCTCACTCTGAAATGTAGGTCATGTTTACTCCATTTCCTACAAGCAGCCCTTTCAGAGTGAGTGTTCCTCTAACACCCCGAGCTGATCTTTGCTCCAGGGCATCCCTGGCTTGCCCGGGGAGCTCTGCAGGCTCCAGGTTCCCTCCTCCAGCAGCGACCTGGGCAGGGAGGGCCCCCAGTTTGGGTACCTGGTGGTGCTGGGGGTCAGTCCTGCCCCTCTCTGCGCTCCCTGGCTGGACTGGGCTCCCCTTTGCTTTGTGTAGGAAGCTGTTGTGGGGCTAATTCCAATTTCTGCCTGTGTTCCCTCCCCACACAAGGTTTCACTCGCAACTCCAGCAGTGTGTCACCTCATGGCTACGTGCCAAGCACCACCCCGCAGCAGACAAACTACAACTCTGTCACAACAAGCATGAATGGCTATGGGAATGCTGGAATGTCAAATTTAGGCGGTTCTCCAACCTTCCTGAATGGATCTGCTGCCAATTCTCCCTATGCCAGTGAGTATTTTATGTCTTTTCTGTTTTTTGCACATTTTCATTAGAAGGAGGCAGTAGATTTTCTCTGATGCTCAATATTTATTTTCTATTTTGAGCACTTGAAATATAACTTGGTCTTTTCTCTACTTTCCAAGGCACTGATCTTTGATCTGCTTTGAAGACCTTAGCGTTGCCAGAAATTCTCCTGTTTTCATATTACTATTATTAATTATTATTATTATTTATTTCGGAGCCTTAAAAGAGCTTACGAAGAGTAATCTCTCATCATTTAGTCTGATAGTTTCATAACATACCTTATACTCTAATGGGAAACACTGTCCTCAACTTCTGAGCAAATAATATGTTTATAACCTTTATAAAAATTATGAATTATTACTGGGCCTCAGCTTGATTGTTTATATTCCACTTGCTTTTTAAGTAATATTATTTTGACTTCACTGAGTCAGTAAAATGTGGCAAAGGCTCTTAGATTTTGTGTTTTAGTGTCAGTACAGTGAATGCCACAAAAATGTGAGTCATACAAATCATACATCCCATGGTGTGAAGAGCTTATGGTCTACAGTCCCAGTCATGGAAATATTTATGTGCAGGACTAACTTTCTGCATTTTGATATTAAAGGTTTAGTAAGCTGTTTAAATATAAATACATTTCTATTGGTAAAGCGAATCCCTTCTGCAGCTGAGCTCAGTAGTCCCTGGTCACCTGAGAAATTGAATGAGCAGAACCTGCCCAATTCCTCTGACATTGCTCATGAGGCATAAAGGATTCCACTGACATCTGTAGGAAGCTGACAGCAGAATCAGGATGGAAGGTCTGGACATATAAACAGATGTATAGGCTGGGACTGTGCATGGACAGGACAAACTGACTGCTGGAGGTGCCAAGGTTTACACAGCAAATCTGAAGTTAATGGTGTAACAGCAGCAATGAATTATTTTGATCTGCATCAGAATAAAAAAGGGGCTAGGAACTCTGAATAAAATAATTAACTCCAAGGCTGCTTCTCTGCTGCAAATTTAGAACAAATTATTTACCCACATAACTAGTACTTATAACCTGGGAATTGCTAACCAGTGATTATTTTTGTACTCTAATAATAATGTAACATGTAATGTTATAAAGTACCTTACTTATTAAGTTGGATTTACTGTCACAGAATCTGCACACTCTGAATTCATAATATAACATGATTGATGAGACATCTCCTTTTGGAAGCAGATGCCAGTAATGCATTTAAAATACTGTGGCAGTGTATTATTTCATATTTATGAACGGAGTCCTCTTTAGAATAGCACTTCACTTCCTAGCCCTGGTTCTCTATTCTATTTATATTTTGGGAGGTTTTCTTGGTTGATCTGTCATTCTGCTAATGTCTAATCCATTGCATCAGAAAATGCTTCAATCATGACCTGAAAATTAAAAGGTGGCATTCTTAATTAAATCAATAAACTAATTGCTGTATAGTAGCAATTCAATTTAGGTGCTTTGATTGCTCTCCCTTAGCAAGTACTTCCAGACATAGAGTGACTTCAGACTAAGATTGTATCTGTCAGACTGTGAAACTTTGAACATTTAATTTCCATTAATTGATTTCCTCAGTGTTAACAAATATGATATCAGATTCTCAAATAAGAACTTAAATAGGGTGATTTTTATCTACATAAATGCAAATAAAATAATAATTCAAAGCCCAGATGATCAGAATTTTACTCTCTAATGTGTAATTATTCATAGTCCACTTGTATATCTAAGTGGTTTCTAAACAGGACAAAGAATGGAAATATGGGATGATACATTTGGTGCTTTTTGTTGTTGTTGTTGTTGGACAAGAGGGGAAACCTGCAGTGCCTTCGGAATATTAAAATATTTAGCTTTATTTTCATGAAAAGAAATTTGTTTGAAAGCTTGATGGTAAGTACATGAACCAAAGATATTTGTTGTACTTTATAGTAAAATAATGGTTTAAGGATATCTGTGTTTAAAGACTGAACTTCCCACGTAGCACATTTGCATTTTGAACACTCAGTTCATCCCTAGAAAAATTGAGAGCATCCAGGAATGAGAATTCTTTTGTTTCTGCCGCCTGTTATTATTGAGTACTAAGGAATCCCTTTTTGGGGGTCTTTCTTCCCTCCAGTTGTGCCCTCAAGTCCGACGATGGCCTCCTCCACTAGCCTCCCCTCCAACTGTAGCAGCTCCTCTGGGATTTTCTCCTTCTCACCAGCCAACATGGTCTCAGCGGTGAAACAGAAGAGCGCGTTCGCGCCTGTCGTGAGACCCCAGACCTCCCCCCCTCCCACCTGCACCAGCACCAACGGCAATAGCCTGCAAGGTAGGTGGAACCCAGGCTGCACAGGAGGTGGCTGCTCCAGCTGTGAGCTCCTGGTGGCTCTGAGCTGCCCCAGGGGAGTGAAGGCAATGGGGATCCCCAGCGGGCTCTGTCCTAAAGCTTCCTCCTGTAGAGAGTAACTGACTCCACCCCCAGCCCGCCTTGTGGCCTGCAGGTGTTTGGCAACCACCCATTCTCTAACCCAGCTAATACTGCTGAATTGAGAGGCTGTGGCCTCTAAAGCACAGACCTACTGTTTTGATAAACACAAGTAATATTTCAGCTTACTAATACCGTCCTTTTTCTTTCTTTCCTCTCTTATTCCCTGTTGTCGTCCTTTATCAGACCAGTCTTTTGTGGACTCTAGCAAGTACTCCACTGCAGGGTCTCTCCAGGGGCTGGCCTTCTCCTGAAGTACGTCACTCAATCTTCCCTTCCTTTTTGTCCTTTGTCATAGTACACTTGTGCAGAAATCCTACTGAGAGCAAATAGAGCGTTACAGAGCTTGGCACAAACCTTCCCTTTCATAAATGGGAGATGCATTACAAACTAACAGCAGCGTTTTCCACTTTAACTCACACCAGGGCAAACATTAGTTTCCACTGATTAATGTAATCCTGTGCCAATTAATTCCAGAAAAGGCACAGGGCCTTTTGGAAGGCCTATTGAACTGTTGGCATCAAGGGGCTGCTCCTTTTCTGCATCCCTTCCCCTCTCATTACAGGTTCTCCAGCATTAGTATCTAAATCCGTTTGAAGGGCTGGTGCAGGCGAGGCAGTGACAGACAAAAGCTTGTCAAACTGAGGGTGCTGCAAGTCCAGCACTGCCCATCTCATTGGCTGAGTCTGTTTTACAACACTGTGCCCAAACCTCCCCGTGTGGCTCCCTCACTGCACATCCCTGTGCTGAGAGAGGCATTTTCATGCTTGCTTAGGTCCAGGGGCTTCCTTAAGCAGATGCAGCCAGCTGTGTCCAGCTGCCAGAGGTGGGAGATATTCCATGGTGTCATTGTGCTTCCTCCAGACCTGAGATTTGTTTCCTTTCCATGAGCCTGTGCAAATTATCCAAAGGGCATCAAGTGGGGAATTAAATCCATCCTTTTTTAAGCCAGGTTCAGAAGAAGGTATGCAGAGCAGGATGGTTGCATAAACTCCAAGTCACTCAGCCTCTGGAAAGAGAAGCACTGGGCTTGAAGACAAAATGCTGATAGCACCATTAGCAGCCAAAAAAAATCTATATGCAAGCAGAGTGGAAGGAATTCATTCATAAAAGCTTGGATCTATTGTGCCTGAAGGAAACCGCTGTCCTCAGTTCATGTTTCACTGGTGAACTGGGAGGAGGAATCCTTCAAGGTGCACAAAACACAGAGAAAAACTGTAAATTTACTAAGAACTAATAAGCAGATCTTGGGTACCTTCAGTTATGACTTTGTTAGAAATACAAACTGTGTCAGGAATAAGACAAAATGAAATTTACAGCATTTAGGAGACTTGATTTTGAACATTTAAAACAATTTACAGTGCTGACATGCTTCAAGTTTTAAAAGAAACAGCTAATAATATTTTCCATCTGAAATAAAAAAACTAAAACAAAAGAAAAAAACTCAAAAAAAGAAAAAAAGCTTTTGAACATGTTAATATTTTTTTCCTCTCTTCACCTTGTCCCCATCTTGTTGTGGATGGAGAGAAAAAACAAGTAACAGACATGTTTAAATTTTAAAAAAAAACAGCAATAATATTTTCCATCTGAAATAAAAAAACTAAAACAAAAGAAAAAAACTCAAAAAAAGAAAAAAAGCTTTTGAACATGTTAATATTTTTTTCCTCTCTTCACCTTGTCCCCATCTTGTTGTGGATGGAGAGAAAAAACAAGTAACAGGAGAAAGCTTTTTCAGGCCCTGTTTCTCCTTTCACAAGACACAGAATTCTCCGATTCCATGTACTCAGTTATGAAAAGCAATTATGGAAGGAGCCGAGAGCACTGGGCACAACTGGAGCTGTGTGATTGCCGCCTCATTATGTCACCTCCACATCTGCAATGCCCAGAAACCACACAGATCTGAGCATTTCCCCTAATTTTTGTTTAGCAAGTCAGTTTTCACAATGGGAATGAGACACCAAGAGATGGTTCATTTCTAGGTCATCGCTGAACTTCTTGGTGAGTTAAAGACACACAGCCTTTGGTCCTGTGCCTCCTGACACCACCTGAGGCTTGTAATAATCACTCAGAGAGGCACTGCCTGTTGTGCCTTAATGCTTAAATAAACAACCATGTATAAGGAGGCTGTCTTATCTCTCTTGGGCTTCTGGATACATCAGAAAGCAATCAAGCTTTCCTTATGTAGCTTAGATATCAGCAGAACTCACTAAAACAGCAGCCAGGCTTATCTGTTGTTCTCTTTGCCATGCAATTTTGTAAAACCCCAAATACATTATTTCTGTAATTTGCTGGCAGCAAATACAAATTAGTATATGATAGAAGAAATAAAGGCCATTGGTGGGAGCTTTTCTATTCTCTGCCTTCCCTTTTTGGAGGTGGTGTGATCTCACACTGTTTCCCACTGATATCTCTGTTTTCAGGATCAATAACAGGCTACAGCTGGGAGAATTTGCATGACTAGATGTAGCACTTATGGAATAAAAGTGGAGTGATCTAAATGAAGACTTGGAGAGAATGGAAATATCAAAGCTTTTAGGCAGAAAAGATATCATTTACCTTGTAATTTAATTCAGAATTTCAGAGCTCTTCAAAAACAATGATGCTTTGAAAAAAGGAGCTAAGATCTGCCTCTGTGTCTTTCCAGCAGCAAAAGGCTGATCTGTAACTACCGGGAAATGTCTAAATCATGAAGAGAGGAATTGCAATTATCTCACCTTTTTTGGGCTCCTACCCAGGGTAGACAGCTGTCCTGTCCCAAGAGACACAATTCTTGACTAATTATTGGTGAAATTGATTTGCTTCTGATGAATCTTTCAGATTGAGTGTTGGAATAGTATCGTGACATTTTCTGAAGAGAAAACACTTTTTCTAAAGGAAAGCATCACCTTGTCCTAAAGAGCCCTCTATGCTTCTCACCTGTCTTCCTGTAGGACTTAAAGCAACTTAACTCACCTTTCCATCCCTTTTATCCTCACTCTTAGCTCCTTGAAGAACCCTCATGTGGGGGGACACAATCAGGACAGTGATTCCACACCATAAATCCCAATAATTGAAATGCTGTTGCTCTGTGCCACCCCTGAGGGTGGCCTGTTGCAAACATGTTGGATGTGTTTTGCATTCTCTCCTTCTCCCCTCATTTTATTTCATTTAATCAGTGCAGTTTACTCGAGCTGTTCTCCCCTTGCTGATTAGACTTGTAATTCTTGCACATATGGTGGTGTTTGTGGAGAAAACATTTCCCTCCTCTCCCCCTCCAACCCCAAATCTGTGAGTCTTTTACTTTGGCTCTGTTCTTATCAAATAATTGCAGCTGTAATTAAAGCACAATGAATCAGCACCAGTCATGGGGTTGAGTCCTTCCTTAAGAAATTACATGTCCAGATGTCTGGAATGGCAGGCAGCATTTAAATCATGGGCCTGGAAAGTGCTGCCAACCTGAAGGAGAATCTGTTTTCTACCTTTTGGCAAATAACTGTACAACTGGCATTTTAGAGACACATTGTTTTTACAGTTCCCATCATAAACTTCCATGGCTATCCCCTGTAATGATGTGCCTGCTCACTCTGTGTCGCTGGGACACTTGGGATGTCTGATCTGAGCCCCCAAATAATAGAGAGAGATCAAGCTGGAGGTCAGCTTCTGTGCAAAACTGTCCCTGTTGAATTTTCATAAATGTCTGTCTGCTAAGAGAGGTGGTGGTTTCATAGAAAATGAGGTAGGAAGCATAATAAAGAAATGCTGATGATTCAACTTAGCCAGCAAAAGAGAAAACATCCTGAATTAACATTCACCTGTGACTCACCTGGTGTAGTTGGTGGTGTCTGCTACAAGTGGAATAAGAAAGATGCTGGCCTGCTAACCCAGGAGTCAAGCATGTATTTCAATATTTCAATTTCAAAACTGAATTTGAGAATTTAAATCCCTTTCTGAGCTCCTGAAAATGCAAACTTAAGTCCCAGGGGTGACCTTTGGGAGGACTGGCACAGGGGAATGACCCAGAGTGCCATGAAGGGACGCCCTGCAGGGCCATGCCAGGGGGACTCCAGCTGTTTTCCCTAATTTGGTGCAAATTCCTGCTTTGCATTTAAAAGAGTAACAGAATGTGTGGCAATGGCTGGGTCCAGTCAAAGCTTCCTCAGCATTTGGGGATTTTGAAACTAAAAGCAGAATAATAAATTGGTGTCTGATACTGATATGGACGAAGGACACTTTTTCTACAAGAAAATCAGTAATTTCAGCAAAGTCACTTGTAATTTGAATCATTTTCCAGTCAAAAGGAAACTTCTCGTGATTCTTGTGTACATAGTTGTCTCTTATGAGTAATATATATAAATTTACCTCAAAGTATATCTGACTACATTGCTAGTAAATGTTTAAAGCTCTGGAATTTTAAAAGTTGCTTAATAATGCAGAAAATTAACTTTTCCCCTCTCTCTCTCTCCCTCTCTCTCCCCCCTCCCTTTCCTTCCAACAGCTATATCTGGCATGATTGTTCCCCCCATGTGAAAGAATTGCCTTGAAGAATTTTATTAATGAAGAGGTTGAATTCTGCTTCAGAGAGAATCTGATACAAGTCCCAGAGTGGAACTTTTTACTCAGGCCTTTTTAAAAATAAAAAAAGAAATAAAGAAGGATCTTACAATAACTGCAGATTTTTAAACAAAACAAAAATCACCATCCTTGCAAATACTGAAATTAACAATCCACAATTGCAAGGTGTTGATTCGAGTTGTCCATCCCAAATACCTGGGAGATATATTTATTGTATGTTGATAAAAAAATCCACTTTTTTTTTTTTGTTTTGTTGGGGGGTGGGGGCTTGCTTTTATTTCCTTCTGGTTTCTTGTGGGTTTTTTTTTAAGGCTTGATTTAACTCAACACCATTTGTCTTTTATAAATCATACAATTACACAAGGGACACTAGAGATGGAACTCCACATTTTTAATTTATGATTTTTTTTTAAAGCTGTGTAAAGAAGAATAAAGTGGTGTCATTTACATACAAGCCTGTATGGGACAGAATAGAAGTGCCAGTTAGTTTTTCATAGAAGAATTATGGCCATTTAATTAAGGGTCGGCTCATATATGTTGCTTATCCAGTGGTGACTTGCTGATATGAAGCATTTTTAATGTTCTGATTAAACAGATACCACTCCCTAAAAAGCTGATCTTTTTGGATTATGAGGGTGGAATGAGGGGTGGGAATAGTAACCTCTGTCATTAATATCAGGCTGAAAAATCGTGTAAATAGCACAACAGGAGAAGTTCATTCCAGAACACCACGTTGGAAGGGGACCTTAAGGTCCAACTTTTCTTGGCAAAGAGCTGGTGGAAGGGAAGGGAAGGGGAGGGTGGAAATATCAGAAATGTTTCCTCTGGAAGTGCAAACCCAGTGCCTGCAGATGCAATGCCAGACCTGCTGCAGGAGGTGAGCACAGCCCCCTCTCTTTTGGGGTGAAATCTCCGAGCCTCCGATCGCTCCCTTCCTCAAGCACAGCCTCCCCTGGGCTCTGCCCTGTGGCACGGGGGGCACAGCCTGGGCCAGCCTGGGGGCGCCAGCCTGGCCCCTCTCCCCCTGCCCTGCTGCTCCTGCTGGGGCAGGGGGGCTCAGCCTCAGGGGGTTTCACCCTCCCCACCCCAAACCCCTCCTGGCCCAGCTCCCACTGGCGCCGCTCCTGTATCAGCCGACCCTCCCGCTTTGTACCACGCTCCCTCCAGGACAGGGATCTGCTTTTCAGTAGTGAATCATGACTTCTGGGGTGGGGCTTTCCAATCAAAACCATAGCTTCTGTTTTACCACGAAAAAATTTTGCTATCATTATCTGGGAAGTGTTCTTAAAAATTATTAGTCAAAGAGGCAGCAAAGCTCTGAAGATGCATTACCTGATATTTTTTCTTTGCTGTTGTGTTTTGTATGTAGTTATAAATACTGTAGATTTTTTGTGATTTTTTGCCAAAGTTGTTGTTCTATTTATACATTTTAATGTCTTAAGACAGTTTTTCAATATCACAAAAAGAAAAAAAAAAAGAATTTTACTGCATATTTTGCAAAAAGAGCTCACTACCTTTAGCTTGCACATACTTGCAAATTAATTAAAGAAAAAAAAGCTTTTTGTTTCTGTTTTTTGTTTGTTTGTTTTACGGGGGATTTTGTAAAATATCCATATAAATAATGTATTTATCTTTGGAATTTGTACATTGCTTTTTGTCCCCTACAAGTTTATTTTATTGTGTATGTTTGCTATGTGAAAAGTGCTGATTTGTTTGGTCATTCACCGTTGTATTAGCTGTTTAAATGTGATTTTAATACATTTCATTTATAGGGTTGTTTTTTTTAGTATTGTTTAAAACCATGCTTCCATTTTTTTTTTATTTCCACCCAAAAGCCATTGTCTATTTTTGTATTATTTGTAAGTTAAGAAGTTTTTTCCAATATATGGCAAAAAGTAGCATATTATTCTTGTAGCATTTAGTTATGTAGATTTAAAAAAAAAATGTATCCTTTGCTTTTGAGGCTTAACAAAAACTAATGCTGTTTTACTCTATTAATATGCATGGGATTTCTCCTCTTTGGAGTGACGCATTTTTGTGCATTAAATATGGGGAGAAACTTCATAGAACTCAATGAAAATACTTTCTTTCTTAAGTCTGCTTGTATATTTCTCTGTCTTTCACATAAATATAAACCAGCAGATTGGATGCCTTAACAATGCAAATCATATTCATTTCACTTGTACATTGTACTGTGCACCAGAACTGTCAATCATCACTAACATTCTAAGAAAAAAAAAAAAAGGAATTGAAAAGCACAAAAGAACTGTTTTGTTACCTTAAAACAATATAACTTTTTTCTAGTCGAGCAAGAAATCATTTACAACGATGCTGCAACTGTGCATGCTTCCTGTATGAATTTTGCAATGGTTTTCACTAGAATGTCACAGTGTGATCTTTGGGGGGAAGGGAAAGAAAAACAGGAATTTTTTTTTTTCATGGTGAGAAAATAAAAGAAGAGAAAACTGGAAAAAACGTGAGAGACATCAGTTTATTGCTTCTCTGTATTCCAAGTGATTATTCTAATTCACATAATAAGCAACAGCACGACAATGTAATCAAATTTAAAGCCATATTTTGTCCAGTGACACCGTTGATTACTCTTGTAGAGCTCCACTCAGTCCTAGCAGTTCTGACACCACTTTAGCCACATTTGTAGTCTCTACTCCAGTGTCCAAAGAGCCTTTGACAATGTGCATAATTCCATTCTTTTGCAGCTATTTATCGTGATCTGATGAATGGGAATTTGTCAAAAATCTCCCCTGCACCACCCTTTGTCTTTTACAAAGTAAAAGATGCAGCTGTTTACAGAATATGGCTTTAAGTGGAAACATTCAGATTTCAGTTTTAACAAGGTGAAGCTTCACAATGACTGGATTGCATAAAGTAATGCCTATTTCCTCACAGTTGTACTAGGATGCAGCTAAAATGAAGTCATCTCTGAAACTACTAACCTTTCACCTTCTTATCTAAATCTTTTTGAATAGACACACACACTGTACAGTTCTATTGTTAGAGAAACTAACTACTGTAGAGATTGTTATAATTTTTTTGCAGAAATTCAAGCTGTAAAAACTTTTCAACTTTCACAATATTTAATTAAAGTTACTTCCTGTCTGTGAATACAGCTCCTAGTTGTGTGTTTATTTTTCTGCTTCTGCTAGTCAGTAGATGAGAAAAGAAAAGAATATAGAAGCCAGAGGCTACTGAATTGTCTTCCTGAAATTAAGGAGAGACAGAAATTCATGGAATTACACAGTGAAACGTGGTGAATGCTGGTGCACTGAAATGCCTTTCCCTCGGTCTCTAATGGATTTCAAAGGATCCTCACTCAGAATGCTGAATGTTCATCCTGTTAATCTCATTATTTCCATTGTTTCGCAGTATTGTTTGCCTGTAGGACCAACATATTTTTTCTAGTGGATTTCAGGGGCATATTTAGCTCTAGGTGCTCAGTTGCAAGAGCTGTCTCTCTCTAAACACAGTGATCATGGAGCACCAGGCACATCCTACCCTGTGCCAGAGACCCAGGGAGTTGGGGTTTTTATCTGGGCATTATTTCAGTCAATGGCAGCACGTCCAGGTGTCTAGTGACTGCTCAAGGCCAGAACTGCATCTGCGTCTGCTGAGCTTCCTGACCATGAAGGAGGCTTCTAAAAGGGTTTCCATTCTTCTACCCTTCCTACATGACAAATCCATCAGCTGCTAGATTGGTTCCAGGCCTTCTGTTTCACTCTGTACCCCTCTGTCAGGAGGAACTTCACCTCTGGCATATGGAGGGCTGACACGCTGGCATTTAATTTCTCTGTCACACAGAGAAAGCACCAGATCTAATGCAAGGCTCCCAGAAAGGCATAGGAATGCTTGGTGCTTCAGTTTAAATTAATATTTACTTTTAAAAAAAGAAGTTGCTAAAACATAAGCAGCTGGAAGTGGCTTCTTGCAATATGAAGTGTTGGGTATCTCTTAAATGCGAGCAGATCCACTCCAGGAGCTGTTAGAGAAAGGAAAGATGTTGGCAAAGTCAGATCCCAAATGTGTTTATTCTGTCAGCACAAGAGATCTGTTTTTTCTGTCTGAGATAATTCTCCTGGTTCTCTTTCAAATGGTGTGAATGCTGGAAGCTCCCACTGCAGCTGAGGGCTCTGTGAGTGCTCAGCTCTCTACAGAGAGGTTGGGTCAATGTATCTGAAAAGCAGGCTGAGGGATTAAACTCAGGGTGTAGTATAACCTGTAATAGGGGCAGCAGAACAAGAGCTCTGCTTCAGCCTTTTGGATCCAGAGACAATGGATTTCTTTGAAATTTAAATTGAGTCACATTTCACAAGAAAGGGGGGGTAGGATGGCAGGAGGCTGCTGAGCTCAGAGGTTGGGGAGTCTGCTGGGCAGCCCTAGTGGTGTCTGACAGTCCAAAGTGAGCTCAGCTGGGGGACAGCACTGTGATGGAGGTTCTGGTGCCAGAAAAAAACCCTCTGAAGCCCAAAGCATGAAGACCAGGTGCAGAGTGCACATCCAGGTGTGGCTGAGTGAGACCTGTGCCCATGGTGGGTCCTGTGCCCAAAGTGAGGGGATGTCATCTGTCATCACACAGGGAGATGTGACATGAGGTGTATGAAGATGTGCCTCACTGCTACCCCCTGACCTAGTGGCTTCTTTTATTTTTTAAGCCACTATAGAAGTAATTTTGACTGAATGGTCTGCCCTGGCAGTGGGATTGGCTGTAATTTTGTGGGGTCATGTCTCTAATTTTTTATTAAAAAAACCTTGGCAAGATGAGATGCCCTCAGTGTTAGTTTCCTGGCCTTGTCTATGTGTCTGCTCCTTCCCCTCAGAGTCTCTCTAGGCTCTTGCCACAGTCATGTTGTGTAATCATTTATGTAACTCTGCTTAGCACCACAGCCCCTGTATCTTCTGTCATGGCATGAGGCAGCTGAAGACACGTTTGATGTTATTCACTTGATTTCCTGAGCTCCTTCCTGTTTACTGCCCCTTGCTCCCCAGTCCTCTCACAAATATTCACACTGTGCTGCTGTGCTACAGATGGGCTGCAGCCTCCCACAGAGTCCCTGGCCCCCAACTCTTGCTCCAGACTCCTTCAGTTCCACAGGACAGAAGTTTTGGGAAGTGCTTCAGCAAAAACCACATTCCCCATCCACAGCAGCATTACAGAAGCATCACTTGCTACTCACTTCTTCTCCCTTCACAACCACAATTGTCATTGCAGTAATAAAAATGTGCAGATCCTAACAGTGAATATTGAAAGCCCACTAAATACAAAAAGGTCACATCTCAGAGGTGCTGAGCACCTGACACTGAGTTCCTTGAGACTCTTGGTCAGCTGGTCACTGCTTCCTTGTCCACCCACCAGTTGTACTGACACCTTCCTGTCCTTTGCCACCTCCTGCCTGTCCCAGCACCATTGTCTCCATGAAATAATGACTATTTAGGCCCCATTTGACATCTCTGTTTCCTCTGCTTCCCAGCAGGTGCTGGCTCTGGCATCCCTTTTCAGCTAATGCTGATATTTCAGCAGCAGAGGTTGGGTCAATATTTCAGATAAATAAGTAATAGCTCCAGCTCCACAGCCCTCTTCACTCTTCCTCCCCTCGGTGCCCTTGAGCTAGACCAGAGCTTATGGCACTGCTCCAACATGATTGGCAGCCCATGAGAAAGAGCACACAGCTTGGAAAACTTCAATAAAGTAATTCCAGGACACAAATGCCAGTGACTACCCAGCCTAACAGTGGAGACTGCAGTTCTAGGTGGCTTTTTTTAATGTGGGCCTATAACAGGAATAGCAAATACAGAGGCCTAACACAAATTTTCCCCCTTATTTTCAGTGAAAAACCCAAACTTAATCACTAATGTGTATGTACACATGAAGAACTCAATGGAAAAAAATTATTTAGATGATCATTTAATGCTTTCCTGAAACATATCATAAACTCTGTTCTATATGGGCCAGTCCAACTTAACTCTGCTTTGTATAAGGGAATGAAGTTATTCCCTTTTTTTCATTAAATAATATGAATCCCTAATTTTCCCACATTCATTCTGTCAAAATGTATCTTGTACTGTGAGCCCTTACAAAAGTTTAAGCAGGTTTGCAAGAGTCTCACCATGCCATGGTGATTCCCTGCAGCCTGGCAGCTCTCGGCCAAGGGCATAAAAAAGGGAAGGACTGATGATGCTGTAGGTCTGCACAAGCTCTCAAGGGGCTCAGTTATCTGGCTGAGGATAACTCAGGATAAATTCACCACTGAGGATGCCTCTGTGGCTCCCTGTAGGGGGGCAGCAGCTCAGAGCAGACCTCAGCACAGGAGGCACGAAAACGCAGCTGTGTTTGTGCCCCTGCCTGTGCTCAGGTGGGAAACTCTCAGAGCCAAGGGAAGCAAGGCCAGGGGTGACCCTGGTCATAAAACTTGACTTTTCTGCAGAGTCCAGAGTAAAAGGGAGCACAAAAATTTCATTTCCACTCTGTGCCAGACCCACACTGTGCCCCCCAGCTTTGCAGGGCGCTGCCCAGGGCAGGGCTCTGCCTTCTGCCCCTTTTCCAGGGATCTTTGCTCACATTGCTCACCCAGCCTGCCCCAGGCACTGCCTCAGTCCCCCACCTCACCACCATTAACTTTGCCTTCAACCTCTGCTGCATCATTGCCTTCTCCTGAGGGTTCCCTATTTATATAGAGGGGAAAATGCTGTTGCTGGGACTGGAAATATTTTGTTACCTTTTTCTGCTTAAGTGCGAGGCATTTTTATCTGTGATCTCTGGAGACTTATGCTACAGTGGGACTGATTTTATCCACTTACTCAATGCACTTTAGTTCAATAATGATTACAGAACTTCTACATAATATATTAGGTATAGCTGATTTCCCAGGGTTTGTAGCCCTCCATCTCCCCAAGCATTTAAATAGGAATCTCTCTGTGATAGGGATGTTATGAATGATACACTCCTCGACAGTCATGATGTAAAAGTGAGAGCAGCAGTGGGCCAGGCAGGCTGAGGCAGGCACTCAGCTGGAAAATGCCAGAGCCTGTGGATAATGCAAGCCAAGAGCAATGACTTGCTTTGTTCATTTTATCATTGCTCCTTGGTGCATCAGCAACACTTCCAATCTAGTTCAGGCAACCCAAAACTCTCTCTCCATCACCTTAACACAGTCTGAGACTTTTGGCAATTCACTGGCTCCACTGCAGGGCTGGGTTGACCTGGTCTCTCTTTCTCACTCACCCTCTTTTTGTCTTTACCTACAAGTGGAGCTTTTCAGCTTGCCCAGCTGTGGGTTTAGCAGCAAGAGTGGCCCTGTCTCAGCCAGCACTGCCAGCCCTGAGCGATTGCAGAAAGCCTCTACATTTGTTTTCTTCAACACCAGAAGTGTTTGTGGTCACAGCCCCCTGCACATCTGAGGTTACACCTTGTGCCCACACCTGGTTCTCAGCCTTCCTCAGCCTGAGAGGCTTTCTAGGCACATTTCCCCATCACAGAGATTGCAAGGCTTCTCCATTCTCTGCTATCCCAGATATTAATAATCCTCTGCCTGTGTGTTCTGCCCCTGCCCTCCCTGGCCTGGCTGCTCAGCACCCTGGTGGCAGAGGGCATCCAGATCCTCTCCATAAAGCCCAATCCTGGCTTGTTCAAAGCCCATTCATTTGCCTCAGGGAGTTTTCTACACTGGATTGGCCACTTTGAACCACCTTGCTCATCTTTTGTCATCAGCCTCCCCAGTCAGTGGTGATGGTACTCTATTTTTTTTTTTTTTAATAAAAGCCCAGTTTTAATCCATTTTCTGACAACATCTCCATTTCAGTAAAACTTTTTGGCAGTGAGTTCCCCAGGTTCATTGCTGGAGTTCCTCCTTGTGCTGTGGGGCTGCTGCAGACCTGCAGGGATGGGGACAGGGGTGGCTGGGGATGCTCCTGCCCCTGGCCCAAAGGGGCAGCTCCCATCACTGCCTCAGCCCCTGACTGACGGCAGGAAACAGCAACAGGAAAGTTGCTACCAGCTAACAGCTGTTTCAACAGTTTTAATCACAGGGTGAGCTGCGAGATAAATAAATAAATAAAGCCCATGAAGTGACAAAACAAATGGCCTGGTACTGGAGACAGATTTGAAGCTTCTGGCTGCCTTTGCAGGAGAGCAGCCTGTGAGCTCTCACCCTCCCTCCCCCAAATAATTAATTTATCACTTAGCACCGCTGAGGCTCTGCAGAAGGCGCTTGGAGCTGGCGTTTGAAGGGGAACTGCAGCCCTCTGGAGGGGCCCCTGGGGCTGGGCAAAGAGGCAGCTGAGTTCTGGAGCCTACAGGTGATGGCAGGGGGATTTATATCAACCTGCTCCAGCTACCATGAGCCAGCACGAGCTATTTTGTTCTGCCATCACAAATCACTGTTATGCCCTTTCTGCCTTAAACACTATGGATCAGCTATAACAACACTTGATATTTATTTTATTTCAACTATCACTCTGATTTGTCAGGTGTATTTTTTATGCACAGCAGGTGTACCCTAATGGGGTTAGGGAATAAACAGCAAATTGATGGGCTTACACACCCATTAGCTAATGGGTTACTAAGCAAAAGGGACTCTGTTTAACCCCACTGCACTTAGCCCACTGCTAGGAGGAATGTTAAAGACTATAAGCTAACACTCAAATGTCTCTCCACGGACCCAGGGGAAGAGAGCTCAAACTTTAATGCATCTCTTTTGATAGGCAGGTGAATGAATGTGGCTATCATTATGCAATCACACAGCTGTGGAACTATTTATCAGCCACACATCATGCCCTGTGAACCCTGCGTGCTCCTGTCCCGCTGCACTGCTAGCCTGGCCCTGTGGGGTACAGAGAGGGTTAAGCAGGATGAATTGCCCCCAGACAGGTCCTTCCCCCATCCCACTTGCACCGCACATGCAGAAAACACAGAGCTGCCACTGGGACCCCAGCACTACACACCTTGTTCTGAGCTCTTTTTTTGTGCAAAGGCCTTGTGTCAACACCAGCTTTAATCAGTTATTTCAAGATAGATGTGCCTCGTTAGCATCAGAACAATGCAATTACTTCCCCTCCTCCCCTCTCTCCAAATCCTGGGGTTTTATTGGCCTATTAATGGTTTGATTTGTTGTTGGTAGAAACAAGAAGGATTCCAACTCATTGATCATATTATCCTACAGATATCCAGCAGAATAAATAAATGGGATAATAAAACCCAAACCACCCGCTCAAAGGTTACATTTTCTCAATCCTTTAGTGTTCTGCATCATAGTTTATGTTCCCTTTCAACCACAAATACACCATTCAGAGCAGTACATGACAGCCAAAAAAGGCCTGTAATGTTAAAGGTTATATTTGCAATCTTTTGCCATCTTTCTCACGTGGAAACAAGTCACGCTGATCCCGCTGTCCACAAATGCAATAAGGAACAACCCTCTGACACAGGTGCTATAATCAAAAGCCAATTCAAAAGGAGCCCTCTGTAAATATCAACTGGATCCAGGCATATGCTTGCTTGGCTTGAAGCACCAGGAGAGTCCTGCTGACTTCAATGGGGTGGCTCCTGTGTTTGAAGAGAAAGAGGTGCGTGCGTGACGGAGGGGTGAAGGTCGAGGAATGAAAAGCCAGGAGAGAATATAGTTTTGTGTTGCTTTTCTCTGAGCAGTGACACAAAACCTCACAGCCAGGGGGAAGCTCAGGTCCTTTCACACTCCTTTGTGGCTGCCTGTTCCTGGGGTGCTTTCAGGTGTCCCCTGCACTGAGCTCTGGAGCCTGGTGGGGTTGTGGGGTTGCCCAGACAGTGCCTGGGGGATGTGGGGTGCCTGTCAGACCGAGGGGATGTGGCCCTGCTCATGCCACTGGGCTCTCTGGGCTTTGCCTTGTTGCCAGTTCCTTCCTAGACAAGGGAAGTGCTTCAGGCACTGGCAGACCAACAGCTGGACTCTTCAGCTTGGTTAAAAACGCTGCTGCAGGAACTGCCACAGGTGCAGAGGCAAGGACAGGAGACACTGGGACTCCAATGTGATCTAAATGACAACTCAGGTCCCTCCTTATTCTAGGGAGTAGTGGTCAAGCAGAGATCTGCTGATGCCCACTGGAAGGTGAACTGCTCTGTTGCCAGCTCCAAATGAAGCTCCACAAGTGTGGAGTGGTTCAGGTGAGGCATGGATACAACATTAGGTTGTAGACTCTGCATAGGAGACAATTTAATTTATGTTTGAACTCCTCAGCATCAGCCTAAAAGGCGGCAGCAGCATAGCAACAAGCTTGTTAATTACTAAGCAATTATTTTACTGAACTTTTAGACCAAGGGGATACCCAAAATATCCGCATCTGTTTCATTTTGAGTTCTTATTGTTCCTTCCATGCTGTAGCTGGGGTTATTTTGCAGCAGCTGTCAGTCATAGCAGCAACAACTTCCACAGCAGCAGCAGCAGCAGCTTCCATTTGGCAAGCTCAGTGCACAGAAAGGGCTGTGATGGAGTGGAAAGGGTTTCTTTCTTAATATCCTCTTCCCCTAGGATAGACTATTTTGCCCTCTCCAGCAGAACATGCTTGGATCACACTGCAGAGTTTCTGACTGCTGCTTTTAAACAGGTATATCTGTTTGTTTCTATCAACACATTTCAGCTCCTCTGGCATGCTGTCTCTGCAGCTCTAATAGAGACACTTCACATGTAATAGGGTCACAGAGTGATCCTCACGTTCACTCCCATTCTATCACCATGTTAAATTGAAACAATGTGTGTGCATCAGATTTCTGCAGTGCAGGGAAGCTGCAGCATCTACAAGTTTTGTGGTGTGATGAAACTAATGATTTGGATTTTATTTTCTTGGTACCACATTCAGCTGGTAAACTCTTGAAAATGCACCTTACCTAATTTTCTCTCTGTCTTTTTACCTCTCAAGAGCTTTCACCAACAGATCTACTTTCATGCTGGAGAAAAAAAAAGTAATTCTATCAGTAATTTATGGAAATTAGAAAACTGATTAGCATAAAGCTTCTACTTGTGATAGTGGGGTTACAAAAGTGGGTTGATAGGTAAAAATGATCTCCTTAGTGATAATTAACTTTGATCTCTTAAATAACTGTTAACTTTCATAAAGAAGGAGAGTACAAATGACATTTGCATCATGGCAACTGTAAAAAGGCAGAACATAACTTTCATTGGAGATTACATGATAAGCTCTGTTCTCACAGAAAATATACTCGTTTCAAAGCAAAATGACATGAATTGTCAAGGACTGTTGGGTTTGTTCTTATATCCTGTGCTACCCTGAGTGCACTGAGATGAGACATTGCATATGCTTGTGTGAACAGCTCTGCACAGCCATGTAAATGATATGTATTTATCTACAAGGAAATGACAATGCACGCTCTGCTTAGCACTTCTATGGGACCATTCATCCAAGGACTCCCAAGTCCTTTCTAAACATTAATTCATTCTGACTACTCTGTGGCTGTGAGGAAAGTAAATATTAGTCTTATTGCAGTATTACTGGGAAATGGAGAGACACAGCAGCTAAGAGACTCACTCAAGGTCAGTAGATTACAGCTGCAGTGCTGAGCCTCTGGATGTGTGTGCTGGGGTGGCCTCCAGGCACAGCTTCCCTCCCTGAGCTCTGCTCCAGGGATGGTTTGAAAACTCTCCCACCAATATTTGTTTCTGAACAATTTCAGTGCCTGCTTGGGGCAGGACAGTCTTACCACCTTTGTTTTAAAACTGAGAAACTGAGGCAAAGTAGGAAAAAAAATCAGAAGTGCTGACTAGACATGAACAACCAGTTTGAGAAATCAAGGGCCCACCAGTTTAAACCAGCAGACTCCCCCAGTCTGCAGTTCCAAGCTTAAGCCAGAAGACAAGCAAATTGTGTTGAGTTTTATGGACTTTATTAGAAACCAAGACTACAAAACTGAGGCATAAAATCCCACTTGAATTTAACATGCAAGCAAAGGAGAATTTTTGAAGCCCAGTGTACCAGACAGTAGCTGTGAGTAGCTGTAAGTCCTCTCAAAATGGATCTCATCAAGATTTACACATTGCTGGGGTTAGGATAAATTAAGTGTAAACCAGAAGTTACATATGAAATAAAGGGAGTATCAAGGAATGCAAAATTAAAATAATATCTTGAGATAGAAATCCTTAGAACTGTACAGCCTCTGAATTTTTCTATTCACGGAAATTATCTTAGAACCTTTCTTGCACACTAAAAGCTCCTGGCACACTGACTTGTTGCAAAGAAACCACGGAAACATCTCAATATCTTTCTTCACTGGCTCCTCCAGACACTGAGTATGCCGGCCACTCTCTGAATCATTTTATCCTGTCATCTCTCTGCCTTTGATATGCATGAAGTTAAAGGGAAATGGCAGTTCCCTAACTTCTATTTCCACCCAATGTCATGGGAGAAAAGAAGGGGAAAAAAAATCACTTTTTTTTTAATGCAGCTTTTAAAATAGAAAAGCAAAAAAAAAAAAAAAAAAAATTTACAGCACTTAATGGGCCTCCCTTGCAATTTAAAAACTGATTTTCAGAAGCTCATATATTCAAATCTCCAAAGTCTATTTGAAGGCACATCTGAAGGTGCACCCTGCAACCTGTGTGTAGCAAACTCTTTTGAATCTTGTCCTTGAAACAAAAATTAGTGCCCCATGGGAGCTCAGCAGTGTAGACAACCACTAACTGCAGAATGACTGAAAGCAGAGCTGAGAGTCCTTGCAGCTGGGAGGGAGAAGGGGATGAGAGAGCGAGGGAAGATGAGAAACCCTTCAGGAGCCATTTGGGAGACACTCACTGGGAAGAAGAAAGAAAGACATGCACTAAAAACAACAGAAACACAGGTGGAAATGGCCTACTGGGAAATCAGGCTGTCAACAAACAAAAGCCGAAGGCCAGAAAGCAGTTTCAGTAGCAGCCCCTGCTAACAGGGCTTCAGTGTTCAGTAAATAAATTAGCAGCAGGTTTGACTGTTTGGAAATTAGTAGTGACATGATGAAAGCAGCAAATGACTTGCTTTTATCTGGAGTGGAAGCACTAAACTTCCAAAGAAATCCTTGCCTGTATCAGGAGAAGCAGAGATGCTTATATCAGCTTAGGCTTGAACAACAATTACACCAGAAAAGTTTCATTTCATTTACCAAAGGCTCAGAACTTCATTTGTAACTGAGGAAACCTGTATCCCTCTTGGCTGCTTCTGACAGCATCTCTCCTTTGAAGAGTTTATAATTTTGGAGGTAAAAATAATACAGGTTAGGTAGATAGACAGACAGATACCTGAATGTTTAAAAAAAAGATGTGGAGGTGGGACATTAGATCAACTCTTCAATTATTGCAAACTGAGAAAACTCCTTTGGGAGAAACTCCCATGATTTACTTCTGTGAGAATCTGATTCTGTTTAATTAAATGGGAACTAAATGAGGGGCTGAATAGTAAACACTCCAGCACGTGCTTAAACATTCAGCAAGTGCCAAAGTCCTATTGATTCCATTGAGATACAATTTGCTTAAGCACTCCTCCCCTGTAAGGGCTCTGACTGTACCAGGCCTCAGTTACTGGAGCTGAATGTTTATCATGTCAGAGGAGTTAAGAAGGGACTCTTTTCCCCCATCCTCATCACTTAGGAAGATAATTGGATAAGGAGTATTTGCTCCAAAGTGAGCAAATATTTACGTAAGCTGTGCTGAGTGCGCTTGATAAGGCGACAGGTCTGGGGGAAGTTGGCAGTGGCACTGCTCAGCAGGGATGTCCTGGGCAGTTCTTTGATCTGGGGGGTCCATTCTACTCTCCCAGTGTGTGTGGGTCCACTAAAACTTGAAATAGGAACTCTGTCCTTATCACAGACACTGCCTTTGAGAAAGGGAAACAGCACTGCTGTATCTGCTGTCCGCCAGTTTGGGAGCCGGAGCTGGAGTGTGGCAATGCCATGAAATGGGAGCTGGAGTGTGGCAATGCCATGAAATGCCCAGTCTAAAGAATCACAGGGCATGAAAATGGGCATGTTGCCCAAGGAGCTTGTGTAGCCACACCACTGGAGGTGCTGAAGACTTGACTGGACACAACCCTGACCAAGCTGATCTAATAAAACCTGTTTTGAGCCAGGGCTTGGACCAGGTGACCTTCCATCCCAAATTAATCCATGATTCTATAGAAACAAAACCTGACAGAACTGGCCAAGATTATGTGGAAGCATGTAATAGCTGGTACAGGCCTGTGAAAGGAAGCTCAGGCCCAATTATACTGAGAAATTAATTAATTAAAGCAGACATAACAGTTAGATTTTTAGTAAATTGTTAGTTTTGTTCTACCCACGAACTCAATAGGAAAGCTGGAATTGCATAGCCTGCATAATAACACAATAAGGTAGACAAAAATCTATCCAAGAGCTAGGAGCCAATGACTTATCATCAATGGCTTTGTGTCAAAAGAGAGAGAAGTATCAATTGGTCTCCCATGGGGATTGATACCAGAGCCAGTATTAATCAATATACTCATTAACAGCTCAGAGAAGAATGTAAATTCAACAGCCACTGGATCTGGAGAAGATTCAAAGGAATTGTGGGGATGTGGCAAAGGAGGTAGTGGCATATAAGAAACAGGCTTGCAGTCAAGCCATGTGTAGATTTCATCAGATGAACGAGCAACATTTAATATTTGCTTATTCAGGGAAGAATTTTACAGAATAACATTATAAAATTCAATGGGGATAGTGCATAAACCCATCCCTTCTCAAGGGGCCCAGGTTAATCAACTGCTTATATCTGACAACATTGCAAAAGGATGAGGAAAGGTGTGAGTTCCGATCCATTAAAAGTCCTGCAAGATCATGTGTTAAATTACCATTTAACAATTTCCTTGGCATCAGACATGAAATACTGTAGCCAAATGTCACAAGATATTTCGATTTAAAAAGATTAGGAGGGTCACTAAAATTCTGCGAAGACTGGATTCAATCCCAAACTATATGCTTCACACTGACTTTGATTAAAGAGATTTAAGTGTGTGGCAGGTGAAAATTGCACCAATGATGACAATGGGACAAAATTTGAGTTCTCGTGGTCTTGTATGGAAGGTGATACATGTAAATCATCTTCTCCCTCATCTCCTCAAACCCTCCTCATTTTCTGCATCTTCTCAACACATAGTCCTGGGTTTGGATGTGTGCATCCCTCTCTAAATGCCTGTATATCTAATTTTGCTCAAAGATCACGTTGGTGAAGGTGGGACTGAGCTGACCCAGTTGATAGCTATTAAGCCCAAACGAATTGCCACATTCATCTGGAGTGTCTCCTGTATCACACAGGTCAGAGCATTTCCCTGCATGGGTATCTCAATCTTGGGTTATTAGAAAATATAGCAAGAATTTATTCCATATATCAAGCCCTCATTTGTTGGAGAATGCATGGCCTCCCTTGCCCAAATGTTGATAGTGGGTTTATACATTCTCAGTCTGAATTGGCTGTTGTAGCTGGCTTGTATCAGAATTTTTTCCCCTCACATAGCTACCCAGTGTTACCATTTAACTCCATAATGCATGATAACTATCATTTTTATAAAATATGCTTATAAACCAGGAACTTCTATTACTCTCATTTAAACCCATGAAAACTCCCATGGACGTTAGTGCAGGACCTGATATTTATTCATCGAAAGCTGGAAGCGTGTGATGGAAAATAAGAAATCTTTTAAGCCACAGTTCTTAAGGGTATGTTGTGTGGTGTTTACTGTTCAACACATCAGAGCCTCATGGCCATATTAGTTGTATGAATGGGATAAGATTACTTGGGCAATTTTCCTCTACATTAGAAACAAATCACAGCTAAACCTCTGCTGGCTCCATACATTTTAAATTCCCATTTTCCCCTCACTAGAACAGAAAAATAAATACATAGATAGCTGACCAAACTTAGGAAGTGTTCAAAGCAATCAAGTGCAAATTCCCTTGAATGAAACAGAAAACCTTTGACTGAGAGGTAACTTCAGAGATAAGTAGTTAGATAGATGCTATAGACAACAAGACACAAACAAATTAAATCTCTTCCACTGAAACAGTGATATAATTTCCCTCCAGAGACTAAGACTGACAAAATAAACAAAGAAATAACATGTTTCTTAAGTTGTGAAATGTGACAGTCAATGGCAGATAGCAAAACAAAACTAAAAAGTGCTACAAGTTCTTAGCACAAACATGCTGCTCAGAGACAATGCAGCTCTAGTTTCCTTTGGCTTGGACTTCCTAATAATTGTAGATTTTCACACTTCTCTCCTCTGAGGCTTTTCATTCTCTTTCCAGCATGGTTTTCCAGTTTAAGAAACACACTGTTTATTTTGAGGGACAGACTGATGGTGGAAATGAGCACATCTGGGAAAGGCAGAGCTGTTGGACAACACTGAAGGCCCAACAAAATGTGCAGGGATGTGCTTCACTTTGGCTTTGATGGTAGACAAGACCTTGTAGAACACTGAGCACAGGCTGCAGAGCTTTGAAGGCACATTGGTGCCTCCATTTGAGGGCACATTTGAAGGACATCATTGTTCAATTTTAAGTATTGTAGATCTGGGGACAAAGAAGGGAGCACTGGTCCACCAGCAGCTTGGCCTTCGGGAAATTCTGCCAACTGGATTTTCAGGCTTTTCACAGTGGCAGAAACCTTTGTAAGGTTTCAAGGCTGTTCTGGGACTCCAGAGCCAGGAATTGTGCTATGCCAGATGTCCAAATGAAGTAGCCTCAAAAAGAGAGAGTAAGAGAAGCCTCAGGCACTACTGAGATGGCCATAGTATAAAAGCAAGCTCTAAAGATAGAAGCAGAGGCATGAACTTGCCAAAGTGCAGTACGGCACTAATTTTCATGTTACTCATAGCAATCATTTTTCCATGAACAATCTGTATATGTCACAAATATCTCACTTATTCCCCATCCTTCATATGCACATAATAATCCTTTCACTTTATTTTAGTTGATAGTTTGCCTTTAAAATGTCAGGTCTTTTCCCCTCTAAGTTGCAAATTGCTTTTGTACCCAAAAGTTTGTCACGGGAAATATTTTAGCTCAGAGTCCTATGAAGGGAAATGGATCCTTTCACCCCAGCAGACGGTCAGAAACCAGTCCAGGTCTCCAACTTCCACCTCTTAATTCCTGAAGATGGGATTCATCTCCAGATGTCTAACTTTAAACACCTGATTTAAACAGTTTCCTTCCTCTTTGCAAGAACAGTTCCAATGGGCACCTCACCTGGCAAATGTTCCCCAACACCTTTATTTCAGCCTAAATGAGTTGCCAAGATCCCCCAGGAGGATCCTGTCACACAAGAATAACCCCTGACTCACAGCACTGGACCATGTCTCCTCTCACTACCACTCGGAGAAGAATCTGGTCTCTGAATGCCCAAAAATACAAAGTTGCCTGTTACCCTGAAGAAGGTATTTTGGACATAAAAAGAAACACAGAACATAAAATTCAAAGCCATGTAGAAACCACCATGCTGGTGGAAGGAAGGTGACAGTGTAGCCAGCAGGTTCACTGCCTGTTTCAGCATTTTGTAGGTGAGTGGTGGTCCAAGACACATTCAAAGAGCCAAAGCTGGGCCTTGGAGTGGTGTGAAAGATGTTGCATGTTTTCAATCAAAAGTTTTATGATAAAGCTGCATGGTGGTGTCTGGGAAATTAGGAGGCTTGGAAGCAGTGGAACTTTCTCCAAGTTTTTGGGGCCATGGCAGTGCCAGCCAGGTGAGCTATCAAAGAACACTCTCTTTTTATAGCCCTGGAGAGAGTGGCTCCTGCCCACAACAGAGCAGAACACACAGCAGCCACTCAGGAAATCATACCCTGGACTCATTTTTCAAGGGTGCTGAGTCCAGGTGGCATCCACAACCTTTGGTGGAGCAATTTGAGCTGGCAGCATCCTGGGATCCCCTGGCTTACCAGGCTGTTCCTTCTGCCACTAAAGAGCACCCACAGTACATTTAATCCAGACTCTCTGAGTGTGTCCTGCACCCTATTTCCATGTTAAGTAGTAATTCTGAATTACATAACACCACGTTTCTCTCCAGCCCTCATCTGATAACAATAACAAGCTCTGTATCTTAGAGACTTGCACATTTATGTTGGCACTGTTGGAAATACTAACACGAGCTTGAATCTCTTCTGTGTTCTCAAAGACCAACAAACACCATTCATTTCCTACAGATTAGTTTCAACCTAACAAGCGTTTTGTTGAGCCCCAAAGAATATTTCATTTATTTAGATAATGCTGATTGCTCACTTATGAGCAGCAGCTCATTCAGTAAGGAACAGACTGTTATAGCTCAGTATTTTTTTAAAAGAATGAGGGAAAAAAAACCCCTCAAACAGCAACTTGAGGGTTGTATTTAATGCTCAAAAGACAGCACGTCATTATGATAAGCGGATCTATTGCTGTGAATAATGGAGAAGGTTTAGTCACACAATGGTACAGATACAATTAGAATAAATATTTAAAGGCATGTTTTGCAAAGCTGGAGCATGTTCTAGCCCCCCCCATCCAAGGACTCAGTGCCATCACAGCACAGGGTGTGTATTGCATCAGTATGCCAGGGGCAGCCATGCAGAAGGGTTTTTGCAGAATATATGAGATTTATGCAATAGGATGGGCAGAATTATCCCCTGCTGGAAGAAGAGGAGGGGCTGTTCTGCAAGGCCACAATCCCACCACTTCCCAAAAGGGCAGGTCCTCCCCTCTCCACCTCTCCAGCCTGCCCACACGCTCACCTTTTGGGTCAGGTATGCCAAGAGTGTGGGGTGGAGCCAGGCTGTGGTGTGCCAGGGCAGGCATGTTTCCCTCTGGGGACAAATGCTCAGCCACCTTGGAGGGGAGGATTCAGTGAGAGGAGAAAAAGAGGCATTTGCTGCACTTTCTCTGCTCCAGCAGCTCCTGTGCCAGATGTATTGGTCATGGGCCAGTCAGCTGCACTGAGCTGATGGGACCAGCCAGAGAGGAGCTGCAGGGACAGTGGGGCTGCCAGCACTGCAAAGATCAGGGCTGGCATGGGCTCCAAAGGCCTGTTAGCCCCCAGTAAATCTGTCTGGCATTTCCCCCTTCCTTCTGCATCTTGAGTTTCCTCGTGCTGGGAGGCTGGGGTACTCAGCTACAGTGACAGCACCATGGGCTCCTAGAAAATATCTGTTTGCCATGGTGGCCTTATTACAATGGCACTTAACGATTCATAAGATTTAGTAAACACACAAACTCATTTTGTATGAAAAAATGGAACTGAGAACTGGACTCAAATGGAAACCTCAAAGGGAAATTTATTTATGAGTGAGGAAAGCATGAGTGCAAAGAGGAGGGCCTGGACTAGTGTACAACTGGGAACAAAGAGTGATCACAAAGGAAAAGAAAGAGAATTAAAAACATAATTGAGAAAAACAGAACTTAAAAAACAACAGTGAAAGAACCTATCCTATTTTCTTCAAGGTCTACTCTTTTAAAGGTGGCATTACTATTGCTAGCACAAGGAATAGGTTTCCTCTGAGATATAAAAACATTTGAATTTTTTTCTCCCCTTTTTATTAATCATCGGTGGTGTGGGGAGGGGGAAACCCCCTGAGAATTCAATGACAGGAAAAAAAAATGGTTTGTGAAGTCAGACTCAGTTTGTGTACCTAAAAAGCAATATGATTGATTTGCAAAAACCTCTAGCTTCACAAAGTTCTTCCATCTCTAATGAGAACTAACAGCATTTTTGTCCAGCTTCCCTGCAAAATATTGTTCTAGTGCTGAATCCATCAACAAAAATGGCTAGGCATTAGCTTTCTTAATGGCCTCTGGTTTCACTTGCCAGCAGCTGCAGATGGAGCAGGGTAAGCAGGGCTGCATTGTGCTGGTCTGCTGCAGATCTCAGCTGCAATTTGCTGGTTTAGAAGTAAGCCCAAATAGTGGCTTTTTAGTGCATTCTGAACACAACTCTGCTTTAAAATCACAGAATGTTTCCAGCTCTGGGAGGGCACAAGAGGCTAATGGTGGCACAAGTTAATTCACGTAAATTGTTACACGAGCGAATTTTGTGGCGAAGTAGAATAAACAAAGGAAGGAAAAAATAAAGGAGGAGGCTGTGGTAAGAGGCTTGATAATGACAGTAGAAGTTGGGATTTTTTTTTTCTTTTACTTTTTATCTCTCCTTTGAGTGTGTGATTACAAAAACCCTCACTTCTACCTGCCTGCAAGAAAATACAGCCATCTCCCTCTCTCCCTGCTGCCAGAGTACCTACACAGCACACAGGAGGTGTCTCAGTGCAACAGCCCCAGTGAGGAGCCTGAACAGGCTGCAATGTCTGTATTTGTTATCATCTGTGCTGCACCTTCTTGGTCATCAGCCTCCTGGTCTGCACAGGAGACCTCTCCCTCTCACCACCTCTTTGAAGATACAGCTCTACTCAGCTCCCAACCAAGCTGCCAGGTGAATCTGTTATTTCCATAGCTTTTAACCCCAGAAGGAGCAGCTGGAAGTTGTCTGGTAAAAGAACCCCGATTTTGCAAGGTTTTTCTGCTCTAGGTTGAAAACTCCTGAGATTAAGACTCTTTAGATCCAGTTTGGAGGAGAAGCAAAAGCCCAGGGATGGATCTGAATTTTGGTGAACTTCTGGGAACATGAAATCTTCATGTTCAGTCACAGCTCCAACAATTTTCCATTGAACTGTGGGCTAAACAACTTGGCTTCCCCTCTATGCACTGGGACTCAATTGTTTTTCCAAAACTAGATATTATGAAGGGGACTTCTGGGCAGCTGAGACTGACAGGATGAATTTAATCTGAGAGCAAGGAACAGTAATTCTAATATCTGCTAGTAAACATAGAGATTGCTAAATATCGCTCAAGAGCTAATATCTAAACATCCTTCTTTCACCTTTATCAGGATTTCAGAACAAGAAATCAAAATAGTAACCTCCACAGAAATTGTTACTGCTTATTATGAGAGAAAAGTGTTTTAGGAAAGAAACTCTTTATGCACTCAACAACTTGTGGATTATAAAATAAAATAGGAGAGAGACAAATCTGTTTGAAATGTCAATTATGGATGGCTCATTGTAGTGCCAGTCCTTTTAAAAAGCACTCATGTTTTGCAGTCTTCATTAGTCTGCTCAGATATTTTTGCACTCCTTGAAGACCCTCACACTGACGCAGTCACAAAAAGCCACATTTCAGCAGTGAAGAATCTTTACAAAGCAATTGTAAGAAATGAAAGTGGATTTATGCTACAGACACGGGACATACAGCAATTGGCACTGTGTCTGTGTTGCACAAATAAAAGAGAATGGACAGTACAAGGTAACAGTTCCCAACTATTAGTGAACTGAACTTCATGCCAACATCTTGCATTCATGGGGACCCTAACCTGAACAACACATATTAGAAAGTTTTGCTATGCCAGAGAGGATTTAAGAATTTGCAGCAGGTTTGGCATGGGTAGCGCTGGGATGCGATGGAAAGGATTTGGCATCACCCATGGGGATGAGCACTGTGCCTTCTGTGAGTAAATTTCATCCTTGTGACACCAATAGCACCACTGTGCCTTTGACACGAGCCTTTGAACTCCTCTAACACCAAACAATTAATCAAGGAGAAGAATACACACGTATTTCCACATTTCTGCTACTAAACTATGCAGATATGCTTGCAGCTTGTCACACTAAGTCAAAAGTGAAGTATGTTTTCACTGCTCAGCAGAGCAACATCATTAACAAAAAGCTGTATGGAAGTTTGAAAATGCATATAAAAGAGTTGACAATTGTTGCAAAAAGCAATTGAAAGCAAAAATGCGAGAAACAATTTATCAGTAATCAAAGAGAGCATTATTATAGTGTCATTGGCATCTCCTGCACTGAATTTGTTTCTCTAGCAGTTATGACATGCCAAACTTAATATAAGTATATTACTTTCATTATTAGATGAATACTAAGGTAGGAAACATTGAAGTCTTGACAACATAGTGTGGGACACACCTCAACAACAAAATATTGCATTTTGGTGTTTTACGTATCATAAAAAATGTGTAGATCATTTAAATGTCACATCTGTTGGCTTCTATTTTTTCAAATTAAATCCCTGAAGAATTTTTAAGAGTTTCTGATGAATGTACTTTTGTACCTGTTTTCTGTGTAAATCCGCATTGGTAAAAATAGCAGCTGTTCTAGAGAAAGAACTCTACATGCCCACAAAGTTTGAGAACAGATAGAAATATGGGGTAAAACTTGTTCACTCATTATTTGAAGTGTTCCTTCTCAGCCCCCAATTGTTAAATATCTAACTGAAGGAGTTCCTGAAACATTGATAAGAAGATGAAAATCATTCCCTAATTTACAGTGAATTGTGCTAAAATCCACATTGATAGACAGTTTGCTGTAGACCTTCATAGTTTCTGAAATGTATGCCTAGTGGTTGGTACCTATCAAAAGGAAAATTAGAATAAATGAATATTTAAATATTTAAATTTCCTATGATATGCTTGAAGTGCATTTTCAAAGCATTACCATCAGATTTGAGAAACCAGGGCTCAATTGGTCACAAACTCCATGCTGGAGAGTTTCACAGGCTCCCTGCTCCCCACTTCAGCCACGGAGCAGCTTTTCTGTGCCATGCTGGGGCTGTAACCAAACCCAGCCTGTCCTGGCCCTGCTCCCCTGGCCTCTGAGCATCCCCTCTGGTGACCTTTGGCAGCCACGGTGGAGAGGAGACAAAGGGAAGCAGTCCTGAGTTGTAGAGAAGAAAGGGGACATTGAATAAGCTGCGTTGCTTTCTCCAGAGGGCTGGACATCAGAGACATTGTGCAAGAATCAATGCTTTCTTTAATAAAGATATATTTTTTCATAGAGTTAACTAAATTTATCAACACGTGTGTGTCTCATTGTTTGTATATATTTTCCACATCCACCCATATACATGAGTTGGTACCTCAGTTTGAAGGGATTTTTACTTTGAATTAAAAGGCCCTGCACAACCTCACATGAGAGGCTCTGTTCTGTGAAACAAAACTAAACAAGGTGTACTCAAGATCTGGCAGCCTGACCGTGGCAGAATCTAAACATCCACCTAAGCTTAACAGTTTCTTAATATCATGATAAATTAGATTAGCTGCCACAAAGTCCCCTTAGGCTCCATTAAAAAAAAAAGTGAAAAGAGAAAATAAAGAGTAATCATCAGCAAAGGGAAAAAATCAAATTTTACACTGAATACTTTTCATGCTTATCTTATGAAATTATTATTATTTGCCTTCTTAGTTACTTGTATTCATCAGGGTGATGTGTGCAGATTGTGAGAATGCCAAACATTCTCAAAAAACTGATGAGTAAGCAAAAAAAGAGCTGCTCTTTAAACCCTTCACAGTTTATAGCCACATTTACATAACATTAAATAAGTCAACAAAGGCATCATTAGCTCCCATTAAAATATGAGCGAAGAAATTTAAACGAACAAGAGAAGCTAATTGGTAAGTAATGTTGTGTATCAAAAATTATGACTATAAGATTCCAAAGTTAATGAGAAGCCCTACAACTGTGTTTACTAAATGTTTAAAAATTAAATTAAAGGTGAATGTGGAGAGCCAGAAAAGTTTTCTTGCTGTTGTTTGGGCTGAGTGAGAACTGTGAAGGTTGATGGTGTTCCTTCACAGAGTCTGAGAGTCCATGGAGTCACCAGCCCATAAATTGATCCCTGTCCATCAAGCAGATGAGGCCTCTTGTTGCCCAAAACCAAATATTTCCAATGAAACAGCCACAATGGTGTCAAACACAAAGACCGGGAACAAGCCTGCTCTGAGCCTGCTCCTGCAGGTGTAGAAAGCTGATTAAACCACCCATCCACCTTGCCTCACCTGCCCCTTGGGTGTGCCCAGGTGCTTCAGGGGGAGGTAGCAAAAGTGACCATTGCCTGTGCAGTCAGACAGGAACCCATTTCTGCTGCCAGAGCTGGGGCTGACCCTCCCTGAGCCAGCTCTGCCATTGTCACCTCCACCACTTGCCAACAGGAGCTGAGTCCTTTTCTGCTGCTCTTGCTGATATCTGTGGAACACCCAGGACTCTTCTGCCCTTTTCTGAGCCACAGACCAGGAGCAGCTCACACTTGCTGACCACAGTTTCCTCTCACAGGCCTTCAGTCCATGAATCTCCATAATTTACATGTTGAAAACCACAACTGAATTCACTTTTATCTCTATCCCTACTAAAATCTCCTTCAATTGCTGCATGCTCTGCTCCTTTCCAAAAGACAGAAACCACTGAGTGGGAGATACAATCCTGCAGTGCCATTAATGAGCATAATTACAGTGCCACATTACACTGTCCCTCTTGCTAATTGGTCATTCATTTGCCATTGCCCACGAAATCACAGGTGTCATTGCCTCCTGATGCTTATCTGAGCTTGCCACACAGCACCAATTCCCTCCTGCTTCATTTCTCAGTCCAGTGGGATCAGTGTGTGTGTAAAAGGGGAGGACAGGACTATCTCATGTCCTATCTCATATGCCCAGATGTGTGGAAATGGGTTTCAGTAACACCACACAATTAGATCAGTATCATATTCTCAAGCACACAGAGCTGATACAAATGCACCCATTGATCCTCTCCTGCAGGGAAATTTTGGAGATGCTGGCTAGAAGGAGTCTAGAAATAATGGGGGGGGTTAAAATCTTAAAGTAATTACAATAGTAACTGTGTTGTTTTAAGTGGATGTGCTTGCATGTTTGGCAGTGAGGGAAGTTTTGAGGGAAATAAGAACCTCATCGTGTTGGAATGCAACTAATTGTTCAAATATATCAATGCAACCTTATAAAACTTGTGAGACAAAGCTGACATTCACCCACTCTGGACAGCAGTTTGCTACAAACTGGCTTTAAACAAATGCTATGATTTCTATGAACACATGAACAAGTGAAACCCCTGAACCTATGTGACAGAATTTTTAGTGCACTGAAAGACAGAAAAGTCTTGCAGAAATTCTCCTGTTGGTTCACAGATTTACAGCGACAGAGTTTTCTCTGCCGTCTTGAAATCTCTCTTGATTTATTGCCCTTTCCTCTAGTTTACATTCATCCAATCAAGGAACAAAAACAAAATGGGGGCATCAGTAAAAAAGCAGGTACCAAGCATTATGTATGCATCAAGGATATGTTCAAGAAAAATTGTTCACAAGCACTATGTCATCCCGAATCAGGAAAGTGCTTCAGTAGGAGATTAACTCAAAGCATGTGCTCGTTTGCCACAGTAGGGACGCAAGTACACGCTCAAATTCACCACTTTTTTATGTGTTCCTCAAGTAGGGATAATTTCCTGATATAGGAAATACATGCTGATTTTTCTCCCTTAGGATAATTGAAAAACATTCATGTAAATTCCAGTTTGTTTCAGACACGGGGAAAAAAAAGCAAACTGAAGCTCAGCTAACTTTTTTCTCTCTAGTTCACCAGAAAACCTGCCCCATTCCATGGCAAAAAAAAGGCTTTTCATTCAATTATGAGCAACCTAATGCAATTTCCAACTTGGCTCTGCAGGAGCAGGGTGAGAAGGGGGCTGGACCAGAGTCCTCCAGATGTTCCTTCCAACCTCAGTGATTCCCTGGTTTTGTTCTGTGTTGGAGACACTACAAATGATGATGCCTTAAGTCACAACTGAACTCATTTCAGAAAAGCATGGTAAGGAATTAAATGATAAACATATTAACACATAAATAAATACAACTTTGTTTGGATGAGAGCTGGATATGGAACAGCATAACAAAGAGGAGGGAAAGTAACTTTTACATTGCCCAGCTGCTCTTACAATAATATACAGAAACTCTGTGAAACATTTCATGGTTTATTAAATGAAATTTTGTTTGCAACTGGTGAGCTAGGAAAATAAACGTCCATGTTTGTTTTCATTTTACTTTTCCTTGGTTTGTCCAGATCTTCACAGCCTGGTGTGCCAGCATTGTCCTCTGGGGCTCATTAAACAGTCCAGTGTTTGCTACTCTGATTGTCCAGGGAAATCAGCAACAGATTGCCATTAACCCCATGAGGCCAAGAGCTAGAAATTCTTGATGTGTTCCCAGTTGTGGGCGGTAAGATCCACTGGAGCCATTGGAGCCAAAGGGTTAATTTTATCTCTCCTATAGCTGCTGTCAGACCTCCAGTAAAGCAGTGTGTGACCGCTACAGGGGACTGACCACTTAATACAGCAGTACCTGCCAAAATTGGCTTAAGACTGAGTGAGATCAAGGGGCAGAAAAATACTGTTTTATCTAAAGCACGTTGTATTACTGGTGTTTACTTTGAATTCTCTCTTGGGTTAAATGCTTTTTCTTAGTAAAATGGTCTTGCTTCTTATAGACTCAGCTCCACAGGAGAAACTGAGTTGTCTGAAGATGATGTCTTTCTATTTTTTCACATTAAGTTATGAATTGTTGCAGATGGCATTAACAGAGACTGTGTCAAGGATACTTTTTTGACCTAAAGATGTGCTCCCACTTCATTATTGCTGCTGTTGATTCAAGTTTATAAAAAAGGCAACAAAAAATTGGTTCTCTACCCAAAGCACACAGAAATATGGTGTCAGCAACTGCCACAGTCCTGGCACTCAGCTGATGGGACCGAGCCATGGGGTTACGGGTTTCTCCCAGGGAGCTGTCTCTGTGTCCAGCAATGACTACCAAGGTGTTGGCAGCAGAGGAAGCTACAGAGCAGTGAAGCAGAGCCCAGGATATTTCTGCTTTACCCAGCCTGAATGGACAGGGACAGCAGTGCGAGCTGTGCCCAAAGCTGCCTCTGTGGTCAATGGGCAGCTTCTCCCAAGCTCATCGTGCCTCAGGAGGGGTGGCCCGACAGCACTGCCTGCCCTCCCCAGCCACAGTCCTGGGTCGAGGTGCCCACCTGCCCCAGCTGGCACATCTCAGCTCTCCCAGGAGGCCTTTGGCTGTGCAGGAACAGAGCAGGCTGTGGGAAGGGGTGCCATGGGTGAAAATGTCTGGGGTGCTGCCAGCAGCATCCAGCTTTGCTCCGTACAGCGCCTCACAAAATCACTGGGGGTGACACTGGAGCCAGGGGCTGATTTTACAGATCAAATTTCTCTGGAGTTTTTCAAAACCTTTGTTTTGGGACAGCCACTGTCAGGGACTTCCATCTGACCCTCATGGATGTTTGTGTTCACACTGAGGCAAGGCCTGGGCAAACAACCCTCTGACCAAATACAGCACAAATCAGAGGCAGAGCTGGGCTGGGCTGGCTCTGTCTGTGCCAACTCAGTGGGCAGCTCTGCTTTTTTGTTCCTCTGCCCTTTCCTTTCCCCACATCTTCCCTATTAACACTTGCCAGCCTCTCAGGTTCTGTGAAATCACAGTTCTTTCCAGGCTTGGTGGTGCTTTGAGACCTGTACCTGGGAAGTGCTGCAGAAATGTGAAGCATCCCTATGGATGACCTTATCACTGGGAAAGGAATCTTAAATCCGATCTATTTGTGTGACTCCCGGAGAGCCACTGCTGCATTATTCATGACAGTCTCCTCTTCTTCAGAAGGCTAATATTACTTCCCTCCCCCCTCCGCCCCCATACAGCATTCATAATATGAATTTTATATTCTGAACTAAACCACACAGTCCTTTGTAGTGGTCAGTAATAGGATTCCTACCCATACTTAGCAGAGTCCACATCAGAGAGAGCACAATCAGCCACCCCAGGAGAAGAGTTCCCAAGATCTCCTCTTACAAGGCATTGTAAAAGTTATAAATAGATTACTCTCTCTCCCTTTGTACCTTCTGGCCCTTTTCCTACACCAAGGGAACATATTTGTCACTAGGACACACAATACGCACTTAGATGTTTGACATCCCTGCCCTCATCAGATGGGCCATACAGAAATTTTCGACGAGATAGAAAATGTGAGATGTTTGGGATGCAGTTACAAGTTTGAGAGCGGTTAAAAGAATGTTAAGAAGAATTAGCCATGGCAGCTTACTTGGTAGTTTGTTATGGCTCCCATTTTCTAATACATCATATTCTTTTATTCCCCTAATTACTTTTTTTGTGTGAAAGACAATTCCCAGGGAACGAGCACTTCATTTCTTTGAACCACTGCCAACAATATGCACCACAATTGCTGAAAGCAAAAGAGAAGATCTGGCATATCTATTAGAGCTTAGCAAAGACATACTTTTTTTTTTCCCACTCTTTTTAACCTTGGCTTTTCCTTAATACCAGCATTGAATAAATGAATTACATTTCCTATTTTCCTCCCTTTCCTCACAACTTCTATTTCTGTTTTCAGATTGCTGTTTCTCCTTTTTTTTTTTCCTAAAAGTCAAGTCTTGATGGGTAATTATTGCATCTCATGCATCTTCTGTCCCAGTCTTCTGTTGAAAAATATCAAGAAGAAAGAAGAAAGAGGAAAACAAGTCTAAATTAAAAACCTACTTTGTAGAAAGTGATTTTAAAGGCATTAGTACAGCACTCCTTCCACCTCACTCCCCATCTGCAATGTCCTTCTATACATCCTTTTAGCACAAGCTGAATTAGCTCACCTTGAGATGAATGAAAGCCTTTATTCAAAGGGAAACAACACCCAAATCTTCACCGAGCTCTAACATTTCTCTTCCAGCTTCGTACCTATAGCAGCAATATGAGCCAGCATGCCCCCTTTCAAAACACAGGAATTTTGGACATTAATCTCTG
>NW_005054308.1:8370856-8434310 GCF_000277835.1 Geospiza fortis | reverse complement strand
AGTGCTAATGAAGTACTTTAAAAAGAAAAAGTTTCCAGAAGGGAGGCTGAACTCCCTGGTTTGGGTTTTCTGCCCATTTTTACCTACTTGGGACTTAGATGTCCCCAGGTGTTCGTGGTAGAAAATGGACAGCATCTGCAGACACCAGGGATTTCCCAATTCCCTGTGAAAATATCTGGGATTATGGCTATTGAAGTGAGTGATACATGACCTTGATCCAATCTGTTCCTTGAGCACAACCAGAAAAGATGATCCTAATCCTTTCCTAGAATTATAGAGTTTCCAGGAGTTATTTTACTGAAAATAAGGGAAGTGAGCTGCCTGTTGATCACATATGACTAACTAATCATTTAGCTAATACTCATTTTTCCAGGCAGACAAGCTGCAGTCCCACAAGAATTTTTCTTGTGGAAGTCCCACTGGGCGGAAAGGAATCAAGTGAAAAACATTCAAATAAAGGGCTGTGCTCCATCAGGAGGAAACTATTCCAGCTGAAATCTTACCCAGGAACTTGAGGGGGTAGCTGTGTGGGAACTCTCATCAGAGCCTCCAACCAGCAGCTCCTGGGGAAAATGGGAGCTACTGTTTACTCAGAATGAGGGAGATCTTTGTGCCCGCAGTCACGTACCGAAAAACTCCTGAGCTGTTAGCTGATCTCCCAGCACCCCGATGCTCAAGGAGATGGGGGAAGGGGAGGGAGCTGGGAAGCTTTTTGTAGTTTAGTATTGGTTAGACACAGTGGTTAGTGGAAAAGTCGTCATATCATATGTACTACTGGCTATTTCAGGGATTTAATTGATGTATTTTGAATAAACAACCTGGAGACAAATGTATTCTTATATTTACTTCATGCCTAACTTTGCCATCTAACTTTGCTCTGTCTGCCTGAAGTAGATCAGTAAGAATATTTATCCATAAACTCTATTTTCCCTGCAACTAAATACACTTGGATAGATATCAATAGCCATGTTTTACAACATTCAAGACAGAAAATCTCAATATTTCTGTATTTCTTTCTTTTTCTCTTTCTTATAGCCTTAACAAGAGCCAAGTACTGGAAGTTTGGCGCTCAATTTGCAATGCAAATTAACTACCATGCTAATTGCTTGATTTGTGCACACAAACACTATTTGTACAGTAACATTCTATTGTTTGAGCACTAAATGATGAGCACACGGAGTCAGTAGCTGGATGGAGACTTCCTGGAAAATGAAGTCCTTAAATTCAATTGCTGTTGGCACAAACAGCAAAACAAAGCAACACAAACAACAATTTCTATGACTCTGGTGAGTATAAAGTGATACAAATCACTGTTCCCAGCCATGTTTTAGCAGAAATTCAACAGAATGCCCTGCTGTCTCTTCCTTGATGCTGGGAACCGGATCCAACATAACCCTCAAAATAGCCCATCATTCTTTGCAGATTTGTGCATTTGCTATTTTTGGATCTTGGGGATATTTTGAAAAAGTCAGAACCGCTGGCACCAATTCAACCACCCTTTCAACAAATGTTTTCTTCACCACCACAACATAAATGCTGTGCAACTCTCTCACAGCAAACCCAAGTCCCAGGGAGGTGTGTCAAAACACTGGAGGAGCCCCAGATTCTGCAGCCAGGTCCCTGCCAACCCCATCCAGGGTGATGCTGAGCAGCCCAGTGGCTGCAACAAATTCTGCCAGCTGGACAGAATCCGTGCTTGGTCCTCTGCCAGCTGAGCCATGGCAGAAACTGGTTGCTGTCCCCCAGACACTTCTAATTTGAGGCTGAGAGGCAGCAATGTCCCAGCTGGGTGGGGAATGGTGTCCTCATAATCCATCCCTGCTCCCAGGTGAGGCCTCAGCAATTCATCATTGGGCTCAGTCTGCTCCTCCTGGGCTGGGAGAGCAGTGCAAAAAGCCCTGGGATCACATCTACAGAGAGGCCTTTATTTTTTAATTAATGAGAGAAGAGGTCTAATGGGAGCCCATCCTGGTGCTGTAGAAAACAGGAATGGGGAAATATTGGGGGTGGAAATATTGGGGCCTCACAAAAATTAGAAGCAGGAAGGCAAAAGAGGAGGAGAATTTTCTCAGCAGAGAGCACAATCTGTCACCTTAGTCTGCTTGAGTTAGTATTTTATTTCTGGATGGAGTTGTATGTCTTTAATTGAAGTAGTGAAATATTTTACTCATCTTTTTTTATATGGGTGAATTAAATTATTTTTGGCAAAAGATGTAAAATATGTTGGATGGTTTTGCACTGTTCTAACATATGTTACTGCAATAATTGAGGCATTATAAAAAATGTTGTTAATACTATGGTATTGTCCTACTTACTACCAATTTAGTAAATTGTTCCAGAAATAGATTTTTTTTTCAGGAAAAGTCTTTAAATATGATGCCAAAAAATGTGCATCTTTCATGGGATACAGTCTTCAAGAAAATATATACCCATCTGAAATTGCCCAAGGACATTCTAAGTCCATTGTTTGCCCATGTGAAATGTTTCCTTTTTATTAGCATGGGTTTTCCCTTATCCCTCTTCATAAAAGGGAGAGAGAAAAGGGGAAAAAATGATACAGGGCTCATTTCAAAATCCATGAAAGTTGGATACTCCCAAAATTCCAACAAGATTACAGAGAAATCTCATCTGGTAAATATTACGTTCTGTTTTTGTCTTTGCTTAAGCTTTTACACAACTTGACAGCTTGTGGTATTGTGCCACATTTCAAAGTTAACGTTTACAAACATCTGGCTTGGGTTCAACATTCCTCTCCATATGGACCACGATGTCTCCAGCCTACACTGTTTCCCTGTCCAGAGTGAGGTAGAAAATCAGAGTTTTCCTAGAAAATTATGGAAACTTCAACAAGCAAGCCCACTTTCATGATTCATTGACAACAGCCTTCATTTTAATGCATCTTCATTTTAAAGAAAAGCTTTTGTGGCCTTTTGTGCACATTAAATTTGGGTGGGAATTTTTTTTTTTTTCATCTGTGAAGATAGTCATAGTTTTAGAAAAAAAACTGTATCCTGAATTGAAAGTCCAATATGACAATTGCTGTGAGTGGGAGACACAGCGCAGGCCAAGTGAAAAAATTTCTCTCAAATACTTTTAAAATGTTCAATTTAATTATGACTATTTTTGTAGGCATTCATTGAGTGACTTTTTTTTTCCCAAAAAGTTAGAAGAAAAATTTAATTTGGAAAATATTAAAAGGAAGCATTTGGACAAATCTGGAACATTTCAGAAACTATGCAGTGATGAAAACTTTGCTAAGCTAACCCTCTTTCCAGCAAGAAAATAGCAGTTTCAGTAAATCCACATTCCTGACAATGCAGCTGCAACAAGTTCACCAATGGTTTTTGAATGTGGGTGTAATATGAAAGAACACCAATGGAAATAAATATATTTCTCATAAACTTGGTGTCTCTTAAGCTTTGGATCAATAGCTGAATTTTGCCTGCTGCATCACTGGAACAGCTACAATTCAATACAAACCCAAGGCCATTTGTGCTGCTCCAGAATTTCAGTGTCCCACTATCTTATGATCTGAGCGAGGAGTATAATGGCTGTTGTCTCCTTTTTTGTCAAGGGTAACTGAGGCACACATGTATATATTTTTCCTTGGGTCATACAGTAAGCTTCTGACCCAGCAGAAAATATCAGCTGGGTTCTCAGATATCTGAACCAGAGTCACTGGTGTAGAAAGGAGGGTGCTCAGCTTGCTGTTATCCATGAGAACTCAATAATGAAAAGTCTAGGTTGGTATTAGGCCTTTTATTTTTCTAAATGAATTTTCAAAATTTCTAATTTGAAAACCTGTGGAAGGTCTGAGGACCTTCAAAAACTCCCTAATTCAACTGCCAGGTAGCCAGGAGCCTGGTGAAACAAGTTAGTCTCCACTAAATTATGATTCATCCTTTTTTAATTGGATTCTTTTTCAGAACAGTCGCCCTTCTCCAAGGGATGGTGCCAGATTTCCAGCTGTGGAGTGAAGATCTCCAAACATTTGACCTCCATCCTGACTTATAAGGCAGCAAGAGGTGTTGGAAAGGCAAACATGTGGAGGAGATTGTTAAGTGGCCAGTAAACAAGATTTGGGTTTCAGATTCTCTGGCTTGGGAAATCTCTAGACTGCAGACTGCTGGAAAAGATCACTGTATACACACCCTGTTTCTTCAATTACACATTTCTTTAAAGGATGGAGCTGGGATTAGCAGGGAACTGAGACCTGAAAGTTCCAGGTTTTATACTCATGCCTTTAACAAGTGCACTGTATGATCACTACAAAAGTCCTTAACCTCTCAGAGCCTGTTTGCCATCTTCTAGAATGGGATATTTTGACTTTAAACTTCAGAGGATTAACCTTTGTAAAATAATTTTATAGGCTTTGATAAAATTTGACTTTAAAAAAAAAAAGAAAATGGCAAAAATAAAAAAATGCTTCTTTGCAAATTCAGCAGCATGCCTGTGCTGTCTGGGCACACAGATAGGGTTTGGGACAAGAGTTATATGTACTGTGGAAATAGTCATTCTTTATTCATTTTAAAAGGTCAACACAGCTTGCCAGCATATCACTGCTGCAGCTGTTGCAGAGCTTGTTATGGCATTAGGCTGACTGGGAATGATTTCCTTCCAAAGCACTCTGGCACCGAGCACAGCCGGCTGCACCCGGAGAGAGGAAACCATTCCCGGGGCTGCTGATGGCTACAGAGCCAGGGATCCATGGGGCTGGGAGCTGACATGGAGGGGGTGAGGAGGAGGAGGCAGGAGCCCTGTCCATGGGTGACCTGGCAGCACAAATTCCACCCCAACCCTGCACAGGCTGGGCTGCTGATCCGGGCATCTGTGAGAAACCTCCTGAGTCCTTCCCAGCCAGCAATCCTGATTCCTGATGTGAATGATCACAGCAACTTCCATGCTGTGCAGCCCTTGGCACAGTGCAAATGTGGGGCTTGGGGCTGCTGATAGAAAGAACAGCTCCCTGGCTTGCTTGCTTTCTTTCTCCCTTTTCTTTCTTTTTTCTTTTTTGGTCTATGGGTGGAACCCCCATAATTGTCAGAGGGAATTTCATACACCCTCTGATGACAGATTGAATCCTTGCAAGAATATATCACCAGAACAAAAACACACACAAAAATTTGGTCTTCTAACATTTCAAATAAGACTAAAGAGGAACCTCCCTAGAAGGTCTTTCTGAGGCATTGTTTTAGTGACATTACTCTGTCTCAATCTCTCAAGAGTGAGGAAAGAATATCTTCTCCAAAGGAGATTCTGCAGGCAAAACAGCCCATGAGCTGTCCCAGAGAGACCTTGCTGAATGGTCTATTGTTCAAGCTCTCCCCATATGCAGATCTCCTGTCTGGAAAAGCATCTGCAGCTCCAGACAGCACCTCTGTGCATCACATGTCTGCTCTCTCACTTCAGACTTGTTCAATGGGATGTTCAAACTCCATGCTGCAGTCCAGGCCCTGGCTTCAAATCTGAGATTTTAAGGGAAGAAGGGACCATTGAGATTGTCCAAGCTGTTATCCAGGCTCATGTCCTGCACTGCACACTCCACAGTTTGCAGTGATCCAGGCATCTCAACCAGGAAACCAGGGCTGCAGTCAAAGCATGTCTTGGAAAGCCTCCATGGGCAACACAAACACAACATAATGCAGCTCTCTAGAAGTCAACTGTCTGGTCTAAATTACTCCTCAAGTCTCCTGCAGCAGTCTGTGGAGAAAAGCAGGTGCTTCTGCAATGATTTCAGTGCATCTCAGGACAGAGTGGCTGTACTGACTCTGGGAGTATCTGTCTCACCACTAACCTTTCTGGGATATTGGGTGAATACCTTAGCATGAAGACAGTTTTTCTAAATGGCTGAAATGAGACCAGCATCTCATGGGAGCAGGTTTTAGTGGTTGATCACCCTCGCTGGCAATATTTCATATCTGATATCCATGTTGAAATTGCCTTCAGTGGGGTTTGCATAGTATCTATCTCTTGTGAAAAAATTAGGTTATCTCAGGTGTGAGAAGAAAGGAGCTAAATAGCTGCTGTTTAAAACTCCAGTAAGTGCAAAGGATCCATGGTTTAAGGCTGGATTAGCTGGCCTTGGATCTTCGTGTTTGCTATACAAACACTTCCATTTTTGCTTCTTTATTATTTTGACATGAGATATATAATTGATACACAAGAGCAAACTCCAGCAGCCTCCCCACTGTAGTGAGTGACACAAAGCAGGATCTCAGCAGACATTCCCCAGACCCACAGGCAGAGGGAATTGGAAGCAAATCTTTCTACAACAACCTTAATTACACATAAGAGCCAGATAAACAACGCATAGTACACCTATTTACGTGTATTGCAGCTAACCATTAGGAGGCTGGCTATGACAAATTGTGTCTTCACATAGATCATTTGTAATGAAAATTTCCTTTCAGCCATGAAGACCTCTGGGGTCATGCATATGTTCCTAAATAGCTAGATAGAGTTACATGTGCTTGTGTGGATGTGCACATGGGGGATGTGTTTCAGAGGAGAGAGGAGCAGTAATTCATGGCCACTCTCTGAGTGCCACGTTCTCTTCAGATTTAAGAGAGGAGCACTACATGTGTAAGTGCCTGCTCACAGAATTCCCTTGACTGGGAAGCCTTGAATGCAAATATTGGAGTACACAATGACACCAGGAGATCCTCTCAAATTCTGTCAGTACAGAATTGGTTTTATTTTTACTGTGATGATCTATATAACCGATGCACACAGTATTAAGCCTTTCTGACAGGTGGCCTGGTGCCTCCATCACCATCAGAGCCCATCAGCCAGTGTGGGATGAGTGGTACAGACTCCCTCAGTGCCACGGAAAGCTGGGAGGGCATGGTTGACAAATTCACAGCAGCTGAGAAAAAACCTATTTTGATAAAAGAGGAGCAAGTCCCAGACCATTAAAGCATGGCCAAGACAAGCAAAGGAGGCTGCACCTGGCCACAAAGGTGTCCCAAAAGCTCCACTCTGTGCCCTCACGTGTCTGTAACCAACTGCTCCCTCCACTCTGCAGGGCACTGCCATTTACCAAAAGCCTTCTCTGTTTGCCATGAGTGCCTGAGGGATGGACTGTTTGCACTGAATATCAAGAGGCCACCCTTCATAAAAATGAGCAAATACTTTCTAACCTACAGAGGGGGAGATTCATGGGAGATTCCACACAGCAATTTGCAAAGAGTGAGACACGCTCTGGGTAGATTCTTTGTAATGAGGAACAGTTTTCAGAGAAAATGTAAAAACAATATGCCTGGAATGCAATTGCAGGTAGCTATTTATTCCTGGAGTGTGGGGGCGCAGAGCAGGTATAATATCTTGGGATTGCATTGGAATTAAAGGCCTGGGTTTGCCACGATTCCTCCCACACATGGTACCTCACTCTGCTGGTGTCGGCTTGGAAAGCAGTCTGCCTCTGCCAGAGCTGGGAGCCATTCTCCCCAGTGAGCCTAAAAACCACTGCCTCAGCCTGATTGCTTCCCAAATGGCACACGCTGCTCCTAAAAATCTCCTTTTCTTAAAGCGTCGTGCAGACCTTGATTTTGTCTGTGCTCACGTTTCAGCCTGGTGCAGGCCCCAGAGGGATTCCTTGTCTCATCCCCACCTACCCTGCACTGCTTTCAGTCACTGAGGGGTTCCTCCACACAGATGTGATTTGAAATAAATTACATGAGAAGCCCGAGTCCAGGGGAACACCAAATGTCCCTCAACTTCTTGTGGAATATCAAATCCAGGTCAGTGCCTGGTCCTTCAGATCCCTTCACACCAGATGTGATGTGAGGACACCTACTCCAGCCAAATCTAACCCCTGACTCTCAAAGACTGGAGATGGAGGACTGTCACCAACAGCTGTTTTGACCTACTCATCCCCCTAATTGCACAGATTTAATTATTAATACACAAAGAATCTATACATGCCCTAACACTGGTATAGGGAAAGACTGGTCACTCCATTTCTTCTTGAGCTCACTCTGAATGACCCTTAAATGATCTCATAATATCTTGTTTTAACTTTTGAGATTTGCTGTAGAAAATCATCCGGAGCCCTGATTTGGGGTAATGTCCTTTGCCAGCTTTGTGCCACCAAACCATTGGAATTGACTCCATCAAATGTAAGTCAGTTCCACTTACTGTGGCCAGTTCAGCAGCTTAGCCTAGTGCTTAACAAATAAATTATGGGGGAAAAGGAATTAAATCACAGTAACATACAGCCTCCAACACTCCTTTTCTGTTTGTTCTCTCTAAGCAGGAAAATGTGAAGGACACACAGTTTGGAGATACTCACTTTGATGCCCAAGGTCAGCCTTAGCATGGAGCTGACTCTTTCCTCACCCTCTGGTGCACGCTTTATAATCTAGCAAACATTCAGAAGTAGAAGGCAAAGGCCAGACCTGTTCTGCAGGAGCCCAGAGCTGGCATCTCCCAGCACCTAAGTACCAGCTGCCAGATAATTTTGTTTTTATTAGGCTGACGCTACACATGGGTGGGTGCCAACTTTTGTTCATTATATTTCATATTTTATAGCTTTGGTTTAGGTTTGGAAAGCTGTCGGCATTTGGAACGACAGCAGCCCTTGCCCCTGAGGGACAGTCAAGGCTTTTTTTTCCCCTTCCCTTTTTAACTCCTCTCTCTTCTGTGACAGCTGCACTTTCTGCTGGTGCTCCTTGGCTGCGCTCCCCTCTGCCTCCCCAGGGCTCTGCCCCTCTCTCACAGCCCCCTGTTTCAGTCACATCACCAGCAACGTTGAGCTTTGCTGCGAGAGATCCACGGCACAAAACAAACCCCAGCCCCAGCAGATTGGAGCAGCAGCACTGGGATAACCCTGTGCACATGACATTGCAGCCCCAGTGAGCCGTCCTGGCAGCTGAGCCGTGCAGCAGACAGGGATCAGCCCACTGAGCTTGTTCTGCTCCACAATGGGGCAGCTTCAAAGGACATGGATGGGTTTCGGCCACTTGGCCAACTGTGCCATTCAAAGCTGCAGTGGGGACGCCTCACAAAGGGTCACTCTCTGCCAGCCCCTGCCAGCCCTGATAGGCTGCAGTGGGTTTGTAAAGGAATAAAGAGTCCTCACGTTACCTGGGGATTTCTTTCAGCCAGGGAAGCCTTTAGTGGTGATTGATTTTGCTGTTTGACTGTGTAAACCTGCCCAGTGCAGCTCGGGACTGTGACTGTTTCTAAGGGTCAGACATCAGTTGGAGAAGAAATATTTCCTTACAGTATTTGTTTGCCTTTTTGGTTTTTAATGGACAATTTCTTATTTTTGAATAACAAAGCATTTTAAAGCTAATGTGGTCTTCACCCTTCATATGGGTTTTCCAAAGGATAAATTTAATTCTTTACCAACAATCTGTTTGGGAATACTTTGCTCTGAATATCTTCTATCTATTTTGCAGATTTATTAGAGAAAAATCTTTGACTAATGGTAGTATTTTTAAAAAAATTTTCAGCATAACTACTGGCTTATGATCCTGCATTTAGAAATTGGATGACCCTTCATATCTCAGTCTTTGAAACTTTATTTATTCTTCAAATACATTTCACCACTACCTGACTAAAAGGACGAGGGAAAAAAAAAAATATTTTAAAAGTGGCAGAGAATAAATAATGAAACCTTTTCCCGCCCACTCCATCTAAATTCCCCATTTACTGCCAAGGAATGCTGTCCTAGAGCATGCACTGAAGGAATCTGCAGCTGAGAGGCTGGTTTCTCCAATCCAGCACGTTCCATGTTCTTTCAAACTAAAACATTTTGGTGACTGTCAGTGAGGGGACTGCAAATTTCAACAGAGAAATCAACAGCATCCACGGGCTGCAACCCTTATTTGTTGGTCAGATATGCAGAATCACATTACCAAGGTTTGTGAACTAGAAATCTGACAAGAGCAATTTGACTCTTGTATTTACATTTCTAGCAGTTTCATCTTGTCATTTGTGGTTTTCTTCAAATTAGAAAACAATTAAATGAAGACTCTGGCAAAGAAGTGGAGCCAGATGTAACAGTTTCTCTTTACTCTTTGTTAATAGCAGCAGCAGCAATGTAATTTAATTCTGTCAGCTCTTCAGCTGCTCAGCAGCTGAGGAGATATGTGAAGGAAGAAAAGGATGATTCTCCTAAGATGTTGGATCATTATCCAATACTTTATCTGCCAAAAGAGAAGAGGGAAGCCCTTGAACCACAGTTCTGCAGGGTGTATGGGATCATCATCCAAACCACTCCAACCCGATACTCTTTGGGGAGGGGAGAGTTATGAGCTCAAATTACATTACCCCAGAAGTGAGCAAATAGGGCTCATTTCATCAGATAAATAAAATACATATACCAGAAAAATGTATGGCCAAAAAGGGAGCTCTTTAACATTAGTGAAATGTTCATTCACAGACAGCACAGTCGTTACTAGGTCAGTTACAATCCTTGAGAAAAGATATTTATTTTCACATGTGCCTCAGCCATCTGACTTTTCCATGCCAGGCACATGAAGTGGTAATGGATCGTTTTCTACCTGCTGTAGCAGAAACTTTGTCCTCCACCTCTTCAGAGCTGCCTGACCACAAATCTGAGATTACAAAACCAAGATTTCCTTGCAACAGAGCTCCCAGTGCAAGGGAGTGATACCAGGACAGGTACTGAGAACCTCCTCAGCCTGCAACCTGTTTGTTCCCTTTCTGCTTCATCACTGGGGACAAGTGACACAGACAGAGACAGAAAAACCCTTGGGTAGCTGAGCCTCAATTTCTGTGGGAAATTTGTGTGTTTCCTGTCATCTGAAAACCAGGAATAACAGCATTTCCCAGAAAAGTGATGACAGCCTGTACATCAAATATTGATAGGCTGTATTTAATACTACACCAATGATCCAGTGAAATATCTTTACCACCACATAAATATCCAAATTTGTAATTCTTCCTGGTATTCTGCAAAATATAACAATAGGCTATTATAGCAATTGAGGGAGGGGAGGCAGTTGCCTAATATCAGAGATTTAAAACCTGCAAAACCTGCTGAGAATTAATCTGAAAGGAAACTGGGTTAAACATTCTCATCACTGCTCTTCCATAGCATGGACTGCTGCCCATGAGGGCACTGCCACGCAAACTGCTGATTCCACATTTGTCACACCTGAGTGTCATCCCTGGGGTGGGAATGGGGGTAAAATTTAGTGGCTGGAGGAGATGAAAAATAATAACTTAAAGCAACAGAAAAAGAAGTGTAAAATTTACATAGAATTAAAATCCAAATCAATTAACAAATCTCTACAGACACGACAAGTCTGAGATGCAGTGGGATATTCTATTTTCTTTAACTACAAATGTCCATAGCAGGCTGGCATAAGACAGGGCAATTCTTTACAGAATTTGCCTTTTATTCTCACTGTACAAAGAGGCAGCCCCACTTATTCCTCTCATGAGAACAGAAATCAGGTGCCTGTTTGGTGGAAGAAGTAGGGTTACAGGGTCTGACTCTGCATTTTAGCACTGCCAAGGTCCCCAGCCTTGGGAAGCTGTTTTCTGCAAGGTTTGGAGTGTCATCCTTCCCCCACCCACAGGCTGGATGCAGCTGCCTCTAGGAATGGCTGCCTGTATTTTAAAAATGGGCTCCAAGAATGAATTTTTAATACAGTTTGGTACTTGAGCTCCAGAAGTGAAGATCAAAGGGCAATCTAAACACCACCCCCAAGGTATACAGGCACTCCTCCCATTGAAGTCACCAAAGAATTTGGTCCGGAGTATGTTACTTTTCCTTAGACTAATTAATTTTTACAGACTAATTAGTACACCACATTGCAGATTTGAATTAAATGCTCGTTTCATTTGGTGTGTGTTTTCTTGGAAGAGAATTTCCTTGAAATAGTCATGTTCTCAATGGTACTTATTAGCAACATGAACAAAAAGACCCAAAACCTTGCAGCTCTTATGCTAACCTTAAACTACAAACTCTTCTGTCACTGGGATTCCCTTTCCTCTCCCCAGAAATGCTGAACTCCCTTTAGTCTCACACACCAGTGCCAGCTGCCTAGAAACATTTTTAATTAATGTATATTTTTGTGCTGGAGGAAAAAACATGGGCTGTGCTGATCACCTCTTAAAGAAGATTATAATCCCAGCAGCAAAACAAGCTGCTTGTCTAGATAAGGATCAATGAAAATGCTGCACATGGAGACTCAGGCTGGGGCCTCAAAGCTGCAACCTGGGCTGCAGAATTTGTTGTAATGCTGTAATACAACAGCAACAGAAGAAATAAAATCCTGGTTTAAAGCCTCTGCTCCAATCTCCTGTTGTTCCTGTTTTGGTCAGATGTCATCAAAATAGAAAGAATATGCTCCTACATCACTGATGGTTGGTCCTGGTAGATTTTTCTGAACGTCAGCAACTGCATCTTTTTATCCCTGGGACTCCTGCCTAGCTGGAACCAGTAGCCAGGTAAGATCACTGGTGTCCAAAAATTCACCAACTCTTTGCTGCACTTATTGGGCCAAATGGAAAGGGTTTCTCAAGAACTAATCCAGGCATAAAAACAGCCACGACCCCTTCCCCAGCCCCCTCCCCAAACAGCTGTAACAGGCTTTATAAGAAACACAGGATTGCTTTCCAAATTAAACTTGCAAGAACACAACGGCTGAGTTGTTGTGGGCGTCCTTCCCAATGATACTTTGTGCAAAGCAATTCTACCATCAGACAGAAGTTATTTCCCACTATCCTGTCCAGATCAAGAGCACAGTCCAGATAATGTGTATTAGAGATTATTTTATTATCCACATGAGGAAAGTGTCTACAAAATTTTTCATGGAACTGCCAGAAATTCAGCATCAGGAAAAGGAATACAACACCCACTATGGTTTGGGTTATACATCCCTACATCCTACATTGGGTTATACAGTTATACAGTAAAACAGAATTCTCAGTAAAACAGAATTCAAGTGGCAGCTCTGCTTTACTTTTTTGTCTGACCAGCTGCAAGAAAATACATGCAAGTGACTTCAGGAAAACTTTGCTTATAAACTAAAACAAATTATCCATGTGTTTTTCTGATGTCTTTGCATTCAAAACCCCAGTAGAGTTTATCCATTAATGGATGAGAAATTAGAAGAAAGCCCTACACTTTAATGTGAAGCATGTGCTTGGAAATACATGGAAACTCAGCACTTACAATTCACAGCAAGAATGCACTGAGGAATATTTCTCCTTAAAACCAAGACCCCAGTTAAGTGTTTTCAAGAACAACATCATTGTCTCCATGAAGATAACTGAGTCCTCATTATTTACAATCCCTGAAATATTCAAGATTGCTGGTATGGGGGCGAGCAGGAGGAGATTGTTATTTTATTTTCAAGAAGGGAAAGCAATTTTTCTAAAAAGAGATTATAAAGGACACTTTCAGGTAGGTGGGTTTTTTCTTAATTTTTTTTTTTAGCATTACTTTTTTAAAATAGTGCCTTTGGAATCTAGGTATAAACTTTTCTTACTTCTGAGCATTGACACTTCTGTATTTCCATGGAGAAGTATTGTAGGGTTGCTCATATGGGCAAGTTTTTGTCTCAATTATCAGTAAATTTCCATGAATCCTGGACAAAAAAAAAAAAAAAATACTCCCTTGTTTAAGCTAGGAAACTGTTCCTATTACTTTCCACTGCAGTGATTTCTGCCTTGGACCTGCAGTTTGTTATGCCATAGTGAGAGAAAATTGCAAAGCTCAACCTTCCTGCAGCTCTGCCAAACTTCACCATGTTACTGAGAACCTGGCAAACTTTTCCTTTTCAGCATCTCTCTCCCTTTCCCACTCACCAGCCACCCTTTAAATGCTGCTTGTGAGCAATGCTTCACCCTAAAACTGAAGGCTTTTCCAGCTGACCTGGACTTTAGGGAAACCAATTAATACAAATGAAAAAAAAAATCCACACCCACAACCCTTCAGTTTTGACAACCTAACTCAAAGAATATGAAGCCCTTGCAAGACAAAAGGCATCAGAAGGTCTCTGTAGCCACTGGTTCCCACTGATAAATAGCTGTTATCTCACCAGCTGGGAGACAGCCCCCATGCCATGTCTTCCCTTTCCATCACTGTTGCATAATACAGCTTCATTTCATTTCTGAAAGAACTTTGTTTACCAAGAGGAAAAGCAAAAAGAATATGTTTTGTCACCTCTATGCTAAACCTATTGTCTCCTTCCTAAAAGCAATCATCTTTAGATATTAAAATGGCATGATCTGGGTATTGCATAGCATTTCCTCTAATCTGCCTGCATTGCCAATTCAGTTCACAGATTGCATTCATTCTCCTTTGAAAAGCTTACATTGTTGAGTCAGAACTTTCCTAAGAAATAGAATTTGCTCACATCAGCCTCGCTGACGTGAGGCAAGGACAAAGTCAAGAGCAGAGGAGGGACTGTGCTTTGTAAGGAGACTGGGGAATCAGAGGTTGGAGCTCGTTAGGGTGTAGTTTGGAACAATTCAAGTTAAAAAGAAGAGATATACCAACACTTATTTTTTTCCTTTCCAGTCATGAAATAATAGCAGCAAGAAGGGCACAGAGCATGAGCCACATTTAAACACAGGGATGGATAAGGCATTCTATCAGAAAATGGGAACAAATAAGCCAGAAATTTTCCCAGCTCCTGGTCCATATTCTGCTTTTCAGACCCACCTCTGAAAGGGGCAACTCCTAAAATTCTGTTCCTCAATGCAAGCATTTTGGGAGTTTTGAGGTTTTCATACAACCTAAACTTGTAAGTCAGTACAAAATATTGTCCCACTCTACAGGTAAGGAAAGCATCCCTTGGACTGGCTCCTCAGCTCAGTTCCTGTGAACTTTCAGGACACTCAGACTACGAGATGTCTGTGTGTCCATATCCAGCCAGCAGAGCTTCCTGTGTTGCACAGAATCACTGAGCCCACTGCCTGAACCCTTTTTGTTGAGTTCTCTATTTGGGGTGCACAGAGTAAACCAGCACAGCATGGTGCACAAATTCTCCTTCCAAATCTCCCCTGAGGCAGGTGACTGCCTCCCCTGGCTTTGTTTCTGTCTGCAGTGTGGCAAACAGAATTTCCCCTGTGATGCAGCTCCAGCTCCACATTAGAGCCTTGCTGGAGAAGCACAGAGCAAGGGCAATGGCACTGGAGTGCTTGAAGGAGCAATTCAGACACATCACTCTCCATCAGTGCAGGCCACTAATGCCAATGTAAAAGCTGTCATGGATCACCCACCTAACCCTAGAGAAGGTGTTCACAAAGACGCATTTTTAATTTTGCACACTGTAACATCATGCAGGGCTCACAAAGCAGCAGAACTGCACCTCTAATTCTTATGTGCACTCCCAGACAAATGATGCAGCTTTCTTTATGACATCAATTTATTTTTCACTTTGCAATTACGTAAAAACAGCAATAACATGGGAAGAGAGATGATGTGACGGATCCTAGTGCTGAATTATTCATTGCCCTTCATCTGCTGACTTCACATCAGACAGCTCCCAATGCACCTCGCATAAATCACAGTGGATCTTTTCTTGCCACAGCCACTCTAAGATCCTATGGTGTGCTTTTTCACCTGAACACCACAGGATAATGGTCTTTTTTGAAGGAGGGGACAGGCAGACATTGATTGGGAAGGAGGTCTGTGTCCTGCAGTCATTGATGTTTGGTGAGGAAGAGTCATGTAATGCACTGGAAAATATCCATCAGATACATAGGCTTTAAATAGAAAAGAAGTTCTTTTATATACATGTAAGTCTAATGGTATGGTGAGGATTATAAGCATATAATTTTGTATACCTAATGCTGAATATCTGATAAACTGTATTTTCTCCCAGAGCTCAGTCTCAGACAGCAATACTACAAGACATTTTGGGGAAAATTAGAAAAAGATCAATTTATTTCATAGTCTCTGTTTTCAGTGTATTTGTTTACTTATTTGCTATATCCTGACACTTAATCTGATGAACTTCAATTCCACTTTGGGGCAAAGTGGCCGGAGTTTGTTGAATCAAAGAACAGCCACGATAAAAGTTGTCAACTGCAAAGGAACATGCTAACTTTAATGAACATTCTAAAGGGTTTCAGTGCTTGCCATGCACTAGGCTGAAATCCACACCAGGGAAGGGTTAATTCATGTGCTTCATTCCAACTTTTCAGGGCCTTGGGCTGGGTAATCACTGCTGACTGTGAACTCTTGAGGGATCTGGATTTTTACTACCCTGCCCTCATGGGGTCTATTGCAGCGAGAGCCCTTCTCACATTCTCCATAAGTGCCATCCCCTGCACTATGGTGAGTAGTAAAACCAACATTCTCAAGAAATTTCCATCTTTCATTAGCCAGCTCCCTCATCAACACATTTTTAAAGGTCTGGACAAGCTGTTCTTCCACTTTGCTGCAAACAAACAAGATAAAACATCCTTCTTTCTCCCCCTTTCCCCTCAAGCTACTTCTGAGAGCTCCCCAGATGACAAAGGCATCAGGAACAAACCCAAATGGCAGGGTCAGAACAAATTGTGGTTCTTCAGCTGTGGCAGCCACCCCTGTGTGAGCTTTTAGGGCAGCTCAAGGTGTTGTGGCTGCCCCAAGCCCAGCGTGGAAGGTTGAGCTGAGCTGACACCTTGGCAGCCACAGCAGCCCAGCTGACATGCAGTAACACATTAAGCCACATTTAGTGTCTCCAAGGCTTAGGTTCCTCTTTTAATTCATGTACAGCCTTATGTCATAGCCTAGAGAACTGCCTACAGCAAAGATCAGCTTTCAACCACATGGGCAATTTTGTTCTCCACGCTGCACTACGGATTTCTGTCCTCCTGCTCCACTGGTTCTCCTTGTTGACAGGACTTTTGCCTCTCTGAAGCTTTGTATTGGAGTTTATTCCCTATTATCAGTATTTGTTTGTCATGTGGCAGCGCTGCTCTGTCAGCCCTAAAGAAGCACAGACTAAAAAGAGGGTTCCTGCATGGAAAAATTCAGCCCAGCTTTTGTTTACTTCAGTTTGTCTGCCTGTACCAGGAGCAGGAGGATGTAGAAACAACAGGATATCAAAAAACAAGAGGAAAAGCAGTGAAACCTCAATAGGAGCTTTGCTGTCACAGACTAAATACTTTACAGGAGGATCTGGGACAAGCATAGCAATCAAGGCCAGTTTTACCGTATATTTGGTATATATTGTGATTTAATAGCTCATATATGATCAGAAAAAGTGATATCTCATAAATATATATGAAAAATGTATGCAACGTCAAATCAGCTTTCAATATTAGTCCATCTTTTCTCTCTCTCTCTTTTTTTTTTCTAATAATAATAATTGAGATTCAGAGAAGATAATGTACCAGGGGAGAGGGAGGATGTAGCAGACCTAGAACAAGGTTCCAGGTCTCTCAAGTCCTAGCCCAAGGCACAAACTAAGGGGGAATATTCATGTGCATAAGCATCTGCAGGATGAGGGCCTGCAACTGCAATCCAACTTGGATGTAATCCAGCTTGGATGTAATTTAATTTACTCATGAGATCTCAGTTAAAAAATGCTGGTTTCATGAAAATATAACATTACTATTGATTTTTTTTTTAAGCTGTAAATTGGGCAAATACAGACGTAAATGCAAACCACAAAATACTTGAACAGATGCACAAAGGACAACCAGTCACCAGACTAAAATCTTTGGAAAGTTGCTTCCCCCATCCCTTTTTTCTTTTTCTGTGTTTTATTAACATTTAGAAAAGAAGAAAATATGTATTTCTGACCTCTTCATTAAAAATATCACAGGACTCATTAAAATAACTATTTGGAAACCTCAAAACTCTTCTCTATTTCAGTGAATACCTGAAATTTAATGCCTCTGATTAAGCAGAAAAGGGATGAACTGTTATGTGAAGCTGACAACAACAATTGTGAGTTGAAGAATGGCAAGTTCATTGCAAGTAGCTGGTAATGATTTCATGCAAAGGATTAGAGAGATGGAGAGGGGGGCCAAGCTGAAGTTTGTTTATAGACAAAGAGGCAGTTGGGGGGTGCAGGGAGCTCCCAGGAATTTCTGGGCTCCTGAAGGCAGGAGGAGAGATGGGATTTCTGCTCTCGCAAGGCAACTTTGTCAGAAAAAGACTTCAAACTTGGCTGTTTAGCATCAAATACTAATTTCCAAAGTGTAAGCTACTCCCATGGATGGCATGGGGACTTTTTGGCTCCTCAGAAGTATTGAGTGCAGAAAGGTCCCCTCCCTCTCATTACAGAATTGCAGTTGTAAGGAAATTAAAAGGACTTTTCATTAAAATGTTTCTGTGCAGAATTTCTCCGTCTTGCTCAACCAAACTACAGGACCTCCAAAATCACGGTTTCAAAACCAGAAAGCTGTTCCATATCTTCTAACAACCCAAAATTCCCTCTTAAAAGAGTAACTATTGCTTTTGAGAAATTCTGATTAACTGAATAGCTATTTTTTCATTAAAACCAACTTTAATGCAGAATTATTTCATCATTCCTAAAATGTATACTTTTACAAATTAAATATAGCACATCTATGAACCAAAATATTAATTTGGAAACTTGACCTTCTTAGCCAGGCTTAGAAAATAAGTTGGCTTTGTTCCTTAAAATAATTGTACTGACATTTTCATTTTAAAATATAACAACGTAGCATATTTTAGTGCTGTAGATAGTAAAATGGGACAGCTATAATCAGTTTGAATGGACTCCACTGAATGAATGCCATCTGCTAAAATCCAAATGTTTCCTTGAATGATTGAAAGGTATTGATCAATAAATAGACTGATGTTATTGACACTGCTCTCAGCATGTGCTGAAGGATCCCCTTTGAACCAAGCACAGGTTTGCTCTGTAATCAACTTTTATTTTTCAAACTTTCATCGTTTCAAGAAAAGAAAACCCAGAAGGGGTCTAAGGATACCTGTGAAACAAAGCAAGGAGGGTGCTGCAGAGCTCAGACCTGGGTTTCAGCCCTATTGAGACATCTTCCCTCTGCTCCCCTCTGCAGTGCTCCTCTGGGCATGGAGCCTGTATAATTTACAAATTGCTCATACTCTTTTAGCCTCTTAATATCACTAAATCTCTTTCTCCCTTTCCTTTTCACCCCCTCCCTCTCTTTCCCTGCACTATATTTATATCTGGGAGGCTGCATTCAAGCACTTGGAGATGATGTTTCCTGTGGAAACCTTTGAATTATTTCAACAATTTCACAGCATGCTGCTTTTCTCTCCTGTCCCTCGCTGCCTTGTTCTGGTGATTGCTACTAACAGTAATAGGAAAAATGGTAAAGAAAACAATGCCAAGACCAGCTCTGCCAGAGGAATCCTAAGGCAGCGCAGAGATCTGATTTCAATTACATCTGCTCAAGGGAGAGCAATCCTGCAGCAGGGGATGGATCAGTCCCTCTGGGCTGGGGCTCCTGCCCACAGTGGGCAGCAGGATTTGCCCACAGACCCCAATTCCCTTCCAAACCCCTCATTCCAGTCCTGTAAACAGCAACAGATTGTTTGCTGGAATCCACTTTGCATAAACACTGCCAACAAACCGCGCTGTGTCTGAACTCTTTGAATATTTTTAATGTGGATTCCAGAAGCCAAGCGTGCTCACACACAGATTTTAGAAGAAATCCCCAATTGCTCTGTGTGAAGATAACTAATTGTGAGCCCCAATCCTTACTCAAAGAAAAAGTTTTAGTGCTGGGTTGTTTCGTTTGGGGTTTTTTTTTTACTCCTCTGAATGGAGACTATGATTTCCTGCTTTCTTTTAAATTTTTAATATTGCACTTTTTAAAACTTTCAAACTATTGATTCTTTTGCTGTAAATCCAGAGTCTCCTATGAAAGGTAATGAAGTGAGAGGCAGAATTAAGAATGCCCAGATGTGCTGTAGCTTATAAGAACAGTTTACAAGGAAAATGCAAAACTGCCAGCAGACCAGCGACGGGTTAGTTGTCTATATAAATATATTGTGCAGGAAACAAATCGCCAAGCCTGGCTTCTGGACTTTGGTCTGGGGCATGTAAGCTCAGCTGCTACTGCCTGTGCTGACAAAAATGAGAATATGCTGGTTTTATGATGGTCCAGAGCAGTTTATGCCAATCCTCAGCAAGGAAGTTGTGGTTGTTTCTTAAAGCATATGAAAGGCTCTTAATTGCACAGAGCGGCTGGCTTGGACCTGGCAGAGGTAAGGAAAAAGGCAGAGGTAAGGAAAAAGGCATGGCTGTCCTGCCTGCTGCTAACCCTGTTCTCCTGGAGTTTGCAGCCCCTTCTTTTCCCTCCTTACCCCTGTTTTGGGGCACTAGGCCCTTGGGCAGATAAATTTGGATCCCTGCAAAAAATCTGATGCAAAATGGAATTCTTAATTTCCAAGCTTTCCTGCTAATTTCACAAAGCAACTTCTTGTATAAGTACAATCCTCCATAGGTTGTGTTGGAAGGACCAGGCTCTCATTCACACATGTTATTAGGTTGCAACAGAAAGAGTCTGAAATATATGCAACAGAAACATACACATTCCCAGCTTTCCCTTAAATTAAATTTCCTATCCTATTTCTCATGTGGGTATGGTCATTTTTAATTTAAATTTGTTAGAAATAGACATTAATTTCAAGGCGATTTCATAAATCCCATGCCAATGTTATAAAGCAAGCATGTAAATATGTCAGTTTGCAGAAAGCCAGGCTTTAAAAAAATATGAAAGAGCCTAACATTGCTGACATTCCCATCATAGGCTGAAATTTCTGTCCAAAGCTGCTTTCTGTCTCAGTGGCAAGGAAGCATTTCTGAGCAGCACAGATAAACAGACACTCAGAACCTCTGGGTGTCCCTTGGCAGCGTTGGCTGAGCTCCAGCTGCTCCTGCTCCACAGCTGTCCCACAGGAGGGGTCCAGCCCCACTCCTCCCATGGGATGGGGCTGCCTTGCCCCAGGATCACCCACCTCAGAGCCATTCCAGACCATCTCTGCCTCCTTTCAGACTTTGCAGCTGCACTTTATCCCTGCAGCCCCAGTGAGAACGAGCTGTGTCCTTCTGCCTGCAGGTGTGGGGCTGCCTGGTGCTCTGACCCCTCCAGAGCTTTGCCCAGACATGGTTTAGGTCTTCAAGATAACAGGGATCTCTTGCTGTCCCATTTCCCATCACTTCCAGACCCTCTTGGAGCACTCTGCTGCCAGAGGCTGTGCCACTGATGGGAAATGGGGCTGAGGGAAGGGGTGGGAGCACTTTGCTGTAGGAATCAGGCACCAAATTCAATTCACATTGTTCTGCCATGCAGAAAAAAGCTCTCTCTAGGTTGTTCTGAGGGCATGCAGGGCTCACAGCCTCTCTGCACAGGCAGGGCAGGGGGTGGGGAGCCCACCTGCAGCACAGGGACCTCTGTGGGGTGTGAGTGCCTAGGCCTGCTCCAGCCTTCCCCATCCTCTGCTGCCATGCACTTCCCGTTGGGCAGCATTTGGAGACTGCAGGGAAATAGGTACCACAACACCTCTCCTTTAGAGCTTAGGAGTGGCTGAGCTCATCTAGAGAGAGCCCTTCCACTGCCCAACTTTGGTTCCCTTATTTACAGAGCAACATTTATTTCTATTGCCCTCCTCCCTGTTGCTATTTATAATACAGGGAAGTGTTCCTCACACAAAAAGCCAGGGAAAAGTTTTCCTGGGCTGCTCAGCCCCTTGCACAAGGGCTGCTTTGTGTTCCTTGGTCAGGGCCTGCCATTTGGGGAAGCTGTAGGTCTGTAAGAAACAGCAAAAATTTACAGGAGAATGTGCTTAACATTTTGTTGCAGCCTTTGAAAGGCTTTACGAGAAGCAAAGTATTTGGAGCAGATAACCCAGCCATGCATAGACTGGGCTGGGATTTCTATCAACATATTACTCTAATTTTCTCCTTTCCTATTGATCTGCAGGGTACCACCTCTTCAAACCCCAGACAAATTGATCCTCTGAGTAACATCTGTGCACACTATTAATCTTTTTCACACATTTGATGTTCCACATTACTGGACACAGGACACACACTATGACTCAAGTGTTAATCAACTAATACCTGAAAATTAGGCTTGTGTCTACTGTATAAACATTGACAGACTATCCATCACCTGCCTGAGTGAATAAATGAATTTTCCCTTTGTTACATGCACGGTAGCACTCTGGGACCTGGAATATTTGCTGGGCTTGGAGGACATCACACAGAGAGGCCAACGTGGAGCCACCTGTGCAGGATGGGGCACAGACAGGGGGGCAGCAGGTCCCACCTACCCCAACAGACCAAGCAGCTCCAATCACAGCAACAGGCTTCTCTGAGTGCATTTTGGAGGGGAGGAAAAAAAAGTGGAAATCCATAGGACAGATGGGCTAAGGCTACTCAATTCATGTCTCAGGCTACCATCCAACTCAGGTCCCAGAAAGAAAATGGAAATACTTAAAGTGTCATGGGCACCACACCTGATTTTCCTGCACATTAGTGATTTCTGGATATTTGCCTCTGGTCCAGAACTTGCACCACCACCACCAAACCCCATTTCAGTGTTCCCAGACAGGCATTAGGCACTGTTTGAAATAGAAAACCCTGGACATGCCTCTGTCTTTCTTTTTTTATTTTCTTTTTTCTCCCGCCTGTAACCACTGAAACAGATGGTTATTTCTTCCTAGGAGCTGGAAGAGCAATCTGATTGCAGTGTCTGATTGTGATCACTGCTGACTCTGACACCCTCCTGGCAGGCTCCTCTCTTCTGTTACGCCAACTTCCATTTAACAAAAAGGGAAGGGGGAGCAGAGGACGGGAACAGCTGAAAAACGCCGAGTTTGGGTCCCTGCTCGGGCCAGGCTGCAGCAGATCAATGCCCCCACCCTCAGCACATGAAAAGGGCCAGAAAGATTCTGGCTGAGTTTAATAAAAGGCAGTCGAGGCTTTGCTGCAGCATTGTCTCTGGGTAGGAAAAAACTGCTTGAATCATCTTTGTTCTGATTTTTTTTTTTTTTTGTAAGTGGCTTTCTTGGAAGAAGAAATCTATCCAGGGAGGGTCTCTTGTGACAACTTCCTGAAAGCATCTAAAAAATCTGGAAAATTAAATATATGAGGTTATTTGGCAACTAAAAAGTGAAACATTGTATCTACAGAAATTAAGCTGTTGGGTTTTGATGGATGCCTGAAAGCTTTGAGAGAAAAATACCAATGAAAAAACAACCTTTGCTAGTAACAAAAATAATTTCCTCCTCACCAGGAGAGATTAATTCACTTACATTCCGCTCTCAGGCTGGAATTCTTCACGCTCCATCTTTTTCTAATAGTAATTTTTTTTCTTTTTTTCTTTTTCTTTGCAAAGCAGGGCAGAGGCCCCACAATAAATGGGGAAGGAGGCTGAAGGGGTCCACACTGAGTGAGGGTTGGTGGAAGAGCAGGTTGGGCTCCACAGGTCAGTCACCACAGCTGCTAACCAGGGGATAGAGATTCATCTCTAACTCAGATAATTTTAATTTCATCATCTAATCCTTGGATGGAGTCACTCTGGAGCTGCCAATCTCCCTCCTGGTTTTGCAGGAACCACAACATATCCATGTCTTTAATACAGGTAAAAAATAAAGTGAGAGGAGTGGTTTTCTATACTTGCTGCCCTCTCACTGACCCTGCCCATGCAAGTGCTCCCCTTCCTGCACTTTGTCTCCCCACTTTGGCATGTTCAGTCTTCACTGATGCCTCCAGTCAATACAGGAATACAAAGAATGACAAAATAAAAATATTTCAGCAGTGGGTAAAGAATAACAGCAATATTAAAAACTCAGTGGTGAAGAAAATAAGACTATTTCACATTTATATATTTATACTGACACATGCCCCCTATACAATTGGATATTCCATGTAAAAGGACTCCATGAAGACCCTACAGGAGTTATAAATTCAAGCTCTTAGAAGTCCAGTGAATTCACACTGCAAATCAGCTAAAGCTGGACATGAGGGGCATCAAGGAAGAATTTAATGAGGTATTTTTATGAAGTTACTACATGGGAAAACATACAGAGCTTATATAACTCAGGAAAAAAAAGATTTTTTCCATAAATTATGTCTTAGGCTCTAAAACACTGCAACTAAAAAAGCTCTGCAGGTGCCTAACCTGGTTATATGCTAGGGCAGATACTCCTGTTATTTGTTACTTCTGCTCTGGCTCAGACCACTCTTCACCTGTGCTTTGGTGGAAGAGGGCATGTGTGAAATTGAGCCACTCAAAGTGGGCACTGAACAGTTTTCCCCCCTAAATCAGGGAATACTGTCCCATTTACGTGCTGCTATGGAGGGATAATGGTGACATCATCCATGTTTTTAAAAGAAAATGTTTAGCAGATGAAAAACCTCAGCATGAGCAGGGAAAGGTGCTGCACTGAGGTGCGGAGAGGAGCCAAGAACCAGCCCTGTGCACAATGCTTTTATTAGCAAGGAACAGCCAACGAAACTGCTCAAAACTAGTTATCAAAATCCTCTCCACTGCACCAAATATCAACAGGATGGGCTTAACTCTCCCAAAATCAGATGGGGAGTCAAAGGATTCCACTGAGAAGCCAAGCAATGAAAACCTGATAATATCAACTTAATGCCTGTACCCCTCACAGCCCCACAGTGTGCTGATCTGCATCGGGGTTGATGATAAACAAAAAGGGAAAACAGTCTTTAAAATCTCCTGAATTGCCTGCACCTCCCCTCCACACATCCCAGAGAAGAGTTCCTGGCATCAGCTGATGCAGGAGCTGAACCATGAATAACCAGGTTTCGCTCAGAGTAATTCCATTAGGGCCTGAAATGACTGGGTGAAACATGAGCAGGGCAAATCATGGAGAGTCCCAGCAGCTGGGCTCCATGACATCACTGGCAGGAATCAAAGCCTCTGAGTTATGCAGAAAAAACCCTGGGTTTGTTTGTCTGCTTACAGAAGTGCAGTTTGCTTTCCAAATGACAAAAAAAAAAAAAAAAAAAAAAAAAAAAAAGGAAGAAAAAAAGCAAAAAAGCTTTGAAAAATTTGGTCCTGGTATTTTGCTCTTTTAGGTAAATCGTTCTGCATTTATCAAAGCTGACAAGAAATAAAATGCTTGAAATCCTTTCTGTTTGCTGTGCATGGAGAGGAATTATTGCAGAAGCAATAGTACCACATGCTGCCAACAAAAATACAGTAGTGCACAAGCTAAAAAGTCATGAAAAAAGGGGGGGTGCAGTGGTTAACATCTATATTATTGCTGCTTTCATTTGTTTGCATGTCTTGACCTTATTGGAGAGCTTATCAGGAGCTAGTTCCACACAGACATCATGTTTACTGTCAAGGGATATCAAAGAAATGACAAATAACTGCTTTTGGAGTTCAAAGAGCAGAAAAATAACACAAGCCAGGATATTTACTGCCTCATGTTTAACTCACTCGCTTGTGTCTTACTCCAAGACGTGCTTGAATGTTTTAGCCATGGCCCAGAAGACAAATCAGAAATCAAGGGAGGATTATGGACAGGCAAACCTTTTTCTAGTTCCTCCATGCTCAGTAGTGTGGGTATCACAGGAGATTGTTTCAAGGTAGAGCACTCAGCTACTTAACAAAAAATAACTTCCTAAATAAGGCCATTCCTTACCCTGGAGGAGTAAAAAGCCATTTTTGATGGATTCCTTTTTTCATAAAGACAGAAAAGAAGAGCTATGAAGTCAGAGAGCTGGGATGGGATTCATGCAGCTGGAGCCATCACCTGAGCTCCCCCTTCATCATGAAAATGAGAACAGCATCTCCTGGAACAACCAAACCTTCTCCTTGTTGTAACCAAAATGCACCTCAGAAAGGTGACATGACCACCTCCAGGAGAGGTGACTTCCCTCTGGATTATGCATGGTCCAGACAACTGCAGTCGATTTTTTTTGTTGTTGTTAAAAACTAGAAGAAATTACTGCTGCCTTCAGTGTAACACAGAGGACTGCTCCACCAGTGGTCCTTTTTCCATAATTTCTCTTCTGATGGACTGTCCATCCCCACATTGCTCTCCAGCCTGCCCAGCCTCGTGTCCCTGATTTCTGTTTCCTGCTTTGGTTCCTGCCTCGCACTGTGCCACCCTTATTCCAGTTTACAGGACTACAGCAAACTCCAACACGTTATCATAAAAAATTGTCCACTGTAAAGATTTGCTCATAAAAAACCCAGCTCTGTTCACAAATAAATTAAGAATGTGATTAAATCCCAGTGAAAGCACTGGAACATAAGCATGTGCTGAAAGCCTTTCCTGAACAGGGGCCTATCACCTCCCTCTTCCTAAAACCTATTTCAGTTGAGCTCATATTTCTTGTTGGCAAGAACTTAAAAACAAAATGAAGGAAAAAACTTTTCCCATAAAAGTTGAGCTTAATAGACCACTCCAGCATCCTTAATTGCCATATTTTTGTGTATTGATGCAAATAATTATTAATGGACCGTTTTAAGAAAAAGGCTATATTTCATATCAAAAATACACCAGAAAATGAGTTAGCACTGTTGTACACCATAATGCTTTGCAAAGTTAATCAACCTAGATAGTTGGAATGTGGAAGAATGTTTTGTTTCCAAGTGGAAAATTATTACAATATCCAGGGGGTTATTGTCCTGCAGGCTGCCTTTTAATCAATTATTTTTTTATATGGAATGAAGGCCATGAAACATCTGAAAACTGCAAGCAACCTCTTCACTCAAAAGGGAAAAAAGGAAAAAACAACAAAAAACCCCAAAAGCTAAGGCAATTTTTTTTTAAGCGGGTGAAGGAATCCACTGATGTAATAAATGTATCCATGTATTCCAAGTATAACTTGGAGCCAGTCTAGTTATAAACTCCTTAAGATCAAGGTTCATCATAAAACTGGGCCCTACCTTTATTTTTGTAATACTAGCGGTTGCCACCAGAATTCCTGAACCCCTTCTTCACGCCATCTGGAATGCATACATGAGCAAGTTTATGATGAAAAATATACTGTGCACTAGAGCTGGGCTCTTTCAGGGTAAAAGCAACTACAAAGGCAGTAATGTGCAGGGATTGTACATTTATTTTATTACAAGAGCCAATGTGTTCTTTTCCTTTTGGTCTAACCAGGATGGAGAAAGATTATAGAAGTAAACTTTGCAAATGGATATGGTGGTAGGAGTTCAGGTTTGTTCTGTGCTTGCTGGAAATGAAGAGGACACACCTAATATCTTTATCTACTTAACCCTGTCACTGTTTAATTCATTATATAAAATTTCAGTCTGGGTCAGCAGTTATGTCCAAGGTTGGCCTGTGGCAGGTTTTATGTCATATGTCACTCTTATACCTCGGAATTCATCACTTCCATTACAGTAATATTGGAACACCAGGTAGCAAAATTCCCTTTGGTGACTTCCCTGCTGCTGTTGAAAAGTGCTAAACTCTTAAAAGTCACCTTAAAAGTTTCCTCACAAATGCTACAACCCAACTCCTAATCTCTGTGCATTTCCATAGTTTGTGTTGTTTTATTCTGGGTCATTTTTTAGGGGGATATTTTGTTTTGCTGTGGGGTTTTTAACAACAATAGTGTGAGAATAACCTTTTTGCTTTTACTCTTTCAGATTCTCAGCCTGATTTTCTAACTCTTGCTAAGAACAAAATGAATAAAGTAAAATCAAACCTAAATTTCAGATTAGGGTCCCAATTCATAAAACTCATGTGCTTGACTGAAAGAGAATGGGCCATTTTTAGCCAGGTCAGTGTCCAGACATCATGTGTTGTTCTGCCCCTTGAATGGAGGCAAGGTGAATCAGGCATGTGTTTTATATCAGGTACATGTCTGAGCGTTTTCTTGAGCAGTGATGGAGTTAAGCCCATGCTGAAGTCCTGGCTTAGGGCTGTTAAAGGCCACTTTCCCTTCCTTCAGCTCAAAGAGATAATCTGAGCACAAATGAGCCTTTCCAGCAGGAACATCCCCTTTATAATTTCCTAGACCAGTGCACAAGTATCATCTTTCTGACTTAGTGGAATAGAGGAGGGACATTCTCCATCTGCAGGGCCAGATCCCACAAAGAAAGGCTCTTGTACCAGCACAAGAATGCTGTGAGCTTCCCAGATAGAAGCACTCACCAGATAAGAGCACAGACACTCAGCTGCCTGTGCACCCTCCCCTCTCCCCAGCAGAGCTGTCTCTGTCTCTCTCTCAAGGCTCATTCAAGGCTCTCTCCATGCTATGGTCCAGCACCAGGGAGGTGAAACAAGCAACACCACAAACATGTGCTGCACACAGGGGATCCACTCCTCCCTTTGCTCTTCTCTCATTACTGGCTACCACAGATTTCTGTCTTATTCAGAGTTCTTTGCTACGGATCTGGCACAAACATTTCATAAGCACGAATCACATGACAAAATCAATTCTGAAAATGCCTCAGATGCCACCAGGCCAGGTAAGCTCCTGACATCCCCAAAGCTCCTGGCACACCTGATGCCTCAGGTTTTAGCTTTTATATTTTTCAGATTCTGTGCTGCTTTAGTGTGTGGGTCCGAGCTTCATATGAAGGGATGGTGAGCTCTCTTCACAGCGTTGGGAGACAAAACAATTCCTGCTCTAGCTGGGGACCAAGGACAAATGATCCAAATGTCAGGCCCAAGAGCACAAATAACCTGGGCTGAAGAGAGAAAAACAAGAAGGATGGGACTGCATGGGCTAAAGCTATAATTGGACAATTAACTCCAATATTCTGATGGACCAGAACTTATAAAAGTGAGACTTCATGACCAGTTGTCCACTTTGTGACCATTTTGGGTTCATCTTGGGTGTAGCCCTGGCTGGGCTCTTGTGCTTCCCAAGGCGGATCCATTGAGCCCTCCTAATAAATCCCCACTTTATTCTTTAGCTCCATCTAGTCCCTGCTCTAGGTCAGCCTTCTCAAGGCATCTCACCCATGGCTCTGAATGCCCTGCAGCTCTCCCATCTCCACTGGCTCCTGTTGAAGCCAGCCCAGCTCCTGGCTGCTCTGCACAGGAAACCTTTCCCAACAGCAGCCCTGTTTTCAGCAGTAACTGCCAAAGCTGAGCCAAGGCCAGGTACAAAAAGCCCAGTTCATCAGCTGAATTCCCACAAAGCACAAGTGACGCTATTCAGGATCTCATAGGCGGTAGGTCAGGGAATAAGGTGTTAGGACTCCTAAAGTTTAGCAGGAGGGAGCTGCTTGTCCCCTGGCCATAGGCTGCCTGCAGTACTGCAGGGCTAATTGCTGCACATTCCTCAGCCATGATGTCACTGGATGCTAACTCTCTTGCTCCTGTGGATGGAGGGAACTTGTGGTGTGTCTCTGAGACACCCAAAAATACATGTGCTGACCCTTAAAAAAAAAAATCCTTTACCATATACCTAGCAGAGCCAAACTAAATGAAGCTGAGGTCTCTGTCCAGCATTTGGAAGCCAGTTAAAATAGGAAATCAGTGTTTCTCTAAATACACAGAGTATATTACCTTAGTCATAAAATTGGGGACTTTCAAATCTAATTTGTTCAGCACTAGTGCTGTTGAAGGCTGGGAAGTGTTCCAGAGGAAATCACCTCCACGCAAACAGAGATTAGCAGCTCCCCATTGCAGACATATGGAAATGATTGCCTATAATCTCCGGTAATTGTGGCTGTATTACATTCAAATCCTGTTTTCAATTTTCTTAAACTTCTAGACTGATTGTGTTATTAAATCATGCTGGCTGATGTGTTTAATAAGGACCTATTAAATGTTTATAAAATTAGGGAAATAAATACGGGCTTTTAGTCAGATTGTGTGATGGATCTGGTAACCTATTGTTAAAAGTAGTGCTGGTAAAAATGTGTCTAAAAAAATTACACGTAAAGGCTCCCTTTAAACTAAGAAACCCAGTATTCAATGCAGATCATATCCAAAATGATCTTTGCAGATGTTTAGAGGGAAAAGAGGAGCCAAATTAGAAAGATCTCACTGAGCTGTGGGAAGAAGCACTCCCTGCACAGGGTGAGGGATGCTGGGTTCAGGCTATGCCAGGAGGGCACAGAGCCAGCCCACGAGTGGCCAGGGTGGCTTCCTGGGCAGCTGGATGGCTGCAGGAGCAGCACTGGGGCTGTGGGAGCTGTGTGGCACCAGCTGAGGCCGTGCTCTGTCCTGGTCATCTCAGAGTGCCCAGCCCTGAAATGGATGGGCCAGTTCTCCCATGGCCCCACTCTCCCTCCTCTCCCACAAACAATCCCCTTAAATCACTAAAGAGCTCCAAGGGACCCAGACAAAAATTGAGCAAGGCAGAAATTATTTTTTTTAAATCCAGGGATGTGTGTCAGACACAGAAAAGGGCTAAAGGATTGCTCTGTGCCTCCTCCTCCTAACTTCTGACCCTTTCCTACACTATACACAAAGCCTTTTTCTCACAATTAATCACCAATAATATCTCCTTGCAAGCCCAATGTTGCTTTTTGGAGGCAACCTTCAGTTTTTAAGAGCTACCTCTGGGCTTCCTTCATCCCCAGCTCCCTTTTACAATAGCTCTCACCTGGCTGTGGACATGCACACATTTAGCTTGCTTTAACCACTGTACACATGCTAAAGTAATTTTGTGCTCTGTCTTAAGGGCAAACACGAACCTGTTTTCTCCAGCAAATTAATCTTTTATTTTATTCTTTTTGAAGGGAGGGGGATGAAGAGTAAGGGGGATTATAAATTAATTAATTATTGAGGTTTTTCAGCATAAAATGCACCGCATCATTATCTTTGCATAAACACACCATCTTTTAAAAAATATAACTAGCCCATAACATTGCAGTTACAGAAAATGATCAAGTAATGAGGAACTTGCATGGTTCACATTAGAGACTTTGAAAGGTTTGAAGAGAATTGGATATAAGGTTAATATTTGGCAGAGCCTTGTAAATAGCCTGATTGTTATTTTATATTGGCTGAAGTATAAAAATCTGTGTTGCGTGCCAGCAAAAGCCGAGTGGTGTGGCCAGGTAGTTACATGGCTCTGTTGTTCGCCTGCTTCACGTAGGAATGTTCTTGTTCTCAGTAGGTTATTTTTTGTGTGTCTGCTTATACTCAGCTAAAATAGAGCAAGGACCCAGCACGGCAATTATTTTTACTAAATTTTGTTGGTCTGCCCTCAGGGGACCTTCTCCCAGTTTAATTGTTGGAGGGATTGTTGCCTTCTGGGATTTTATTTCAAAATGTTCTTGTTAGAATTTGCTTTCTTAAAAGAGTGAGGACTTTTATTTTATAAAATTTAATCCCTTTCTTCAATGCACATAAAAATGCATAAAACGGTGTATCCTGAAATTAATAGAGGTGTTTCTTGTTGCACAGATTTCTAAATTATTTGTCTAAAGATATGCTTAGAATTGATTATATTACAGGGGTATAAATCTTATGCCCACTCCCCCCATGCAGGAGGTTTGAAAGCGAATTCAAGCAACCCAACTACATTTTATAAGTTAAGACAAACATGGGAGAGATCATTTGTCTCTAGCTGTACATGAAATAGCTTATAATAGTTGCAGCTGAGTACATGAAGTATATGTGAGAACTGCTTTGATATAAAGCCCAGCATCGGCCTACAAAGATATTGCATTTATGCCTCTGACAAGATTCACCCATAAATAATAATAGGAGAAAAAAACCCAAATTTATAAGCTGCTATTTCTGGGTTTATTTTTAATGTGACTGAATATTTGTCCCACTTCTCCAGCAGGCACTACATTAAGCAGAGCATGGGCAATCTGGTTGGAATCAACTGAAAGAAAATAAATTCTGAAAAGTCCCCTTGCTCAGCCACGACTGGTCAGAGGCATGGGACAAGCTCCACATGAGGACAAAATACCCTCCTGCCACATCATACAAAGGAACTGAGGAGCCACAAAATCCATTTTTGCTGGTTTTAGATTAGTTACAATATTTGTTTGTTCGGAGGGAAGCTGTCCCTTTTCTCAAACATATGGTTCTTCTCCCATTGCCTTAAATTATATTTACAGGCTATGAAACCTTTGTGGGCTAAACCTCAGCTCGTGTGAATTGGCATCCTCTGCTGAAGGCAGCAGAGCAGTGCTGGGGTCTCACTCCCAGCCTCTCTGTGACAGTCTACCTGCTAATTTCTTTTGGAAAAAAGAGTGGATGAGGTCAGACTGTGTTCCCCTGCTTCCTCCTTCTCAGCTGCTTTTTGCAGTTAACCCAGCATCTGTAATTAATCTGATAGTCACCGTCTCCTTCATCTCCCCCTCTCCCCTCTGCACCCTTGGGGAGGCTTGGAAGAGAAGCAAAGCCAGCTAAGCACACACATGCAGGTAGCTAAGCTCACCCTGGATGTCAAAGCACTGTTTTCCACCCAAAATAAAAACAGTGTGTGGATTGAAACTCTGAAAGGTAAACAAGGCCTTTGAGCCTCTAAAAGTAAACTTATCAATTAGTGCATTAGAAAAGCCTGCATGTCTGTTGTCAGCCCTAATATTAACAGTGTAGCTCACATACTGGGCTCATTCATGAATTAATTGTGAAGCAGGTTTGGAACCACCAGCCCAAACCTTAAAAACCCTCCACCTCAGGATGGAAAGCACAAACATCTGCCCCGCTGGCTCCACGCTCTGCAAGCCCTCGCAGCGTTTGCAGGGAGTTTGGGAGGCCTCACACAGCAGTCCACATCACAGAGCCACCACACGTAATGCAACATAATTTTTGCCAATTAGTTGTCTCTCTTCAGGAAAAGCCTGAGGCGGATGCAGCAGACACATCCCTAGAGAGCCTGGTCTGTCTAGGTAGGCTCGAGATCACTGGCAGATCAGTGAGACTCTGTGTGTGTGTGTGTGTATAAAAAAGCCGGAATGGGGAGAGCTCACAATACAGCCAGTCTTCAATATTCCCAGCTCTTGCACAAGAAAAAAAAAATAATCAGAAATTCTCATTTTTTATGCAGGATAAACAAAACTCAAATAGCAGCCGTTTAAAAATTTCTTCTTATTTGACACCAAAAGTGGAAGAGAACCAATCAGAGCAGGTAAAGTTGAAAAAAAAAAATAAAACCTCCAATTTTCCCCCACAAAATAGAAAAGTATTCAGTTCAGCACGTTCACAAGCTCCTCATTGTTGCTGCTGTCAGAGCATATTCTGAGGTTGGGGTTATGGTGTGACTTTTTTTGTAACATGGGCATGGCAGCCAGGCTGGCTGAGGGCAGGAGGTTGGGGACAGCCCTTGGGACAGCAGCACCCTCAGTGTGGGCACCCTCACCCTGTCACACACTCAGGCACCCAAGGCAAACTGCTCCCCATCCTGTCCCAGTTGTGTCTGGAAGAAAAGGGTGGACAACCCCAGGGGATTTTTAGGTTCCAACAGTGAACATCCGCTTGAATTCTTTGAATGTGAAAACACCACTCGACCATCATTCAATCAAAGTGACTTTCTGTTCCTCATAGACCATTTCTGGTTTTTGGCCCAAATCTATCTTTGGATTCTTTACCCTCCAAAACTGCGCAGGAGACTCATCCCACAATAGGCAGCAAAGTCAGTGGCAATATATCCTGAAATTATAAGTCAATGGCAATGTTTCCACAAGATTTGAACAACTGGATTATTGTGCTGGGACTGGAAAAGTCTTCTCTTGGCTCAGTGCTGCAGTGCTACCCCCTGCCTACCCTTACACGTGGTTCCTATTAGGCAAGTCAGAGGAGTGGGGAGAAGGAGGGAACAAGTGAAACGAGATGATTCATGGAGGTCCCAACCAACAGATACTGGCCTAGCTCCCGTGGAAGCTCCCCTGATTTCAAAGAGGAAGAAGTCTGGTGGATGGAGAGACCTGAGGCATGATGTGCTGGTGGATTCAGAGGGAGCTCCATGGAGCTGCCGCTTGAGGAGCTCCTGGGGGACCACAAGACACCCTCAAACAGGGAGTCCCTGGGAATAACGTCTGGAGCTTGTGCCTGAGTAAAAACCTGGCAGTTCATGCAGAAAGAACAACTAAATAGGAAGACCAACACTCCCTTGGCAGCAGAAGTTGTGAAAGAGGCTTGTTCTCAGACTGGCTGACAACACACGCACAGAGAGAAAAATCTGGGGTTTAAGTCAATGCACTGGGCAGAATCAAGGCTGGGGACAAGATGGGGAATGCGTGTGAGTGTGGGAAGCAGTGGTATTTGGCATGGATGTCAACTTGCTCAGGCTGTTTGGGGATGGTATGTAGCACTTTATTGCTTTGGCTAAGCTGTTCTATTGCACAAGTGACAGCTAAAGGCTCTGAAAGAAAGGGGAAGAATGGAAAAGTGAAAGGTGGGGAAGTTTCAAGTTTTATGTCAGAGCAATGTCAGGCTGGAGAAGAGAGAGGCATGATGTAATAGGCAGGGGAGAGAGGGAGAAAAAGAGGTTAATGGGGAACAGTAAAATTTCAAATGCAGTATTTTATTACAGTATTGAAACTGATGCTTACAGTTTAACAATAGGGCTGGCATGGAATAGCTTAGTGGTGTGAGCCAGCAGTGCCAGGAGGATTTATGACTTTTTTTTATTAATTTTAATATTGCAGAAAGAAAGCCTCAGTCTTGTTTGGGTTGACAAGCCTCAAGCCTGGTAAATTGGAGTATGCTTGGAAGTGCTGGCCACTGGAAATCTGCCTGGGCTCATTGCTCCAGGGGAGGGAGCCAGGGCTGTTGGGTATTTAATGGAGTCCGTTCTTTCCTTTTGAAGCAATAGAGGAAAAGTGGCAGAGAAAGCAGAAGCAGGGCTACCTGTGGTCAGCCATTGACTCCTGGGGAAGAGACTCCCACTGGAGGTGCCTCTGCAAGCAGGGAACCTTCTCCAGGCTGCCCCCAGCCCATCTGCAAATGACAGAGATGCTGCCAGAAAAGCCTTGTGAGCCCAGACAGGGTGGAGCTGGGCTCTTTATGAATCTGGTTTGTGGCCCAGAGCACTGTACAATAATAAGCAGCTTGTGTGGTCGTGGGAGGCTTTTCTGAGTCTCAGACACAGAGATTGAAATTGTTTCCTGCGCTGATGGTCAGGTCTGGGTCTGTCAGTCCCACATATATCCCCAGACCCCAGGGATGCTCCATGCCAGGGTGGCTGTGGACAGGGCTGCAGGGCAGGAGGGAACACTGAGCAGGGAGAGCTGCAGAGGGGCTGGAGAAGCCCCAAGATGAGGGAAGGTGGTCAGTGTGGTGGGAGCATGGGCTCGAAAACAGGCTCAGAAGGTTCCTGCATATTCAGATTATTGTATGAGGCAAAAGACATTGGGAGGGCAATCTTGGACTGAATATTTTCATCACTTGTGAGTCCTATAAAGTGTCCAGGCATCATCCCACTGTCCCAGCCAGTCAATGCCTTGCATCCTCAGAAAGACCCCCACAAGAAAGTACTGACAGCCCCATTCTGCTGCATGCATGGCAAGGAGGACAACTGTAAGCAGTAGATACTTTAAGTAAGCAGAGATTAATTCAACAAAGCACTTGAGACATTAAGTAGAAATGCCCAGAAAAATTAAGAATTCTACTCTGTGAAATACAAAAAAAGTATCACTATTTATGTCCTATTGCACAGCAGAAGGCACAAAGATGTATGCATTTCTTTTTCAGTGGGAAGAGTGTTTGCCAACACTTTCATGATCCAAAGGACACAAAGCAGAAGGCTGCTCTCTCCTTGCCCTGCTCTTGCAGGATGACACAATCCTGAGGTTAAACTCCACCTGGTTACCCTGTCTCCTAAATAACCAGCTCCTGAATGCAACAAGACAACAGGGGAAACTCTTTAGCTGCCTCTGCTGCATCCCAGTTTTGATCTGTTAATAACTTTAAAAATAGACAAGTAAATGAAAACGTAGGTTCCGTGACATCACAACCATTGTTTCTAGGAGGAGCAAGGGAGGTTTTGGTTCAGTGGAGTGGCAGACAAATGCCCTGAGGTAATGTAGTTGGTGAAGAGAAGGCAAATAGAACAGCCAGGAGAGATGTGTGGGACCTGGGCCACGTTCCAAAGGTGGCATGGGGTGTTTCCCTGAGCCTCTGGCACAGGGGCATCCATGCGCCGTGCATACAGAGAGGCAGATACAGTCTGTAAGGGCAGGCAGGGATACAGCTGTGAAAAGCTGTGCCTGCTTGCCATTAACAAAGCATTTCCCAGATGCTCACTGGAAATTTAAATTCCCTAAGTTTTCAATTTTATCTTTGCTGAGCCAGCTGTTACCTTCCTCACCGACCTGCACACACACAGGGAGAGAAAGTGGCTCCTGCATTCCCAACCCCTCACAGGAGATGCTGGAGCCTTTTACCAGCGAGGATTGAAAGCTTGGAGCTCCTGCTCTGAACCAGACTCAGCTCCTTGCCCCTCGTACCTCCTGCTCTGAGCAAAGACCTTCCTTGGGATGGGTTTTGACTCCCTCAGGATTTCAAGTTTTATGTCGTGCCAACTGGGGGGGTACACACGAAACTCTGACCTCTCTGCTGGTCCTGGTGACACAAGCCATGACCCCTGCCCATGTCACACCTGAGGCTGGGTGCTGAGAAGGGGCTGTTTGGCAGCCCCAGGACCCACCCTCTGCCACAGACAGTGCTGCTCCTTCCCCACCACCCTGGCAGCGAGAGGTGACGCTCTGCAGAGCAGCTTGCCATTCTCCAGTTTCCCTTAGTGACCAAGCTACATATGTTCAGAAAACTGAATTTATGTCGGCGGCTTGTTGTTCCCAGCCAGAAGATTCGGTCTGATTTGTATATAGCTCTGCATAAATTCCTCGTTAACCTTTACAACCATCTGGAGCAGGAGTCGCTCCTCGCACCGCAGCGTGCTGTGGCAGCGGCAGCGACCGAAACCGACAGCTTTACGAGGTTGTGCCAGGCACTGCCAGAGCTGCAGGAGGAGGGCAAGGGCAAAAAACACCTCTGTGGGGTCCCCACACGGCCCAGCCTGGAGGGAATCACAGCCCTGAGAGATACCTTCCCCAGAGGCACAGCACAAACCCTCTCCCTTCTGCCTCCCCGTTTAAGAACAGGCAGCTGCTTAATGCGAGGCTGCTCAGCCTCCGACGGCAGCCACGCGCTTAATGCTTCAATTTCCACATTTTATTTTATATGTAATTTAAAGCCCATGGTGCCTTAATTGTAAAATAGGCCTTATTAAAATAATAGCTTGAGAAGCAGTGGGGTACCCTGCGCAGCGGATTGAAGCCTTCTATCTTAACTGCTGTTTACAAAGATTTAAAAGGGAGGTACAACCAAAATAGAGCTGTAGAGATGTTTCCAATGTGAGCGATGGACCAAAGACCATTGGGTAATTAAGCCTCTCTGCTTTTCCTTCCCCTCACCCACCATGCTATTGCTCTCTCTTTTTAGGTACCCAGAGCCACCCTCGGCTGCATTTATGATTGATGATGCAGTGCAGATACTCTGGTACCAGTAAGCAGCGTGGGGTTTTGATTAATGATGTTGGTGGCACTCCCAGAAGACCAATGGCAAATAATATTGTTATGAAAAAACAACTAACATAAATAGGAAAACAGTGGGGTCTTATGAGTTTGGAGAAGTCTTTCTAGCCTAAAATCACCCTTCTGCCGTCCAAACCCTCCTTTCTGGAGACAACTCTGAGAGATGGAGGGCACGATCACAAAACTCCCCACATCTTGTCCCATGCAAGGGACAGCCTCAGTCCCACTGTAAGTTAGGGGTCCCTCAGGGCTGCTTTGATTTATGTCATGCTTCAGGTCTCTCAGGTAATGAATGAGCAGGATGTGACCAACCACTTTGTCACACCTGATCTCCGTGGAGGTCGGGATCCCGGCCTCAGCACCCTCAGGCAGGGTGCTCTGCCCTGGGTACCCCCAGCCAGCCCTGCCCAAACCAACTCTGCAGCTGAAGGAGCAGAGGGGCCACAGGGTCACTTGCAATATCACAGTCACCAGTGCATAAACTGCCCCCTGAGTCTGGACTGAGAGTTCCATTTTGTCCTCAGCTCTGTGTGCTCCAGCCCACTGGGGCTTGGGAAGGTTTTTCCCCACCTCCAGTCTGTGTTGGACCCACGTCCTCTCCAGTCTGCAAGGCTTGGCAAGGCTTTGTTGCCTGCTCAAAGGGCATGTGCATTCTTCCCATCAGACCTCAGTGGGACACCTCCCTCCCTCTCTGAAGGATGAAACAGGAGGCTCAGAGCCCCGGGGTTTGCATGCTGTGGCTTCTGAAGCCTGTCTTGCTGCCAGCAGGAGCAGTCAGTGCTCACGCTGCAGAGCTGGGTGACTGCACTTCTGTGCTCACAGCAGCCCTACTGACAGTTCTCCTGGTGATGAAAAGCCCTTAAAAAACAAACCAAAACCAAACAAAAACCAGCTGCAGCTCTGTGGATGTACTTCAGCAACACCAGCAGACTGATCCTAGGGAGGAGCTGTTGCTGCCTGGGATTAAAGGTCCCCTTGGCTCAAGGGCTTTTGGGCATCCTCACCACTATGGACATTTCTGAGGTACCAATGAGGAGCTGGTGGGATCAGGCTGCCCTGATCCACGCCATGTGCACATCCCTGTGCTGTCTCCACTGGAGAGGGCAGGGAGCCTGCTCATCCCGTGGCACAGGGCACTGCCTGCAGCACCCTGACACTGCTGTGAGGGCACAGAGAGTCACATCTAACAACATGACATCCCAATGGCAGGGTGTGATTTTGGGTGCTGGGATCACACAGGGCTCCACAGCCTCCTCTCTCCACCTGCATGCTGCCCACAAAACCCATTCCCCAAGGGCCGCTTCCAGCTTTCCAAACCCATCAGCAGATTCACACAGCTGCTATTTAAAAATAAAATAAAAATAATAAAAAACCCCACTGTAGAAATAGTTACTTTTTTTTTTATCTTTTAACAGTAACATTTCCCCTCCCAGCACTCACACTGGCTGGGGGCCCATGGCTGGATTATTTAGTCTGACTCCTGAAGCAGGAACAGATTTACAATTCAAATTCTCATGAAACGACAGGGCTAGAAACTTCACCAAACTTTATATTATTGGTAAGAAGAGATTCCCAGAAAAGGTCTGAGCTAACTGCCTTTAAAGCTGTGATATCTTTACTGTATAAAGAAGCTCTTTTAGGTGTGTTTAAAATGCATTAGTGTGTTTCTTCACCCTCTGTCAACCCTGACAGAGACCTAAGTCTACACAACATTTAAGGAGAGATTTTAAGAACAGTCTGAGTAATTTTTAAAATATAGTAAAAAGTAGTTTTTCTTTTTTGGTAATAAATTAAAAAAAGGATGCATACATAGTATATGCTCAAAACAAGAGGCAAAGCCTCATCCTTTGCAAGGGTTGCAGATCAGACCTGAAAATTAATCATGAAGTGCCTCAGACTCCCACCATTTCCAACCAGCAGCCACCCACAGCAAGAGGAGCTGAAGTTTAACATCAGAAGCCCACAAATGTACACCTACCTGTTATTTACTATACTTTTATTTATATAGTTAAATGGTGATCTATAAGCCAGGCAAGGGTCTTAGCAAAGGTTTGAAAAAGTAATTTCTTTCTTAGAATATAACGTGACATTTATAGAAAGTTAAACATTTTTCCAAATATATTTGACCTTATTAAAAAATTCTATTTTAGTGAATGTTTCAGATTTTATTAATATTTTTATCATCCTTATATCCCAATTCACTAATGAACCCTAAATTGGATTAGGCAATTCTAAAAGGGGAAAACATGGGAAAATATAACAGGAACAGCAAATGAGTCCATTCTGAACTCTGCAAACTGAGAGCAGATTCTCATTTTTATCATCTTCCATAAAATTACTCTTTTGGGGTAAAGGAGGAGAAGAATGACTTTTCTTTGACCTTCCCTGGCCAAGTTTTACTGTAAAACAATATAGCATCACTGTACTGTACCTGGGATCCAAAACAAGCGTGTCTGCCTTGCAATATCTCTGCAGGAATTATCAGTAATACTATATGTTCCACTTTCAGATGGTTTTAATCAATCTTTTAGTATCTTACATGTCTGCCTATTAAGCTCGAGATGATCGCTTGGACTCTGAACTCTCTCTTTCTTTGTAAAATCATCTTGAGTAATATTAAATCATGTTGTTGGAGCCCTGGAATTTCTGGGTTTCATCAACATTTGCCCTCATTTTTCACATGGCAAAGTTAAGGAAATATCTGGTAACATTTTAATTCCACGTTATTCAATGTAGCTTGTATAGGTGTGGTGCAATCAAGTCCTACATAGGAAAGGCTGATTTGAAGTCCTGGCAGAGCCATTAGCTGATTCCCCAAAGATATGGATATAAATTTCTCCTAGGCACATCTGCCCTGTCTGCTTTTAATTTTGAAACACCAGCTTCAATTTAGAAACCATACTGCAAGCTCTCTCTTTTGTGAACAAGAATGACATAATTTGCTGAGCAAAGACCCAAAGCCAAGCTTTTTTTGTCTTGAGTAATCAGTGAGTAGTAACCAAGAGGCAAATGTTCCTGCACTAATTCCCTGCCTTCACAGGTTATTGCACTGTGTGGATCAGGGCTGAATGCTGGGGCTGGGCATCCCCCTCCTTCCCAGAGCTGCAGAGATCACCTCCTCTCACATTCTTGATCAGCTTCCCTGCAGCAACAGCAGCAGCACATCACATGGAAAAGTAATATTAGGAAAGTATTTAATGTATTTATAGCTGTCTTTTAATGACATTTACCAGCTGGAAAGGAGGAGGCCTGCCAGCACCGGGTGATCAATCAGCTTTGAGGAACTCCAGCAAGTGCTCTCAAGACCACCAGAAAGCCTTGCTCCAGCCCTGGCTCCATCTTCTCCCTTCTGGCTGCAGATCCTTGGGGCAACTCAGGCTGACACTGTGTTTGCCTGGCCCTTATCACAGCAGGACCTTGAATTTAGCCCAGGGCTGAGGCTGCTGCAGAGTACAAATAAATAGTGCTGATTCTTAGATCACAGTGCAGAAATTTCTGTTCTACATCAACCAGGCAATCTGAGAGCATGGGACCCATTAGGAACACCCCACAGTAAATTCAGTGTGCCAATCAGTTGTTCCAGAGGACAAAAGGAGACTGCTGAAGGCTGTGCTTGGCCAATGCTTGCAGAAGACCTTTGGATCTCTCCTTACAGCAAAATGCCATCACACAGAAGTTCTGGCTGTTGCAGGAGGAGTTACCTGCACTTGGAAAATTTTAAAGTTCAACCCATATGGAAAAGATCATGATTGAAAAGTCCCAAGTAAAGCAATTTTCTCCTTCCCAAAAGATGTGGATATAAATAGAACGGTGCCTGAAAATGAGCAGGCAGAAATGAAATACAAATGCAAACAGAGAGCAAGTCTTTTAGAGCAAATAAAGGTTTTACTGTGTCTGTCCCCACGCAGAGTGCCCCAGACCCATCAGCATCACCAGGTCTTCTCTACCATGCTGCCCCTGCTCTAGTGACAGTGAGTGAGGCTGGACACAGCCACTCTGTGCAGAAAGGTTGAGACATTATTCTGCTGGGTTCAGGCTGGCCTGAAGAGCAATAATTGAGCAGAAGTGCACGTTCCTGTGACTGCATTATGCAGGGAGAGCCGAGCCCACACTGCTGATCCTGAGCATCCTCACACTCCTGGGGAGAGCCCCAGGGGACACACTCCAGAGCTGCTCTCTGAGCATCATGCCAACCTTTTGTTTTAACATCAAGGGGTCTTCAGCCATCTTATCTGTTACTCTAATTGCTCTGACAAGCTGTGGAGGTACACGTCATTTAATGAGTAAACCTATAAAATAATCATTTGCTGTCTGCACGCTGGATGCTCAGAATCTGCTGAAATTTCATGGAGGGGGAAGCTCCACCGGGCTTGAAGAATTACTTTTTTACTTTCCCCTTTTGCTCTGAAAGGGAATTTTACAGCTTCTGTAGGAATTCACGTTTCTCAGACTTTATTTCTATCCCTCTTCCTCTCAGTACAAATAATATCTAAAACATTGTGCTTGTTTGTTCTTGTTATGATTTGAAGTTCTGAGCCTAATTTCTTTCTTTTGATAACTGAATTGAAAATCAGATAGGAAATAAAGATTTGCTAATGCTCATCATTTACAAAAGAGATAATGACAGTGAGAAGGCAGAGGACTGCTTCATCAGCTCTCTGGACTAATATTAACAACACTACAATGAAACAGAACCAACCCAAAACCCAACCAAATCCACTTCCCTCCCTACTCTGGAAATGGATGCACAGACCCTTAGGAAGGTTGATTTTCTTTGAATGAACTGGCAGTGCAGTAGAACTCTTGCATTCTTACAAAGCTTTGCCTGTGGACAATCTCTTAATGGATTTTCAGAGCCCTCCATCAGGGTTCTTTTGCAGAATACTTGGACAATGCCTGTAGATAAAAGAAGTTAAAGTATTCTTTCCTAGATAGTGGCATAAAGATATCAAACAGCAGCTTTGGAATAAGGTTACAAGTTTTGTGCAAAAGGAGCTACAGAAAGGAAACAACATGAAGGAGTGGAAAGTTTAATGTCTTAATGTCAGGAGAGCTGGAAGTGTGGGGTATTGCAGCAAATATCACTTCAGCTTTAGAATTCAGCACATGTTCCAGAGAAGAAAAGAGGCTCATGGAGAGAGTGAATGCCACCACAACTTTGGGGGTCAGCTATTTTCCTTCTTCTTTAATTCAGACTAATAAACTTTCATAAGCATCAAAGCACTTCCACCACTGGTGCTCTGCTTCTTCTGCTGCACCTTCTCTAAGGGGATCTGTAACCAGTGGTTTACTAACAAAACCCCATCAGGGCTTAAGGAGTCCTAGAGAAACAGCAAGATGAATTTCTCTGAGCTGCTGTAGCAATTGCAGAGGAAACTTAAATGATGAATATGTAGAGATTCCAATATGGGTAACGAGAGCAGCTACAAATGGCATTATGCAAGGACTGTCATTTTCCCTGTGTTTGTACAGTGCCTACAACCAGGGGACCTGACCCAGCTGACTTCCTCTAGAAACTGCTGCAATCCAAATAACAAATAAAAATAATGGGATTAAATCTGAATATGTGATCCAAGCCATCCTGCCGCAGGGCAAACACAACCCACCAGCTGCCAGAGGGGAAGGTAGGGAGGAAGACATTTTCCCCACAGGCAGGTCATCCCATGGCTGCTGTCCCTGAGGTTTCTTGGATCCTTCTCTGAAATGTCTTGTCTTGTACTCCTCACTGTGAGAGACAGGTTACTGAACTAGACGGACAAGCAATCTGATCCACCATGGCAATTCCTATGATCCCATAGAGAGCCTATGAATAATTCAGATTTTCTGCAAAAAATCCCCCACACTTCATGAAAGTTAACTGGTGTCTCCAAGAGAAAAGATCATATAACATCTTTATAACTGAGTCATCATCACTATTTATATGTGTATTTGACAGTTTATGGGTGCCTCCCTGTTAAAACTAGATGTAATTAAAATTACAATTTATCTTTAATAGATTGAGATGTCACAAAGGCCCGGTCACAAAAAGCCTTAACCAGACTCTTTGATGGGTCAGCAGTAAAAGAGAACCCTGACTTTTGGTGAACTTGCATGAAATGTTAATTATTTCAGTCTCAGTCTTAGAGGATGTCCTCATCCTTGCAAAAGATGCTTAGGGCTACTCCAGGCTGCAGAGGCAGCAGGAAGACTAAAAAAGGGAAGGACTGGGGGGAAACATCTTCATTATGGGGGCTGTCCCTCTTGGACTTCAGTTTGATCTGAGAAAAACCTTCTGGGAGCATCTCTGAGCCCAATCTAGTGGCCTGTCCACACTGGGCAAGGGAGACTCCCAAGTGTCTGGTATTCCAGAGCACTCCTGGCTTACCTAATAATAATATTGGGATTATTGTAAGGTCAGAGCTACTCTCACAGTCCCCTCTTCCCTTTGCTTCCCCACACACTCATGGAGAGGGGCAGCTGCCCAGCGCTTCTTGCCCCCCTCTATGACCTGTTCCATGACAGTTGCTCACATCAACAAGATCTTATTAAAATATCCAGAAAAAGTATGGGGGGATTGTTTTACCTGCAAACAGAGAAATCTCTCTTCTGAGAAACAAAATCTTGAAACATTCAAAAAGTTTAGGGCTTCTACTAGAAGGGAACAGTGGCACTGGAGCACTTCTGAAAATGTGTCTCAAGGTCACACTTCTCAGCTAGCTTTAGAGAACCGTGTCCAATATGTAATTCCAATCTCCAAAGTAAAAAACGTGGTGAACATTGTAATGAATTAATGGCAGCAGTTTGGTAAGGAGCAAGCTAAGTGCCTCTTGAGAAGCCATAAGTGAAGTATGAGAATTAACTGGAGGAAAATGCACAAGAAGATACAGAAAGAGAAACATTAAGTGTTTCATGGCCTTGAGGAATGAGCACCTGCAAAGCAGGAATCTGGTCCATATAAAAGGATACCTTGTAAAGACAAATATTTGCCCACAATATACACATTTCTATGCAGACACAGGATTGTTTGCACATACAGACTCTATTTCTTTACTTGCAAGGAGCTGAAATTCGATATAAAGTCAGAATGTCTGTGAAGAGAATAAGAAAAGCTTGTAAAGGCATTTAATGGAAAATGTCTATGTTGGAATAAAGTAGTCGGTCCCTGCAGAGTATTACAGGTTAGGGCAAAATCTTAGATAGTGATGAAGGAGGAGAAGGAATGGATACATGGGAATATTCCCCTTTTTCTCAAGTACAGCAAGTCTCAGTCCAGGCAGAAGCAGGTGGGGCTGGTGCAAGGAGTTGTTGCCTCTTCTTACAAGCAGGGAACAAACTAAGACTCAGAAATTTTAAAGGACTGCTTAACTTTCCTCCTGCATTCAGAGGAGAGCAGGTGGAGATCTCATTGCAGGTCAATGGGAATTTCACAGTGGCCTCAGGGGTGCTGCAGGAGTTCATATTATGGTCCTGTATCTTTGAGGAGGTACTGTAAAATAACACTTCACCCTCACTGTGGCAGCCCCTCCAGAGCATTTCTCTCAGTATTTTACATCACCAAGCTTTACCTCAATGAGGCTGTTGGATATTTATTGCCATTTTCCTTCTTCAAGCCTAAAGAATCTGGCTTTCTTTCTCTCAAGATATTGACTTCAGGAGAATCAAAATGAAGCTGCCTCACCCAAAGTTCCCAAATCTATGTAGACACCCACAAACTGCAAGAGGAAAAAATACCTTGTAAATGAAGGACCTCAGGAGGAAGGAGGGTGGCTTACACTCAGGGATGACCTTGAAGAGTCTGTGCCTGCCCGGGTGTGCAACACATCAGTAGCACATATTCAAGACAGATGAAGAGCTTAGGAAGTTCAGAAACATGGATTCAGATGTGTCAGCCAGAGCATGTAAAAACAGCTGCTTAAAAATAATGTTTGGGGTTTGCCTTTCTGCAGTGACAGGAAAGGAATTCAATGTCAAAGTAGCCACATGTGCTGCTTTACTCCAAAGCACACTGTGCTCTGATCCTTAATTCTTATGATGACTCCCTGAACTGCAAACCATCCATACACATCTCTCCACACTGCCCACAATAACACATGGATTTACTGAGCTAATGGCCCTGCCTTTTGGGCTGCCCTGCTTAGAACACCCTGAAAGTCCCCAGGATAAATCCAACTGACAAACTGAAATCCTAGTGTGAAAAATGCTTGTGTTACTTCTAATATTGTTCAGTCCTTCCAGCCACACAACACTGATGTGCTGATCTGAAGCACTGCCCTCAGTAACCATCACAAACTTCTGCAGTCCAGGGAGGGCAGTTCAGGCAGTTTCTTCTGCCTGGACTGCAAGCTCCTTGTGGATGCATCCTCTGTTGGGGCTTTTGAGTGACTGAACATACTGTCAGCACTTAAATAATATATCCATATCATCACCATGTAAAAAAATACAGACAAAAATCTGTTCACCTGGAGATTTTGCTTTAATTGTCACTTGGATGCTCCTAATCACTTTCTCTGCAGCTGAGAATAAAGCTGAACCCTCCTTTCAGCTCTGTGCCTCTGTTTCCCTGCCTTTGAGTGTGCACCTACTTGGAGTCCTCACTCAGCAGAAAAAAGCTGGCTCTGATGCCTGGGGCTTCCAAAATTGTGCTCTTTTCAGGTAGAATCTTGTTAAAATCATCAATAAATCAGTGGCAGCTCAAAGTGCAGTTGGGGGACAGTGACTTTTTGGAAGATGAGGAAGACCTTGGAGGGGTTGCTACAGTGCAGTTACTGAAAAGAAATGTGAGCCAAGAGAACAAAAGGCTGGTGGGCAACTCAGTCCAATTGGATTCAAAATTGATACACGGGGATGGAAAGTAGTCTCAGGCAGACTGTTAAATTGCTAGCTAAGAAAAGATAAATAATATACTTTGACTCCAGTTCATGTAAAGACTGTAAGTTACAGGTGTTCTGATCTTCCTACTTTCACAACTTGGTTCAATATTTAGCATATGCTGGTAGCATTTTTTTTCCTAAGTCAATGGACTAAATCAACTGTTTTCTATGTAACATCACAGGCTGGAATGGAGGAGCTTGCTGCAGTATTCCAGGCTAGACAGCTACTTTTGTCTCTTTTCCTGTTTCTTGCTTAAGAAAACAGTAAAAAGAAAGGAAGAGTGGGGAAAAAAGAACTATACGAAAGAAAAAAAAAGTAGATAAATGGAAAAGGAAATCTTAATAAGGTTCTTTTTTTTTCTCTTTTCCTATTTTTTTGGAGGCTGCTGTATTAAATTAAAGTCATACATAGGTTTCAAAGAAAATCGTATGTCGGTGGAATGGTGAGCCCACCTGACAACGCATGCTAACAGAATTGTAAATGTAAAGGGTAATGCTTGTCACTTCCTGACAGCTCTAAATGGCCTTTTAGTTCAGTACGCAGAGCTGTCATAAAAAAACATAAAAATGCATATGCAGACAGCTGAAACTGCAATGCACATCATTATCTGCAAATGGTATAAGTATCCTGAACAAAGGGCCTTCCAGTTTAAGGACAAGCATAAGACATTTTTCTGCCTCTAGCCTTAAAACAAAGTGCTGTCAAGAAAACAAGATTCTCAGTGCCAGAACTGAGGATTTTCTGTCAATCAGCAAGGTGCTACATTTGTACATATTTTTCTGACCCCAAATATGAGAAGAGCATCCTTAACAGATGTGTATTTAACTTCTGGCAGATACATCTGTTTCTTCTGGGTTTTTTATTTTTTATATCTTTTTTTTTTCTCCCCCTCAAACACACTGCTGAGCAGAACGTTTTTGTTGTGTACTTATTAGTTCCTTCTATCCTGGCTTTTCCTCCTTGCTTGTTTAAATCATGGTGGTTTCACCATCAGTGAGACAAGATGTTGGAGAACTTGAAGGATTAATGTTAACCCAGTATGGGAACCTCCCAAAAAAGCTTCAAATCCTTTCAATGACCACTGTGCTGGTCTGGTGATGGTTTAAAAATTTTCCAAGTCGCAAGTTCTTTTCCAGGACAGTTTTAAAACACTCAGAAAAGCAAAGAGTGCTTAGCAAAGCCATTGTTGTCCCCAGGGAGCATGAAAAATCAGCCTGTCCCTGCAGCACTCCACCAAGTGTTAGTGAAAATAGGAACCCCAGGGCAGTGTGAGCACAGTGGCTGCTCACTGACCACTTGAGTCAGGTCTAGGCAGCCCCCAGCATTCCTGTTTTCCCACATGCGCTGACATTTCTGCTCAGGACACCTCTCCAAATAAAGGCAGGACACTGTAGATTACCTGATATGATTCAAAGCTCAGGAAGAAAAGCAACCTATGGTCCAGGCTCTGCTCTAAGGGCAAACTGGTGCGAACAAGAACTCCCACCCCAAGTATTCACCCCATGAATGCATAAGCGAGCAGCTGGGATTCCTTCCTTTTTTTTTCTTCCTGAACCTCTCATCCAAATCTCATCCTGACAGCACTCACAAGAATCCACTGCACCAACCCATGAGCAGGCAGTGACAGAACAAGAGGCAATGGCTTCAAACAGAAAGATGGTGAGTTCAGATCAGATATTATGACCAAAACCTTCCCTGTGAGAGGAGTGAGGCCCTGGCACAGGTTGCCCTGAGAAGATGTGGCTGCCCCATCCCTGCAGGGAAGTGTTTAAGGACAGATGAGGCTTGGAGCAACCTGGGATGGTGGAAGGTGTCCCTGCCTGTGAGTAGGGGCTTGGAACAAGATCATCTCTAAGATTCCCTCCAAGCCAGGCCATTCCATGATTCTGTGATTCTGCCACTGAGACCTTCACTAATGGCCAACTCATCCCCTGCCAGCAAATCACCTGCACAAATATTCATTCACCAGCACAGCCAGTAAAGCAAAGGTGGAACATGGATAACCACCAAGCACTGGAACAACAAACCCCAGTTTTCCCTGAACATCCAAAAATGTCTCTCTCACTTTGGTCCCAGTTTCACTTATGCTCACATGCAGATGCCACCATATTCATTAAATTGTATAAAATCCCTTTTTTCTGTGGATTGGTGCCTGCACCAGATTTTCAGCTTTTCCTTGCATTGCTTTTCCTGCTTCTCTCCCAGCCCTGGGCTCAGGCAGCATTTTAGGATCTGTGCATGCAGCAAATAGAGTCTTCTGGCCCTGAACAGTCCAGGATCTGGTGTGCACAACACATCTTTGATCTATTTCCTCAGTATCTTGAATTAAACACCAAATATCTCATTCCAGTGTTATCTGCTTGCAGCATAAACTATGGGAATATGAATCAAAAATATTTGGGGTTTCAGAATTTCTGAGATTATGGAGGCAAAATTTCTCAGTCCAAAAGAAAAGTAAGGGAATTAATGTCACATAGGAAAATTTCCTATTCATCTCATGGTCTATATTTACAAAGTGCTGTGTTTGAATCAGTAAATTTTCCAGCATGAAATTGCCCTGAACAGTTGCTTAATGGGATCTTAATTTTCCTTTAATTAATCACCTTTAGAATTTCTAGCTGTTTCTCCATTAAAATCCACATTTATCATATGTGTAATCTTCATTCCTTTCTTCCAAAATTGCCCAAAGAAACCATCAAAGGCTAAGGCTGCAACCCTAAAAATTTATTTCTTTTGTATCTGCAGTAAGATGATAGGAGAACACACAGTCATCTTGGGAAAATACAGGTTTTGGCTGAGATTTTAAAAGAGATCTAGTTTCTGTCTGCCTCTGCCTTCATGGTGCTGCTTGAGACATCTGAAGACATCTAAATCTGAAGCTTGGTTCCTGTCTGAGTAACTGATTCTAATCCAAGCTCAAGAAAAATTACATCTTAATACTCACTCAACAGCCTTGCTTCCAAAGCTGCCTCGACAGATGCCTAAATAACTGAACACAACTCTGCAGCACATCCTCCCCAGAGTCTCAGCTTGCACATGTGCCTTTAAACAAAAAAAAAAAAGGAAAAAAAAGCCTTGCAGACTATGTGTAAAAGCCCCATCTGGTGATGCCCAACACAACAGTATGTTTGCACCTAATTACAGTACACTTAAAAAAATACACTGTGTATTATTGACACAAAAGCACAGGGATATACCTCTGTCTGCTAATCAGTGCTGCTGGACAGAAGGAAAATGTTTCCAACCCCAGTGGAGTCAGCTGATGAACCAGACTTCTACAGGGATGGGAGAGAAAGGAGAAATGAAAAGCTAAAGTTTTGGGGTGGAGGTTGGCACAATTGTGAGCGAGATGCACAATATGCCAGTTTTTCACTGCCACAAAACAAGAGCATCCCTGGTTTCCCTGCATGCCTGGCCTTAGGACACGTGTCCTTTCCTGGTGGATGTCTCACCCAGCCCCTCTCTTTGAGCACAGCCTCTGTACTGCCATGTTTCAACAGAGCCACTGTCGACTGCAGCAGTGAGAATCCAGGACTGCTAACAGCAGCTGAGCTACAGCAGCCAAAATACCTCAGTGTTTCATCCACAGTGATATTGAGCTGGATTTGAACACGCATCTTCCAGACAAAAGCTTCTATATCCCATTACCATGACCTGTGCCAGCCGGGCCTCCCTCTCAATCTGTTCCCTTTAAATTTACAAGGAAAGAAATAACAAGAAAGAAGGACACTCTTTTATTACATTTTTTCAAATAAAATGTCTGTGCTTTCCCTGGATGGTACCAGCCCGATTTATACAAGGTGAATTTGACCTTCAAGAGGCAGAACATCTGGGAATGACAATTAAAGCCATCTGCACCCAAGGCAAGCAGGTTGCTCGCTATCCACTCTGTTCTGTCGCCTTCAGAACATGGAGGAGGGGGGGTAATCTCAAGACAGTCATCCCCTTTTTATTGACTGTCTCCTGTGCTTTTAGAGATGTGAAAATACAGAGCCTGACTGCACTCCTTCCCAAGGAGGCTCACTGCGGATGCCATGAAAACTCCAGCAGTGCTGAAGATTTGGGTTCTGCGGGGATGGTGTTAGACAGACCCAGATTTTCTTTCATAATTATTCTGACCTCTCTATATCTCAGCAGTGGTAACTTGGCTTGTCTGAAATGGGCTCTCGTGTCTCCTCTGTGGGGCTGAGTGGCTTGTGCATTTTTTACTGACCATCCAAGACCAAGAGGAGTCAAAGGAAAGGTCATGGAGCCCTCTGCTCCAGGAGGCGATGATTTAAATTCCAGCTCCATTTAAGAAGACTGAAGATGTTGAAGATATTATGAAACATTGGTAAAAATCCGAGCCACCATTTTCTGTAGGAATTTAGGGCAACTAGACATTTCCTAGAGCTTGTGAATCTTCTAATGATTGTTGCAATAGGGTAACTTATAACTCCCTTAACTAATTTTTGAGTGTTTGCTGTTAAATCAGGTACTGTTGGAGACCAGCATGCTGATTACCCCAGCCCCAGTTTTCCCCTGTGCTCCTCTGATCCCTCTGATTGCCTGAAGTTTCACACTTTAGCTCTTTAGGACAGGAGAATTTTGTAAGGGGAGCAGGATTTTGGTGCTTGGCTGGAGATGCTAAAACAGTGCAGGTAACAGAAGAAATTAAGGCACTACCTATGTCCTGCAGATACCTGTACAGGGGGATCACATTCACTTTTGGACAGGCAGTTCGTGACTCATTTGGATAACCAGATCAGTTTGTAATTTCAAAAGCAGAAGGAAAATATAGAAACAGAAGATGGGAAAAAAACCAACTCACCCAGAACTGTATTTTTTTTTTTCTGTGGCATTTGGAATGTTATTATTTTCATTTTCTCTTTGTATATTTTTTCAGCCCATTTAAGAGCTCCCTGTGTGCCACCTATCGGTCTGACCCATGCTCAGCCCTTCTCCAGACAAAAACAGTGGTGGGAGAGTCATGCAGGGCCAGAGGAAGGGAGGTGGGAGGCCAGAGACCCATCCAGAAAACAAGGGAAGGGAAAGGAAGGGGATTTTTCTAGGCAGGTTCAAGCCAACTGCAGCCCAAAAAGCCATCACACCCTCTGCCTCAAACTATGGGTGTGACTCAGATAAACCGGCAACATGAAATTACACCAGCAGAAAGACAGCTCAGAAAATATTCTGCACCATGGATGACATATTCAAGTATGGTGCCTTTGGAGATTTAACCCTGCTTTCTTTGAGTGAGAAACCAGACACTTGGAGAATTAACCGAGATTATATTGACAGGCCTTGGTTCCACAACAATTCCCTTTGTATGTGCCCCATAAACATCTTTCTTTCCAGTGTCAGTCACACATTCGTTTTCTACCACAATAATTCTTTGCTAAGATCCCTTTCCCATAATAGAAAGAGGGAGAAAAAAAAATTGAGTGACACCTCAAACAATATTTGATAGTCTAACAACAATTTCTAACTTCAAAGACTATCTACATAAAAGTTGAAGACTTTTGCTACAAAAACCAAACCATTGGGAAATCATTTTCCATCTGACATCAATTCCCCAGCCACTAGAATGAAGGCTTTAACTAAAAGTATAACTTTTACTAGAGGTTCTTCAACATTTTAATCTATGCTGTGAGAAAGTATGTACAGACAGGTTATATTGTGCCAGAATCCAAGAATGGGGTGTAAGAGGGAGAACCTCACAAGGAAAAGAGGGCTGGTCTTTGTGGCCAGCTGAAAACCACACCCAGACTGAGTTACAGAGGTTCAACAGGCCAGGGAGTATTTGATTAGCCCCAAATCTTTGTGGACAAAGAGCCACAAGAGGTGTGACCAAGAACACTCCAAACCCCCAAAATTGCTGTCCTAAAGGAAGGGAATGAATTTTTCAGGGCTGAATCATTACAGCAAATCACTCCTAATGTACTGAACCACTGGAGGAATCAATGGATGCAGGTCTACAAATCATGTATTTGAGACTCAGTGCTAGCAAACAAAGATCTGTAGGGTTGGATGGTGGGGCATTTTCCTTTCCCAGGAACACTGCCTAAACCCCTCAAAGTCTTCTGCAACAGTCTTCTCTTTTTCTCTTTTTTTTTAAGCCCTGCTTTCATTTCCAGCTGAAGAGAAGATTGCATGTCTAAGACATCAAGTTGTGACCTTGCAGTGAATTAAATGGGTGAGCATGTTAAAAGGCTTGTAAATGTATCTGGACCTTTTTTTTCCTCACCATCTGTTTCATACTTGATATCTTGATAGATAGTTCAGCTTATTACCCACCACTAACGTCATCTCTCTGCTGAAGCCTTGTTATTTGAAATATGGGGTCTCTCCTTTGTGTAGCAGTGACTAAGAACATTGGAACCCACTTAAATTTGTTTTAAACGCATTAAATTGGTAACATGCAGTGTTGCTGCATACCAGTTTCTAAGTTACATAGTAAAAGTTTGCACGATTTAACCAATTTAATGTATGAACCAGGCACTCTGTACGGCCCAGAGCAGTCAGGTTTTCCAGTGAAACGTTTGCCTGGTAGTTCACATTGTGCAGAGGTATGCAGATGCTTTTGCCAGGAGAAAGTGAAATAATTGATGCAGCTGAAAATGACCTTGATCTAGAAGTCATTACCTCATTCCCTGAAATATCTGAAAATACAATGACAGAAGCAAGGGCCTGAGTGACTACTGTGACTTTTACTCAGTCCTGAGTACCAGTGTGACATGGGTACATGCCAACAATAAATCATTTTCCTGGAACACACAACAGTAAGAAGTTGGGGTCATGTTTTCAAGCTGGCTTTTTTGCTTTTTCTTTTTGTGTCTGTTGGTTGTGTCTCTGCAGACTTTACATGACGTCTTCCTGTCTGCCTACATCTATTTCATAGATTAATGGTACCTGTAACTGCTCAGCTGAAAGGTAAAATAATGGCAAGGGTGATGAAACCACATGCTCCATGACATAGGAGGGTGACTCATGGGGTCAGGAATGAATTCCTGCCTTTCACCACTGGCAGAACCTCATTTTGCTACCAAAGCAGGGTACAAGGTGAGCAGTGTGACCACAGACACCTGGAGATGCACAGAACTCCTCAAGGTCCATCAGGTTGATCAGCTTTCCAGGGAAAAGGGCAGATCTCCCCAGGCTGCCACAGGGCTGATTACACCACACCACAGCAGGGCTCTGGGGTGCCTTGAGTCAGCTGACCCCAAGCCCAGCAGAGGCAAATTAAACCTTTTTGATTATCAGATTTTCATCTGTGTGCCAAGGTCACTTGTACCTGTTGGAAAAGCACTGGAGTGAGGGGCTGGCAGGATGAGACTCCCTCCCACAGGAATTGGCCACCCTTTCTAAAGGGACAAGTGATTTCTGTAACCTCTCTCTTCCCTTACACACGAAGGTGTCTTGTGCCTTAATGGTGTTACAAATCCATTGTTTCACATCCAAAATGTGGGATCAAGGTCATGCCTACAAACCACACTGTCCAAAGGACTTCCTGCCCCTTTCTCTTTGAATTGGAACACGCACAGAGGAGCTGGGAATACACTGGCCCAAAGAAGAGAGGGAAGGCATTTAAAACAAAGTGAACTGAAAGTTGTGCAACAGACATAACTGCAACCAAACACCACCTGCCTAGTGTGAGGAGATTTGATTCATGATGAAAAATGTCACACCAAGAGGATCTGATGCTGTGACAGGCAAACCACCCTGCATCTAAAGAGGGGCTTCAGGAGGAGATGGTGACTTGGGTGGACCAAAAGTCACAGTGGTGGCTTTGCAATGGAAAGGAGCTTCAGCAGCACTGCAAAGACCAGAGCTAAAGCCAGGCTGCCCCTTGTGCAGTAAACACAGGTTCTGTGGTCTTAAGGAGTGGAAGCTGGGAAGCTCCAGGGGTTTTGGTGGAATTTCACCACCTGCAAGACAGCCCATGGCTCTGGGAAGCAGTGTGCTCTCTGTACATCATGGCTTGGGCTTTTCATCTCTGAGCTTTTCATGTCTTTCCTGTCTGGGATCTGTCAGGGCTAACGCTGAGGAGGAAAATATCTGCAACAGCAGAGATGTAAAGCTTTCAGAGCTCGCATTCACCACTGATACAGAAAGGTATTTTCCTAAATTTTACAGTTAAATCCGCATCAAGGTGTTACAAACACTTACTTGTGTTACAAGGGATGGTTGAGTGTTGACAGGATACCTACGTGCTGTACATGATATGCAGTCTAACAGGATTTCTCTTAAGCTCTGCCTGGAATCATTTTCATTTAATTTCATGTAAATAGCATCTCTAGCAGTAGCAAAAGGACCTCAACAAAGAACCACAGGTTCTGTTTCCCAAACCAAGCACACTCCAGATCTTCCAGCTCAAACCAAGGTCTGAGCACAGATCTGGATTTACTCACAGAGTTCAATTTGGAATCCAATTTTCTAATCAATTCTTCATTGTTTAAATCAATGCTGCTGATATAATGCATCAGAAAACTGATCCGCTTGATGGAGGATTTTTAAAAGCTGTATTTTATGGCTATGTCATCACCAGGCATTTATGGATTTAAAACATTTGTGAAATAGGATTTTCTGGTAAAATCTTGTGTGGTCCATTAAACGTACAATACACAGCAGAGGAAATACTTGATTATGCTTACACACTTATCTGTGTTTCTCATAATATTCCGAATAAGCAGAGCTTTGCCACATGGTTATCAGTTCCTGAGATGGCTTCTGAAGTTTGCACTTTTACTGTTCTGCCTCACAGCTGACAAGTTACCTGTGACTGCCTTAGCTCAGGGCCAGTCCCTGCAGATAATTTGTGTTTTCCTGTGACATTCCCATTAAAGCAAATTTCCCAGGAACCCCCATTCAACTGCCTTAAGCAGCCTGCATGTAGGCATGCCTTTGCAGCATCCCATATGTATACTGTTTCCTTGTATACAAAGCACATGTGGAATCTGTAAGCATAACAAATGGGATCATTAACTGAAAAATTAATTACGCTCACACAAATCGTGTGAATTTGCACTATTAGTTCTACTAGAACTCAGCACAGTGCCTACATAATTGAATACTTCTCTTGAAATCTCGGTGTGGGAATCCAACACTGAGCTGGCAGCACCAAAAGTGTCATTTTTCTAAGGATATGTATAAAAAGCGAGGCTGCCCAAAGTACATGTATGAAGTGATAGATGCTCCTGTACCCTGCTGCATTACAAAGCACAGCTCCTCAGTGTATGCCATTGTACCAAAAAAACATTCCACAGGGCATCAACTGCAACTTGTACAGCTTAATATAAAAAACACCTTGTAAGAGATAAGGAAAAAAAAAATAACATTAACACTAAAAGATATAAATATCTCCATTTCAGTGAAGACAGGCTCCTGACATTTTCTTTCCAAGCTCTCCCAGCCATTGACTCATGGATTGGCCATTCCTTATGAGCAAAGCAACTTACATTCCTTTGAATCAAAGTTCAGAATTTTTCCTTGCCTGATGTATTGAATGACACAAAGGGACTGTACCTTGAAGGTTGGGAATAAAAATATAAACTTAGCTCATCTAATGAAGTTCCATAGATCAGCAAGGAATCCCTCCTTCAAAGTGATTAATAAACCCATCAAACAGCCAGTACACCACAAAACTCAAACCTCCAGCACCAAAAAGTCCAGAATCTTAGCACAGCATAAGCAGGGAGCAGGAGATAACCCAGACTGCTGGAAACATTCTACACAGAACACCAGATTTTATTGCCATTTACACAAATTCAAATATATTCAACATTATCTAGGATTAAATGTATATCACACTTTCTTTAGACAACATATTCCACTCAAAGAACATTAACAAAACCTTTTCTCAACATCCCTCATAGAGAGACACACAGAAGTACAGAGAGGAAAGCATATAGCACTTTAGAACAAGAAACAAATATAAATAATAGGCATGAAAGAAGGAAACAAGATTCCAACTTTCAAAGTACAATTCATTCTAACAAAATCACTGGCAAAAGTGGGAAAATAATAATTTCTACATTCTCAAAACAAAAAATTGACTTTAAAATAATGTTCTGGTTTCTTTTTTCTTACCGTTTTTCCCCATAGAATGACAAATGTAAGAAAATCTACCCACACCAAAATAATGTTTGGCTGAGCTCTATTTTTGGTGCAAATATTTCTCTGTTGAGACAGCTCACTCATCTCCTCATAGGAGTCTTGGAAGCATTTTCTGGCTTCGCTACAATTTCACTGTGTCAGTAAATCACATAACATGCACACCACAAATTAACATCTGAAAAATTGAGAAAGTCATTCCTATTTAAAAATTTTGTTGTGAAGCTCAGTTTAACCACTAAATATTCTGTTTCAAGTTACTGGAATTAAAGATGTTTACAGCTACACATGATCTTTGTAATCAGTAGTAGCTCAGAACTGCACACAAGTAATGATCTCAAGGAGCTGAGTCCAATCTGAGCTAAGCAAAGTGAGAGCAGCAGAGAGAAAGTTCCAGCAGATTCCCATGGGAATGAAGATTTTGCGTGCAGGAGAAAGGAAATCCAAATCCTCATTTGCCCTCACTCCATAACAAACCCCACCCAGGTTCCACCTCTGCCAAAGCACACCCTGCCTGTATCATGCAACCATCCAGGAAAAGATTATACCACAACTCTGACAATGCAAACACAGACAGAAGTTTAAGATTATTATTGGAATTACCTGGATTTACTGACACTGATGGGTTTAAATCCTCAGGGGATAGGTTGTATCATTAGCAGGGAAGGTGAGGAAGATAAAACAGAGGCAATTACTCAGTACTTCATAATAACCTGAACTACAATTCCCTGAAGCACCTGTGTTTGCCTGGCATAACTCATAGGTCAGCTCTTGAGGTGGAAGATATGCATGTATTTATTTCTGCTCTCCTTGGAAAATTCTGCATTCCTGGGGGTGAGTGGAAGGAAGCAGTCACTGGTCACCCCTGAGCACCAGCAGTGCTGATGCAGGGAGTCCCCAGGCATGAAGTCAGGGTGTCCATTGCACACCCAGAGTCTCATTCAGCAATGGGAAATCCACCCAGAGTCCCTCTGTCACCTCCAAATGAGTTCAGCTTCCTGATATGAACAGAAAACCAGTCAGGAGAAGTCATTAGAGACCTAAAACATGTAATTGATCTCAGAGACTTCTCTCTAGGTTGCCACTATGATTAACAAACAGGGATAAACTCCTCTTTCTGTGAGCAGTTTAGAGCAGGGATTGTGCTGAGCCACTCTGAATTGTCTTCTTGGAGAGCTTTTTCCACAGAGATGTGTCCTGACAGGTACCATAACCTGGGATCTTCTTCAGGAAAAAGAAAATAATAAAATAAACCTAAATTCACTTAATTTTCATGCTCAAGAGCCTCAGGTATATGTGGAACAGGGTGGGTTGAGGAACAGCCTTGTGATGACTGCAGGGTCCTTACCAAGCCCAGCTGGCATAATCTTCAAGGAGGGAAAAAAGACTTTTTCCCTTTTGTGCCCAGACATGTGCAGGTCCTGGCATCTCTGCAGGCTCACGATAGAAGACCTATCTTATTCATGCTGCAAAAGATCTGGAACCTGACACTTCTCTTGGGCACTGAGTCCTAACTGGCAGGATTTGCCTCTGACACTCTCCTTTCAAGATAAGTGTCAGCAGGTGATGAACTCTGTATTCTTTCACTCCTGCAGCTTCAGAGCCTGGATCTCAGTTTCTGCAGAATTTATGAATGGTAAATGTCAAGCCCTTTGTTTTTTTCAGAGCTGTAGCTCTGGTGTCAGGAAAATAAAGGGAAGATGAGCAATACTCTTCTTTCCTCCATCCTTTATTTTGCAAATTCTTACACAGGAGAAATAGAGCCGTATTTATTGATGTGCAGTAAGCACAAATAAATAATTTGCAGCAGGGAAGGCTCCAACATGTCATTGTGGCATCCTGCTGGCTTTGTCTGCTGGGCTGGATGCATTGGTGCACCTGACAGCTGCACGTGTGGTGTTGTAACCACACACCTTCCAGGGCTTAATGGCATTAGGTAACCATTGTTAAGTTTTACTATGATTTTAGTAATTTGGTTAATTAGTTCCACCTCATGAGGCAAAGGTCTCCTAATGGCACTTTGCAGGATGTTCATTAGCTGAGCAGATTGCTTTTTCAGGTCAGGGCATCTCTAGCAAGGGCTCTGTGGTCACAGGGTAAGGATTATGGCAATGGAAGGAATGATGAAAATAGGACTCTAAACCTGCCCTCTCAGTGAGCTGAGAGCTCACACTGGTCTAACGAGACTGGACAAAGCTGAGATTTAGAACAGTCTTGGCTAAAGGAAAGCAAATTATTGTGCAGGAACTGTTTAGCCCTCGTGCCCATTTCTGAATCACTCACATCTTGTTCTGCAGACTGACCCTGATAACAACTTAATGCAAACATATTTCAACCAGAGTGACCTGTGAACCATCTCCTTTGTCAGCTCTGCCTTTGATTACCCCTCACACAGTCCCAGTTAAGAACACTCAGCTCCAAACACACACCTACTGCTCAATTAATTAAATATCTAGGGTGAAACCCAAACTTGATCATCACAGGATTTCAACAGAGCAGAAGCACATCCTTAACACTTGTCTGATTCTGGATCACCTCATTACTGAACTTATACTGGACAGATTTTTCCTTGCCTAGTGAATTTCTCACACTGTGAATGACAGCACAGGAGCACCCAGTGAGCCAGAACCACATCTCACACCTCTCTGGGGGTCTCCTGTGGACTGGCCAGGGCAAAGGCCAGCCCAAAACCCAAACCCTTTCTCTCCTCACTCTACAACACCTCTTCTGTTCCTTCAGCCGCTGTGAAGCAGACACAAAACCACCCCATTTGCATGGAAGAACAAGAAAGGACCAGAGATATGGTCAGATGACTGCTTTTTCTAAAGCAACAATTCTGTTGGCACATCTACCGCTGCCCTAAGAAGTTGCCATGCGGTTTAAAAGTAAGTTGCTCACAAAATTACTGAGAGGCTGAAGACCTCCCAACTGATCACAGCCACCATGGCTTGTGTGCTTGGAGACAATCAGACCCCACTATCCCTGAAGCAGGGCATCATGATGATGGAAACAATATCCTTTTTGCAAGCTATCCTTAAGAGCCCCTCCTAATAGAGAGTGATTCCTCAGGAAGCTCTCTGTACCTACCATGCACATGTTAATACCAGCTTAGGTTTCATTATGACTAATGTCATTATAGTGGATTCCAAATGAATTATTCATGATTGGCTCCTTCTTTTAATGCCTTTGGCATTTGACATGTTTTCCACATTGCCTACAAAATGTCTGTGGTAGGAAAATGCTCATAGGTGTCCTTGGCAGCTGGAGACTGAAGATGTAACTGTTGTGCTTTATATCCAATAAGGGGAGCTCAACATTTATTTTCAGGAGAAAAAGTATTTTGCTCCCCACAAATGGTCTGCTTAAATTCAATACAAAATACTCTGGATGGGGCTGATACACCTATCTGGGTTCTTCAAGGGAGGTACATGGTGTTACTTACTATAAAAGCAAATACTATCTTTATTACTCTACCTCACAAGTACTGCCAGAGAAAATGTCTAATGCTCCCTAAAAACATCAGAAAATTTCAGAAAATTCAAGACTCCTTGAAGTCACTTCCTTTCTCTGTTCCTGAGACTGAGATTTCTAAAGCAAAGGAAAGGATCCCACGATGCCTCATCGTTCTTCAGCTCATGATTAAGTTTTCTAAGTAAGGAAACCCTTGGAGGGAGATGTGCTGTTGAAGTGAGTGGGACCTGAATTTAGTTAAAATCTGAAGCCACCAGAGCAGAGGTAGTGAGGAACTCAGCCAGGCTGTCACCATCTCCTGCTCTTACCACAGCTCACCACATTTTTCCACTTGTGGTTCTCACACACTACTGTTGGAGGCTTTTCCCAAGCAAACAAACATTTTCCAGTCTGATACACAACATCATCCAGTTCTGTCTCCCCAAAGAGTTGAGCTTAAAGGAACTAAGCTCAATGTACTTGGCAAGCAGAGACACAGATTTTTATATGCCTAAAAATAAGATATTTTAGACTCTCCACACCTGAAAAAAAAAAAAATCTTTGTTTCTAACATGAATTAAACCCCTTGTTCCTCTCTCTGTGCTCCAGGATGTGTCATCTTGTGCTCCCCAGGGGACACAAGCACAATACTGCAAAGGTTGGAGCAGGTCATGCCAAAGGTCCATCCAACATCCTGTCTTTGGAAATGGATAGTAATAAGCATTTGAGAGAAAGCTTGTAAGAAGTGATGCAAGTACGAAATTCTCAATATCTTCTCCATTTCAAGCAATTTGTGGTTTAAGGACTTCCTGAGCCGTAGCCTACATCTGCGTCATCTCCTTTAATGGCCCTTCAGAGACTTTTGCTTCCACTCACTTGCTTGGTTGCTTCTTGAGCTGCAGATATCAACAACATCCTGTGGCAACGAGCTCCACAATTTAATTATGCATTGTGAGAAAAAGTAGATTCTGTTTGTTTACAGCCTCTTGCACAATCTTTTCATTTGGCACCGCTTAAAGTTATGAGAAATGGCTCATAACCATTTCCAACAATCATTTTTCCATATTACTGCTTATTTTAGATGGGCATTGGATAGACAATAGTGGAAAGCACTGAAATTGCAAATTGGAAACAAATGTGCAAAGATTAAACTCAGAGGGGGGAACTTACTTTGCATATATATAAATATATAAACTATTAATATTTTCATACACATTTCTTAAAGCTGTATAAATGTGAGAAAATACTAATCACATTTCTTTTGCTGTAATGTTATCTTAGGTACACACAAAAAAAGTTGCTCGTCTTCAATGCTATTTTCATTGAAAAAAATGTCCTTATAATACAAGACATTTATATTGTACGAGCAGCAGTATTGGAAATCATGCTAATTAAAGTGGAGTTTCCTTCCTAACAGTTAAAGCTTTCTCAGTTGCTTTTCCAACCAAACACCATACCGAAGTGTTCATACTATTCCCTTGCTGTAAGTACTGTGGCAGTGTTATCTAAATAAAAAGGCAACAGTGAAACAGTTTTTAAGAGAGACCCACTGTATGATTACTAGCTGTTGGTGCTTGATGTAAAATATCTGACTTACAAAAGCACTTTGGCATGTTTTTGGACAAGCCTTATCAATAGCTGTAATGAGAAATGGCTAACAAAGGACTTTCTGTACAAACAGCAAATGAGATGCTTGCAGACAGAAGGGAATTTATTCTGAAGGGAAAGAATGAAGCCCAGTGTTCTCATTCACTGGCCCTTCACCTAAAGTTGTTTTATTGTTGTTCGTGTGTGTCTTAAGTACCATGAAGAACAGCATATGCTATTACAAGGATGTCCTGTTTCATCTGACTTTTCCTGCCCATAACCAAGCACCATTGTCATTATTAGATGGCAAAAGTAAACCATTGATTAAATCCTGGCATTCATTTTCTGAAAAAGTCTCTAGAAAAGCCAACTTGCCATGTAAGTCAGAGCTGGAGGCCAGGACATGTTTAGTTCCCAAAACAGTAAATGAATACACAAGTATAAATAATTTCTTCACTTAATTGTAACAAATAAAAGGATCTGGTTTTTACTTTTTAAAAAGCCTGCATTAGATAAGGTTAGAAAAAGTAGTTAAGACTGATGTCAGAGCTGGAGCAGCAATCCCTGGGGGCAAGAGCTTCTTTATCTACAGGTAGTGAGGCTGAACTCAACTCACAGTGGAAGCGTGAGGCTACCCTGGGGCTCCTGTTACAGCCCCTTCCCACATCACAGCCAAACACAGGTCCTCCAAAAATTCACATCACATCTCAAGGAGACACAGAAGAAATAAATAATTGAGTGTTTTGATTCAAAGTGGATCAACAGCCACTGAGAGATTCCCATATTCTTCACCTGGCACTAAGGATCTGCCTTATCACAGCGGCATAAAACATGTCCCTGCATTGGCCATTAAAGGTATCTGTGCATTTCATATCCAGCACTGAGCTGAGCCTTGCTCCAGCTCTCTCCTCAGTAACGCTGGGAAATTCTCCCTGTTTTAATCCAGGGAACCTCACACAAACCCTACCCTCTCCCAGCCACTAAATAATCTCAGTGGTCTGCACAGAGACAGTTGCAGGAAGAAATGAATGGCACTGTAACATTATTGAGCTGCTTCTCACTTTCATTTCTGTGGGAAAAAGAAATAAGCAAGAGCCAGCAAAGACCCTGCTAAATCCACCCTCAAAGAGAGATGTGAAACCAATTAGCAGGCTGGCCCAGCACCCGTAAAGTCACTGTCTACACCATGAAATGTTATAAAACAAAACAGAACACAAAAGAAAAAGCAAGGAAAAAAATCAAATCAATAAAGAACAGGCCATGCCAAACAATAAGCCTGCAGGTGCTTGCAAGGTGCAAATCCAATATGAATAGTGGCACTTTTAGAAAACCAGCTATGACCGAGATGAAACCGAGCAGAACAGAAATGCAGAAGCAAGTGAGGATACGTTTTCAAAATATGTCAGGATTTATTCTGTTCCTAAAAGAACCAGACAGTTAATCCACCCTGTTGGCAGGTGCATGATAGTAGGTGATTCCTTGCAACAACCCCTATAACTATTCTCATTATATTATTCTCCAGATGGGGATAGCAGTAAAGGGAGCAGAGGCAGAGGATGGAGCTGGAGGCACCATTTGCTTTGCTTGCAATGTAACTCATCCTGCAAAAACAAGGGGCCACTCAAACAGGATTTCTTGAGTGGGGATGACACAAAGCAGCAGCTCCAGTGTCTCCACAGACACAAACACCTGCAGTGCATCTTTGGGAATTACAGGGGAGGGGGGAGGTGATGGCAGGCTTTGCTGCATTTGAGAAATGACTGATTCAATCTGGAAATGAGGTGACCTGGCTTAAGGATGGAGGGTGCATTTCTCAAAGAACCTATAATTAGGAGCTCAAGGTGTTGCTGTCTTCTACAGAATAAACCCTTCTCTCCCCCTCAGATTCAGTTTTCTCCAAAAGTTCCTAAGGAAAAAATAAAAGCCAGTTTAATGGATTAAAATATTTCATTTCTGTTTCAACTACTTCCCAGTTAGGTCCTACAGGACGCTAAGAAACCTAGGAGAGAAATTTGAAAGAAATTTCGTTTCAAATTAAGAAAACGTTTTGTGTGTGTCAATAAGCCAATTTTAACATTACTGAAATTCCTCCACCCTGTTTTACCCTAAAACAAAGTTGACTCATTTCCAAAAGGTTCAG
>NW_005054308.1:8266360-8370833 GCF_000277835.1 Geospiza fortis | reverse complement strand
GTTCAGCAGCACTGAGAGACACATCAACAGCTGGTGGAATATGGTTTCTTCAACATTTCTCTGGCCAGCTCTCGTCATCCATAGCAGGATGAGCTGGTCACATCTGCTGACCTCTTAAAACAGTGTGGCTGCTGTGAGTAATTCTGTGTCTTCCCACACTGTCAATAATTCCTACAAAGCATCACCATCCCAAAGCCTATCGTTACCACCTTCCAGCCTGGCGGGGAGAAGTATAGAATAAGGTTGGTTTGTGTTCTCAAATAAGGGAAAAGACATTGCTATTCTAAACAGAAAAAGAAAAAAATTTTAAAAAGCCACCTTCCACACTGACCCTGCAGAACATGCTTTGTGCTGCTTGTTCCTGAGTGCTGGATCCCTGGAGACTGGGAAATTCATCCTTATTTATTTATTTAAATTAAAAATCCTAGCTGTGACTTTAGAGGTGTGTGTTTATTATCAGCTCCAATGCACTTGTCACAGCCTTGGCTGGAAGGGAAGCCAGGGGAGGATTTAAAAATAATAATAATAATCCAAGAAATTTCTCCATTTCAAATGTCATTGGGGTTTTATTTGTTTCTAATTAGAATATGGTTTGCCTTTGAGATTCCAAATCTTTTGGATTAGTGGTTTTCAGCATGATGTCATTTTCCTGTCTATATGACCACAGCACAGCCTTGCTTCAAGTGTTTGGTAACAACAGAAAAAATAACCGTGGAAACCTCTCTGTAATTCTGCAGGATCTGAATTGGTGCCACACCATTACCAGGCAGTTCAGGAGCACGAGGGCAGGACCTCTGCAGGGAGTGTGTCTATTGCCTCTTATCCTTTCCAGAAAGTGAGCATTGGCCCAAAAAGAAAACCCACAAGGCTCACATGGTTACCTGCCTCAACCAGCCACTATGGGCATGTGTAAAGTGAAGCAAGTTTGCCTTTAAAACAAAACAGGCAGAAACAGAATTACTGGACCAGATTGATTCCACTTATAGCTACATTATATTATTCTAGAGCTAAATTCTATCCATATGTGAATTGCAACCCTTCAGAGACTAAAAGTATGGGCAATTTCTGGTTTGCCATCTCCTTTTCCTCCCAAACATATTTCTGCTCCTCTTGCAGAGCAAACAAGAATGATGGTATGTGCTATCCATGTTAGAATTAGCATGGCTAATGTTTCTGATAACCTTAACAACATAATTAAAATTATTCAAGACAGTTATTAATCATATTATTTAGGGAGAGTTCTCAGGTCTCAGAATCTCACCTAAGAGGATGAACACCAAAATGGGAAGAGAATGTGGTAGTGAAAAGATAACTTGGCTCAACAGCAAGATAGCAGCTGGTCAACCCTTTTGTAAACCGCATTTAGACAATATAAATTTGTTTTTTCCAAGGGTTTGAGTGTTTTTGTATATCTCACTATTGATGGATTTTCTGCTTCTGTCAGCAACTGGCTTAACAGCAGTGGTTTTGGAGATGCTTGGGGTTTTTATGGATATATTTCAAACAAGCCTGTCAGGTGTCCTTGTGCCTTTGAATCCTCTACTGCCATATGTGCTCAATAAAAATCCAGCCTTGGTTGTCTCTGCTTATCCTGAGCAGATGACTTTGGAGCACCAAGATCTTCTCTGGCATGGTCAGAGCTGCATTGAAAGAGACACCTGGGGTGGGGCCCTGATGCTGAGCATGATTTGGGGAGTGACAACTCATCTCCCTCGGCATCACTGAGCAGCACTCTGTGGACACCAGGTGAGAGAACTGGCAGGCTGGGCCAGCAGAAACACAAAAGCACCTTGTCCCTGTGCCCCCCTCCCAGAAGCCAAGGCACACACACCCTGCATGTAGGACAGTCCAGCTGGCCTTCACAGACCACCCCAAAAAGCCATCTTGCTGACCCTCCCTCAAGCCTCCATGCCAAACCCATTCATACTGAAATGATAATAGCTGACAGGAATCAGTTTAGTTTGGCTAAAGAGGAGGCCATCCTAAGGAAAAAAATATGGTTCTGGAGGCCCACCCAAAAATGCAAAGGCTGGACTCTGTCTGAGAGCAGAACTTGGCCTCCTGTCTCCACTCCCACAAAAAATGCTTGTAAATGTTATGCTCTTTGGGCTGTATTTTTTTTTCTTCCCTGCATTAAAAACTGAGTGAATTTAGTGCTTATAAAACCAAGAGGCTGATAGCAACTGGCTAGAACCAGAAGTTAGGGAGACTGGAGCATATCAAGCAAACAGATCCTGCACATAGAAGTATTCAGAAGTATGCAGCTGCATTACTTATTCCCAGTCAGATTATCAAACAGATTGATTTCTGAGTATAAAAATGTGATGCCCAAACCACAGGCCTTTGGAAGGAAGGGAAGAGGGGGAATGTAAAGATGTCTGTAGGTATCCACATCTATAGATTTAGAAAGAAGATATATTTTCCCTCTCCTCCATAATTTGCAGCTCTGTCCCTCCCTGCTGCCCCAACCAGCAGTGCCCAGCAAGCCCAGCAGAGACAGATGCAATGCTCAATCACATCTCCAACCCAGCAAGGCACTCAGCCTTTGGAGAATGAGTGTCCCAGTGTGGGGACAAGATGATTTCCCAGGACACCCAGCCCCACGTTCCCCTGATGCAGAGCCATATGGACTCCTTTAGCCATCAGCACTGAGGTTGCACACAAATCCAAACACTTTCAGGAAGACTTGTACCAGAAACACGTGCCTGAAGTGCCAGCATTCCTTTCAACAAGGCATGGAAGGCAACGGGTGCAATCTGCCAGTAAACCCTATGGAAACACAAGCCTGTGGAGCTGGCTCCCTTAAGGGATTTGAGCTGTTAGTTTTAATGGCTTGAATGGGAGGTTTTTTTCTAACAAAAACTGGATCAGTTTTATTGACTTAGAGTGAAATGTTCCCGTTTATAGCTTGAGATTTCTGCTAAAAGATTTAAACAACCTTAAAGGCTCCTCCTCTGCTCCCACATCCCCAGCTCTGCTCGATGCATCCCCAGGTGACTTATTCAAACATCAAGGCCTCCAAAAGCTCAGTTTTGGCCTTTCAGGCTCCTCCTGGTACCATCTCCTTCCTTGCTGCACAAGTTTCCAGAGCATTTAGCTATCAGCAGGCACTTGTGCTGTGCTGGTGCTAATGAAGCTCTTCCTGAGCCTTTTTCCACCAGGTCCTTGCTGCCAGCTGGTCTCAGCCAACCATCAACCAACAGCATAAGAGCCAACACAGCTTCAACTCAGCTTCTTCTTTCGACAGAGTTTTCCATTTCACAGGCTTTGAGGCCAGAAGGAGCCATCACATCCCTCATTCACAATTTTGCACCCCACAGAGCCTTTACCACCCCATGGTTTGTCACCACATCCACCACCATGGGTCAGACAGCAACAGGAGGGACAGCAACACCTTCAGCCCCAGCCAGGGCAGAGATCCAGCAGGTGAGATCTCCCTCCTTACGGGATCCTCCCCTGCAAACCCTACTGCATCCCTAAGGACACCAACCAACTTCCTCCTGGAGACAATTCCTTCCCAGCTGGATCCAGCAATCACTGCAGTCCATGTGCAATCTCAGTTGCTGCTCCTGCTCTACAGCAGCAGTGTTAGAGCAGCAGACACCCTCCCTGAGGGCCATCCCTTCCTCAGGTGCACACTTAGCACCATCAGTGTTCATCCTTCTTTTCAGCCCACAACCACACAAGGACTTCTGCTGCTCAATGCAACCTCACCCGAGTGCAGTTGGACACACATAGCTCTCACCTTATTTATCTGCTTCCAAATTGTGGAGAGACTGAGATCTTTATGTTCTTTAGTCATCTGTGCAGCGCAGACTGGGATCACAGGTTGCCATTATTAGGTAGAGCCTGGGAAGAGAGGAGACAGGAAGTGAACAGAAACATTGATGGCTGTGGTGGCGGCTGCAATTTTAATCCAGTGACTCAAGCTTGGCAAACAGAAAGGCTGCAATGTATTAAACTGCGAAGAGTTTACAAGAGCTGAACATCTAAAATATAGCTCTGAGAAATTACTCCTTAAAGCAGGCAAGCAAGAGCATCATGAACAGAACCAGGAGAATATTGTTTTCACAGGAAACACTCCGTGGGTGTGTTATAAGCTCTGTTCTTTGGCCTGTCACCACATAATTTCTGCACTTCTTGTATTTCTCTCTTTTCTCATAATCAAGCACTGTCCTGTGATACAGCAGAAGTGCATTTACAGCTAAAATTACAAAAGTGGTCCATTATGTTTTCTAAGGTAGTAAAAAGGCTGCAGTTTGTCACAGCTGTCTGGAGCCCCAAACACCTACAACTGGCAGAGCTGGGAGCCCCTTTCTTCTGCCCTGGCCCAGGCTGAATCTCTGTATGTGTGCATACAGATTAAAGCTATGTACAAACAGATCTTTTAGTGTTCTCTCTGGGGGGGAAAAAAAAGCAACAAACAAAAAAGAAAATTTAAAAAAGTGGTGAAGCAAGAGGTCAGAGCATTCCTAAGCACTTATTTCAGAGCAGCTCTGCTTCGGCTGCTGCTTCTTGGCTTCCCACAGTGGCCACACCAGTTTTCCTATCTCAGGGCAGGGGGAGTGTGGTGAGTCGTCTCCAGGGGGCTCTTTCCAGAGGGGAAAACTCTCAGCATGTCCAGCAGGAAAGTTGCAAAAGGATGGGAGAGGAGCAGCAGATCCTCAGGGCAGAGCCAAGATGAGAAGCCCAGGAAGACCCAGCCCTGTGTTGTTCCAAATCAACCTTTTCCCTTGGAGGCCTCCCAAATTCAGCATGTAGATACACCATCCCCTTACCTCTTCTTCAGCTTCCCCAGGGAAGGAGGAATTTGGGGACAACAGGTAGGGATAATCCTCAGGCAGCACTCATGCTGCTGCTAAACAAACTAAGCTCCACCACCAAGGAGCACACATCCCTTCTGCACTTCCCAAAACTTTTATAAGCTCAGGGCTCTCAGCAAGAAAGCCCAGGCCAGGCCCTATTTCAGTTAATTGTGCTAATTGTGTTTCCCCCATGTCAGATGTGTTAAGGAGTGCACAGCCGTGGAACATCTCCAGCAAGGGGGAGGTTCACCCAGGGTGTTGCTGAGTTGTTTCCATCTCACCAGAAACCACCAAGCAAAAGAGTCTGGAGGGAAATTTGTACGGAGCAAAGGTGCCATGGATTTTTGGAAGCTCCATCTAGTTTACACTGGGGTCATAACCCTCCCCTTCAGAAATGGTTGCAGAAGACCCAGGTCATGGTTGAACGAGACTCCCACCACTAAAACCAAATGGAAAAAAGGCAGATCTCAGGTCACACACCCAGTGGGGTTGGGTTCAGCTGCAGGACACATGAGAGAGCAAATGACTTTCTGTAAGGTCCTTTCAACCTCAGGTGCAGCCCCACTTTTGCAGGTGAGGCACCTGTGTTGTCACCCTTAAAACACAGGCAGGGACTTGTATGGGGGGAGAGAATTTCAATCTTCTCACTGCAAATGCTGAGCTCTGAGAAGGTCTGGGTTCAGGCTTGAAGATCAGTGTGAGTGGTATTAAATAATCCACATCAGTCTAATAAACACCTACACTACAAGGGAAGACAAAGCAGTTTTATGTTATTAACTCAGGGTAAAGAGGTTATATCAGAGCCTGGTGGGCAAAGCTAAAGGTGGCACTGCTGGTGTGGGCACAAAAGAGTTTCACTGATTCTAAGCTGCCTCAGCTCACTTAACAAAACACATTATTTTTCCCCTGTGGAAGAAATGAGGGTCTTATCTAATTCCAATAACTGAGTTGCTGGGCATGGTGCAGCTCATCTCACCATAGCTGAGAGGAAAAATAAGCAAGGAGCACGCCCTGCAGAGCAGAGGGGGCTCATCTCTCTGTTAGGCCTGCACGAGCCTCAAGATGGAAGTCTATTCTCATTTGAGGCCTTTGGGTGCTTGTATAGTATAAATATTTACTAATAACACAGAGAGAGTGAGAGCAGGAGAATAGTCATTTTTCTCAGTGGCTTAGGGTTAAGTACAGGGCAATGGCATCTTAAATCCAGATGTTCTCCTTTTGGGATTTGCCCACGAGGCATATTCTCATGAGATTTCCCTGGCATTTTGATTTGGATAGTAGCAAGCACTTTTAGCCCAATGATATCATGAGCAGATGACTCAAAATGCTCAAGGATTTTCTTTGTAAATTCCAGCAGTTTATTTTATGACTAATGCAGGGCAGAAACTTCTGCAGATTTCATCTTCCCATCCTTCTGTGTTTCTATTTTCAGTTGGTTTTAAAGGATTCTGAACTTGTCCTGCTAGCAGAAGATTTATTTAAATTTATATATTATATATAAATACAAATATTGCGTGCACATGAGGGTGTGTGGGAGCTGTTCCCAAGGTGCTGGTGAAACGACACATCCTGATGGAGGTGGAGCCAGTGGAGATGTTGGGGGCTGCCCCCTTGGAAGACAGGGATACAATAAACATGGGAACGTCCTTCCCATTGCAATTGCAGCAGGCCACAATATTTAATGCCATTTTACCACCTGTGCTTGGAAGAAATGGCTCAAAAGTCACCGTTTTTGCACCTTTGGCCAAACCAGCAGCAGTTTCCAGATCCTTTCAGTAAAATGCCCTGAATGTGGCAGGGGAGGGTGGAAAAGATGCCCTCGACCCCCCAGCTGTGGGGGCAGCAGTGGGGAGGGTGTTTGAGCACCAGGCAAACACTGGACACCAGCAGCAGAGAGAATAAATCCAGGAAATTCACTGGAGGTGAAGCTGGGCTGCCTTGGCCGAGGCAGTTGCACAACAGCATCAATTCAAGGCTTGCACAGGGGTGATTTTTCTCTCTGTCCAATTCACCAAGGACTTGCACGCTACTTTGGTGGATTTTCTGCACAATTACAGATTATTGCCATGGTAACAGATGCATCACATGACAACTTTGTTACCTCAGAGACAAGAAACAGCTGCTTAAAGAAACAGGCGTCCGCCAGGAATGGGGATATTCATTTTCTTTTTTTTTTTTTTTTTTTTTTTTTTTTTTTTTTTTTTTCTGTTGGCTTCATAATGTTTTAGAAGTCCTCTCTGGTTTTCTCATGGATGCAATTTCCATCATTTGTATAGTTAAAAATGTTTCAGGGCATCAACTGAAAGTTTTTTTTCTCCTACATCATATTTTTGCCTCTTACTAGAAATGCAGTGTGTGTCTGGAGAAAAAAAAATAGAGTTCCTGTAATTTTGGGAGAAACAAAATGGTTTTTTTATTCCTTCATAAGCATCTCTCTCTAATGCTGCCATTTTGTTTTTATTAAGTTAAAGACCACTGAAGCATTGCTAATAATATTATTTGAGAGAAATCCCAGATCCCTTGAAGTTCATGCTACTTTGCTTTTGGTTTGAGGGAGGCCAGAAGTTCTCTCTCAGGCCATATTCCCATATTCTCCAAAGTCAGGGCCCTCTCTGCCCCAGATACCTCCAGAGCACCAGCCACATGTAGAGAGTTTAACTGGCCAGGGAAACCTAAGATGACAAATTCTTGTGTAGTTCAAAAATTATTCTTTACATTTTTGAAAAAAATGTTCAGAGACATCATTTATTGCTAGCTCATTTTTTAGGCAATTTTAAATCAAAAGGCCAGTTTTTAAAAGCTTCACCAAGCAAGCCAGCCAGTTTGGATTTTTTATTCCAGTTGCCAATTTATTCTAATTGTTCATGCATAAGGAATAACGAAACCTTGATTTTTTTTCCTGTTCACCTTGGGGAGCGCAGTGGGGCTCATTCACTGACTGCACCAGACATGGATGGCACAAATCATTGTCCTCAGCCCAGGGCTCAGCCCTGGCCCCCTGGCAGCATCTCCAGCCCCCATCCTGAGCATTCCAGCCTTGCCCATTGCAGCCCTCACCAGAGACCTGCAGCTGCCTCAAAGTCACCCCATTCCCCAGCCCCCAGTGGTGTTAATTAAGGACCTGCCGGAGCTCAGACAGCCAGACCACTTCAGCCCACAGTGAATGTCTGATTAATTAAAGGCTTATAATTAACCTTCATGGCTGGAATTTCCCAAAGACCTTCATGGGCTGAGGTACACAAATCCCATCGACCTCAACGGGAGGCTGGAATCAAATTGGTTTTGTGCCTTGCTGGGGATCCCCCCGCACACCAGCAGAGTGAAACGTTTCCCTTTCCTGGGTTTGGATGTGTATTCCTGGGTTTGGATGTGTTTTCCCAGGTTGGGATGTGTTTTCCCAGGTTGGGATGTGTTTTCCCAGCCTTGCAGAGCTGCTCAGAGAGAGCTGGAAAATGAGTCCTGTGCAGAAAACCCTGCTGTGCCCCTCTGTGCCACCACCAGCCCTGCTCACACCACAGCTTTGCACAACCAGAGCTCGGAGCCGGCACCAACTCTGCATCCAATGGAGCTTCTCCAGATTTATCCCACCACAAAGGGGATCAAGAGTCTCCAAACAGCCCCAGAAGTAAAAAACTGAGGAAGAGAGACACATCAGACATGAGAGAAATCGTGACTTTTTTTATTTAACTGTTTTGTTTTAAATTTTCTTTCAGGAGTCACATTTTTTCCCCAAAAAATTTTAACTGGGAAGTCACCTCTGCACAGGACATTTTTGTTAATGAAGGCCACTGCCTTAATGTGGTTTTCTTCAGTTAAATATTTCTGGTAATGAAATTCTGTTGTACAGCTTAAATTAGCACTGTAATTTTTTGCTATAGTTGTTTTTATTTGACCACATGGAGCTCAGTGACTTATAACCCAGTCCCTCAGCCTATTTTTAAATTTCATGTGGACCTTTTCAGTCATTTAGTAGCTTTTTTTAGAAGCATGAGAATGGAAAGACCAAACAATGTTGCTTTATCATTGAGAGCTTTTGTTTCACATGATCACACTGAAATGAGTTTGTTCAGCTCTCAGCCCAGGCTCTGTGGAAGAAGAAATCAATTTTTTTTAATAAAAAGGCTCCCAGTCTTGTAATTTCTGGTTCATGCTAGCCCTCCGTGGAAGATGTCATCATTCTTTGATCCAAATCTTGGTCCAAATGATCCAGAGGACAGCAGACAAAACTGGACAGCCCAGTTATTGCAGGCTGTCACATCCTGGTGGACACAGGACTTCAAGGCTTTGCATCCTTCATTCCCTGATTTCCCCCTCTCCTCTCTCTCAGCTGTGGTAGTGCAACTGATAAACCAAGAATGAGAAACCCTCAGGTGAGGCAGGAGTGATGAAAAGCTTCAGGACAGCACAGAGATTCCTCTGACATCTGCACTCCTGATCCTAGAGATCAAGCTGTATTAATCTGGCTTTGGAAAACTCCGCAAGATCTCACCAAGGTGCCACTTTGGGTATTTTCTTCATCATCCCACCCCCCACTTACTTGTTAAGACCAACAAACATTTTTGTTTCCACTTGGAGACAAAGGAGCAGGGGTGTAGTGAAGGGAGAGAGGGATGCTCTTAGTCCTTCAGGGAAGTAGAAGCAGAAAATCATCTGAGAGAAACGCCCCAAACTTAAACAGGGCATTAGGCAGAATTAACAGACCAGACCTCCAAGCCATCAGAAATTCCCAGCTGAATAAAAGATTGATTTCAAAGACTCAAAGATACCTCAAGGCCAGCATTTCCAAAGAAGATGGGAGCTGATTGGAGCTGAAGCATTCCTCTTGTTCAGTGCATTTGAGTGAGCGCTTTAAGTCTCCAAAGATTGAACTATAAAGAGAAATTAGTTTATTAATAATTCACAGGCTCCAAGAAGAAAAAAAGTCAAAAGCATATGCTCATGAACAAAGCTGATTTTATTTTCCCTGTTTAGAATTGAGGAACATGTAAAAAATTGGAGAGTGTCGAGCTCAAAAATTTAATTCAGGGCTTTTTCTCTTCCTTCCCTTTAACCCAAGCAAGGATATATTCCAACTTCGTCATGAGCACTGAAAGTTCTTCAAATCCCAAATGGTTTATGTGAAACATTAAAAGCACACTATCATCTTCAGCTCTTTAATAGTTTAGGACGTTTTCATGGCATAGTTATTATCCAATAGCTCTTAATTGCAGCTTGTACGTTTCAAGACAACACGTTCATGGACTGGAATAACAGAGATTTTAGACTCCCATTCAGCATCATGCCAAAGCACATCCTTACTGTAGATATCTCATTGAGTCTGGCACTTCCCTGTCCCACTTTGCCAAGTTATGAAGTCTGTAACATTCATATGCTTAAAATCAATCATGTTATTCCTAATTCTGTGCTTGTCCCTTATAGTTTTGGTAATTGCGTGATTTTAGGACACTAGGTAAACACAAGAATTGAAGAATTCAATTATTAAAATTCACTAAAAGACAGCAATAAGGGGGTTATGAATTTTAAATAAAATGTTTTCCATTGCCCAATGGAGAAATTACAATAAGAGCGAGGTGGACATCACAATTTTTGCCACATTTATTGGAATAGTGGTTCTTCCTCTAAAAGTTCTCATTTCCCTCTATAGGAGAGCTGAATATTGAGTATTTTATCCCAAAAAGGGCTACACAATTAGATATTACAGGGTTTTTTTCCCCCCAGTCTCAGAAAAAAGACTCATACCATGACCCAACCTCAACAAGGAAAATACAGATTATGAGTTCAAATTACATTACTAATGTAATGTGTCAGTCCCGTTTGTTTCTTGGTTTCCATTCTATTGAATCACAGTATTACTGCTTTTGGAAGGAATCTGATGATAAAGAAAGCCACCTCCCAACAACAGAGGGGGATGATAAAAGAAGAGGCCAGCCATCATCATCCTGAAGGAAATAACCAACACTGGAGCCCTGGAGCAGCTGTGATTCCCACGGGACTCTGCTCTGAGTCAGAACCCAGGCTGCAGCTGATGCTCATCCCCCTGGATCCCACTCACAGCCAACAAACTGTTGTTCTCAGAATATAATACTTTTAACCATGTGAATTTTTTCCCCCAAAGATAATTATTTATTTCACCTCTGGGTGAACCAGAGTGGAACGTGTTCCAGAGCAGCACTAGAAGAATGTGAAAAGCTCATATAAATTCCTTGTGAGGTGATTTGCCTTTCTGCCCTTCTCTTTGTGAGAAATGTGTGGCTGGGAGACAGAGATCTCTGTCCTGACAGCAGGTTCCCCACAAGACACAGAGTTCAGGGTGCACAAAGAGCAAAGCAAAGCAGGTTTAGCTGCTCTTGGCTGCTCAGAGTTGTTTCCTAATACTCTGCATGGCTCAAGCAAAGGATTAGGCAGTGATAGGTGAACTGCAAGAGATGGAGGTCCAAATTCTGGAGTTACTATTTCATCCTCTCCCAGGCCAATTTCCTCTTGGCTCCAGCTGGAGTCCTTGAAATCCAGGGAAGTTTTGCCTGACTACAGAGTGAGTAATGATTCCAGGAATCAACATTTGGAGATAACACCAAATTGACTATCTTTGCTAAATTAACTTTCCTCCTAAGGTCATCTCTGTAACACTCGAGCGCACAATGCGTTATTTTCGAAACGAGCCGGTCCCTATCTGTTTATCATCAGGCCAGTACACGAATTCCTGATCATTTCTCCACAAGGCACACATAATTTGAGGCCATTAGGCAGTGCTTATCCATACCTCCACTGGGCAGATGTGTTCCCTGGGAGCGCTTGTCCGGGGTCTGGCAATAATAACGCCGCACGGGCAGGAAAATCAATCCCAACAAGTTTCAGAGGGACCCTTCCAAAGCTCCCCAGCATGTGACAGAGGGCTGCTAATGAGAGGGAGAGATCACATTCATTGCATGAGTGACAGGTGAAAGGGAAGATTAACGTTAGCATACACCTGCTCTTTGGTGCCCCAATTAAGACCTCCTACTGTCAGCGGTAACATAAGATGCAAATCAGCCCGTGCCCTTCCCCCTCCTCCTGGAAGGTTGTGGCAGGATTTGGAGTTAAATACAATGAGACAAGAAATGCAAAATCTTGAATGCCTTCCTTGCTCTGCAAACCTTTTGCTTGCCTCCTGATTCTGCCCTTTGTGATCCTTTTCCTGCCTTTTCCTTGTCACCACTCACCTGATTCTTCTCACCTAGAGAGGGGAAATGAACTTTTTCAGCAAGGGATCCCTGCCCTGGGGCCAGTCCCAGGGACAGACTGGAAAACCCATGATTTAAATTGGCAATACTTATCCCTGCTTTAAATTTGTTTGAACTAACCTTGCTCGGGCCACGGGAGGTAGAGGAAATGGGTGGAAACATCATTGAAGGAGATATGTGGGATGGAGGAGGGGGTGGCTCATCAGCTTATCATGGACTGGGTCTAAGGAATTGCTTTTGAGGCAATATTTTAATGCAGCATTGGCAACCCATGCTGGAATATTGCAAATCCATGAGTAGCTCTTGTGAGTGCTTTTCCAATATGTCCATACTATCCCATTTTGTCTCCTCCTAGCGTCCAATATTAATCAAATATTGCTTATCTGATGGAATTCCAGCTGCCAAGGTATTGTAGACTTCTCAAAAGCAATTGTCCTTTCAACTTTCTTGTAGCTGTTGCATGAAGGGACTAGTCCAGAAAGTGCAAATCCATTCCAATGGGAGAGAAAAAATTAAACTAATTTGCCCCCTTCCCTCCTTAAAAAAAAAAAAATTAAAAAAAAAATCCCAAGAGGTTTAAAAATTGCTTTTTAAAATAGGTTAACATTCATTCAAACTGGCACTAGCATTTTGGGTAGTTTTTGGAGAGCATGCCCCTGTTTGTCCCGCCCAGCCCAATGGGCAGAGGTGACCACGCTGTGTGGCAGGCAGACAGCCAGGGCAATTGGCCTTTCCTTCCTCCTCCCAGCTCTGCTGGCTGTTGGAAAACATGCATCAATTTGTTTTTCTCCCTTCAGGCAGAAAATAAAATTGGCAAAAATCTTCCCAGCAGGAAGCCAGGAAGCCCTGTTTAAATTTTCCCAAGGGGAGGGGGCAACTCAGCAAAGTCAGTATTTTCCTGCAAAAAATTTCAATTTGCGTAAAGACAACATTTTATTAGAACAATTTATTGATAGGAAACATCTAGAAATCCCATTCCAGAGCTTTATTGGCAGAGAAATGAACTCCTGCGTTTCACAACCTCAGATTCTTTTCTCCTTCAGCAAACTGTCAGCTTTTGACCATTCAATTAAAAACACCCCAACCCTTCAGTTTGTTGGCCTGTTGCACTTTCTATCTGGGGTGACTTAGCCCAAATCTGAAACAATTACACACACACTAAGTCTTTAAAGCTCTCAAAACACTGATGCATAGGAAGGGAATATAATTCTTGGGACACTCTCTAGTTCATTTATCTCGTCTGGTAATCTTTTGCCAATACCCATAGACAGGAGCTGAGTGGAAAGCAACAGCTCTATGGCTCAGTTTCTCATATTCTTACTGATGCTGAAATTAAAGCCATGAAATCCCTTCTCCCAGTGGTGTTGTGAGAATAAATTCTTCAGTGGCACTAAAAGGCCCTCAGATATTAATGCTGAGTGCTTGCAAGAGTACACAGAAAGATGGATGGTGTTTGTCCTCAGCCCCCAGAAACCATTAAGTTCCATTGCTCTGCAAACCTCTCTGATGCACCAGCTCTGCTTCTCGAAGCTCTGTGCATCCAGTTGTCCTGGCTGGAGGGGTCAGATTTAAGGAAAGAGTCAAAGAGATGTTTTGGGGAAAACCTATCAGAAAGTGAGGACACAGCACAAGCCTCATTCAGCTGCTTTACCCCAGCATCACCACTCCAGAGTTATGGACTCCTGTGAAGATGTGCAGGTGGAAAGAGGAGAGTTTACAGTGCCTGTCTTGGGATGAGATTGGGATGCACAGGAAATTTCTGACTACCATTTATGCAGGGACATGGGGGAAAAAATTGCATTTATGTATTAAAGGATGTTAATTTGCTCAGAGTAATTTTCCATAGATTTTATTGATTGATTTCAGGCTTTGAGGGTTTAACTGCCATGTCAGCTTGCCCACTTTAATTTAGCATGTGGATGACTTATAACAACAAGCTGGTTTTATCACTTGAAACCCTTCCTAATTAATGATAGACAAAAGAGGGACAGAGAAAACACTCTGGGTGAACATATTACTTTCCCTTCTCTTTCATCCTGGAAAAGCTCCTAAAACTTGTGAGCTTGAGTAAATTATTTGGAAGACTGTTAAATACACAGGCACAGCAGCAGCAACAACCGTGCAAAGTTAATAAATCTCACAGAACTGAAATTATTGCAATAAGGATTATTCCAGATTTAGAACAAGAAGGATAAATATCACTATGAAAGATCTTCATCAGTGTCTTCAGCCTCATCATTTCCTGTGGCTGTGATTCAGTTATTAAACTGTACACATGCTAGGGGAGAAGTCAAATTGCTACAGAATGAAAAAAAAAGAGGGATTAAACCTGGCTGGGATCAAACAGGGATGCAACTGTTCTGCCCCTGGCTTAGCTCACAGTGCTGGGCAATGCATCGGACACCTCCCTGTTTCATTTGTCCATCTGTAAACTGTTAAAACAATTCTCACCCCAGCATCCAGGAGAAATCAATCATCAGGACTGAGCTGAACCAAATAGCCATTAAGTTCTTGGATGGAAGACATAATAGGAACACAAATATTTTCACTTGAAGTGTTATACTGCCCTCAGTTAGGCTCTGCTGGTGGTGACGTTGAGCTGAGCACATTCTCCTTGCTTTCAGGACAGGCTGTGATTTTCAGAAGATTATATTGCAGCAACATTTCCTTTATCCTCAGCTCCTTGTGAGGTTGCACACAGTAACTGGCATTGCAAAACCCCAAAGTTTTAATTCAGAGACAGCTCTGAGCACTCTGCAAACAGAGCTCCAGCACCTGTTTGGAACCTCTCACCTTAGAGAGACCCTTGCCATGAGCTGCCCTTGTCCTGCCCCTTATTGCACATAATCAGCACTATTGCCAATTCCAAGCACCTTCCATCCTCTAGAGCAGTCAGGACGACACTTCACAGTGAGCTTTGAGGCTCTTGGAAAGAGGAATAGGCTTGCATTGTCCCCATGCTTGACCTCTGGTTTTGGTCCCACTTTGAACCCTACTCCTGAAACCACTTGGATCTGGGTTTTCCTTTGGTTTTCTGAGTGACAGAAGCAGCTCTTGTGCAACCCCATGAATCCAGCAGCCAGAGCTTTGATAAACGTCCTGAAGTAGTGCAAAGAGCAAGTTCATTCTAAAAACAGGCAACACCATCAAGCTTGCTAGAAAAAAGAAAAATAACCAAATTTGTTCAATATGGAGACAGACATGGAACAGAGCCTGTCCAGAGCACCTCTTGGGGGCACATTTCTTCAGCAACTCCACTGCATCCTTCCAGTGGTTGCCCAAAGAGCCACGGCAGCCAGAAAATACAGAGACTGTTCAGCAGAATTTTTTCCACAGATAAAAAGATTTCTGAAATTCTAGGAACATTCTTTCCTTTTTTTTTCTTTTGTTTTGTTTTGTTACAAGCTTCCACTCTATACTGAAATATTCCAGACTTTATTTTCAATAAATAATGCAGAGAGAGTAGCTTCAGATGCAGCTGGAATCTGAGCTGAGAGCTACAGTCCTGATGGCCCTGCCCAACTTTCCATCAGTGGTGTCAAAGATCCAGAGGCTAAAAAGAGAGGGAAATGAAAATCCTGCCAGAAGTTACCCCACTGCCCCTTCTTCTGCTGGCTCCCAGTGCAATGTGTTCCCAGACATCAAACTGAAACTCCACATCTGCCTGTACTAAAGGGTGTTTTCCTTTCCTGTGCACTTTCAGCTGCACAATTTGCATTAATCCAACCTGATGATCATTGTGAGGCCCAGCCACAAAGCACAACACAATGTATGTGATGCTGTCCAGGGTCGGACCAGGCGTTTTTGTTCAGAAATTTCCTTCCAAACGCTCAGGTTTGGCCATTTTTCAGTGGTGGTCTTGGCACAGAGAAGTGACAGCATGTCATTTATCCCTGAGCTCAGTGCCCTCCCCAGCTCTGCACGTGCCCAAATTGCTTGTGGAGCTCCCATTGGTTCTGACAACGCTTTCAATTTACCAAATGTTTATGCGACTCTGGGTTGGAAAAGGATGGAAAAAGAGTCCAGGCACATCACTCTAAATAGATCTGTGGGTAACACTTTAGCTACACATTGAACTTAGATTTAGTAGCATCGTTATTGCATGTAATGTTTATTTTATTAGGTTTATTTTATTAGTGTGCCCACAGCAGAATGTAAGCCTTGTCTTTGTCAACTCCAAAGGCACCCCACAAGAGGCTCTGAGTAGAAAAATATGGTGCAGTTCATTTTTTCCTTTGGAAAAGCCAAGCAGATGCTGATGAGTGGATAGTCACAATAAGTGTGTGTTTTGAATGCACTATTAAGCTCTGAAACTCAGCTGAGTTAACTTGGTGGGAAGTTGGGTTTAATTTGATCCTGTCTCTGAGTGTTCATAAAATGATGCAATTCAGCTTTAACCAGATGAGTGGTATCATCAAAATATATTATTTAAATCCCACCCTCTCAGCCATGTAGCCAAATTGGAAGAAGTGTCACTTAAGTATCTCCTTCCAGGCCAGGAAAAGATCAGTCACACTTTAAATTAAGTGTCTCAAGTAAGGATTTAATTTAGACTTAATAAGACAGCGATTGTACATTAAATACCATTGGGTTATTAAAACCATATTCATTGAGGTTTTACAGCTATGTCAGGACAATATGCCATAAATGGAAAAACTGGTAACAAGACACAGTTATTGATTCTGACAACATGTGCTAGATAGGATGCATTCATATGTTCAATAAAAATAAGATAAACAAGCATGTTTTCCAAAGTCTCCATGGATGCCCTCACCAAAATGTCAGACACTCAGAAGCAAGAGCAAAATTATCCTCCCTAAAAGTGCCTCCCTAAGAATGAGATTTATTTTCCCTATTGTTAGGGAAACTGAGGCATGGAGAGGGCAACAAAGGCATTTTCTTAGGGTTTGCCAAACAGCTTTTGGGAAGGCAGAGATTTTTGAACTCTCCTTATATTTCTGCTGTGCTTTTACCACAGGACAAAGCTGGTAAAAAACCAGGGGGGATCTGAACAAGGAGAATTCAAAGACATCCAATCCAGCCAAGGACACCAATGCCCCCAGATGTCCCAGAGGACAGGGCTGGCAGGGCAGGCCTTTAATGAAGAGGGAGTGTGAGGTCTGGGCAGACCCAGAGCACTTTTTCACTTGGGATGAAGAAAGCTCAAAAGATCCTGGATGCTTTAGAGTTTATGAGCAGGGAACTGGCAACACCTCTGCAAATCCCAGGAATGATTTTGTATTTGCATATATTCATTTACACACAAATATGCATTTCTATGACTGTGCATGTATAATACATGTATGTGTACAAGAGGACTTAAAGGAGGGACTTTCCCACCAGAGGAAATCTTGGAAAAGAGAATGTTTCTACCAAAAAAACATTTCCTTTGCTAACAAGTTTCTGTATTCCCCTTACTGTTATTACAGACATTTGTGCTTAAATCAGAAGTCCCAGCCCTGCCTCTCCTTCCATCTGAGCCTACACAGATTGCATAATCCTCTGTTTGTGGCATCATCACACGTTGCTATAGAGATAGAGAAACTTCTGTGATGATGATGATGATGATGTCAAATTGCTCAGCCAGATAACACCAATATTGAGATAGAGGAGGAGGGGGTCCATAAACAGAAGCAAAGCATCATCTCCAGCAGTCAGTAAAGAGGAAAGGTAACATTATTTATAGACCTCTAAAGATAAACAGATGTCAGCTCCAAACAAGCGTGACTTGAAAGCTTTCTCTGGTGTGAAAGTCCCCGGCTCTGCTCCCATTTTCAAAGGCTTTGCTTCATCAACATGACTTCTTCAATTGCTCCTTTATTCAATGGGCTCTACAAATTTGGGAGAAGTTATGCTGCTACTGCCATGGGAATGTGGCAACCCCATGAATGCTGTGTCTGTCTCATCTTGTGGCTACGTCTGGAGATGGGCTGAGATCCCTCACTCACAGGAAATCTATGTGGCTCCCTTTCAGGACTTGAGACAAGGTTCAGACTGGGATGTTCTGCTGTTCTAGCGAGCAGCTCCCAAAATTCCCAAGGCAGGGAGCTCACAGCCATGGCAGGGAGACAGAGTGGTGGGATCCTCACTCCTAAATCCATATGCAGATGTCAGAATTGCAGTTTTCCCTAGAAATGGAAATGTTCCTGGCTCTGTGAGGTGGAGTGCCCTGACTGTCAGGAGCCACTTTGTTCTGCAAATGTCAATTTGGGGAAGCAGATCTGATTTCTCACTTATATTTCATCTTGAATTTCTGCCTACATCCAAGTTTTCCTCGCAATCCAGACACAGGTTTACATGACAGTTGTACGAAGCTGACCTGAAAGACAATTATATTTTACAATTCCTCTGAACAGGAGCAAATGGTGGCTTGGTTCCTTTCCTGCCCAGACTGTTTAATTACTGGGGTGTCACGGAATGCCTGCACTGTAATAGAACTCCAGAGTGTATCCAGGTACCAGGGGATTTATTAACTTGCACTCAACACTGGCAATCAGCAGCCAGGGTCAGATGTGCCTGGTGATGATGACATCACCATTTTTGGCAGCTCTCTCCAACGAGTGTTGAGTGAGGTAATGTCCCCAAAATTAAAACTGACAGCAGGATTAATAATGATAGATTCCTTGAGCATTCTCTTTGTGCTCCAAATTGGAGTCCTATTTCTTCTATCAGAGATTGCCAAAAGATCATCACAACCCTTCAGCACAGCAGCAGTAAGGGACACCAGCAAGTGGCACTGGGTGAGGAGGTTCCTGCAGGAAGGTTTGGTCACGCCTGGGCACTGACTACTGTATTTTCTGTTGGAGATGGGCAGGTGTCACAGCACCTGAGCAGTTGCCATCCTCACAGCCATGCCAGCACTCGGCTCTGGGTGTACAGCTGGAATTAACTCACAGGGACGTGGCTGTCAGCAGCTGAGGGAGAGTTAAGAGGAAGGGAAGGCTCTGTGTCCTGCTGCAGTCCCTTTAGAAAACACCAAACATACCAGCTGGCCCACAAAACCTAGCCCAGAACATTCATGGGCATTTTTTAGATTTTCTGGAGCAGCTTGCAGGTGGTTTAGCCTGTCTGACACAGGGAGGTTCTGGCTATTTGTTTTTGAAATTTTGCAAGTTAAAGAGAAAGGAAGGGAAAGCCAGGCTGTGGCTGACACCCTGTGATAGAACTCCCTCTGCCCAAGACCTCAGCAGCCACAAACCAATGTCAGGAGTGCTGTGAACAGGCTAAACCACACTGACCCAGGGCAAACAGTGCTGACACCAGGGCACTGCAACCTGCATCTCTCTAAACATCTGAACTTGGCCTTCATTTTTTGCTCAGCTGAACACCAGAGGGGAAGGTTTTCCTGAGACATTCCTGAAATCTGTAACAGCAACTAGTAACCATGCCATCACCACAAGATCTCAGGGGGCACAATAGACTTGGGACTTTCTGTAAAAAATACAGAGACCATCCATGGTTCCACTTTCTGGGACCCTCTTCTCCCACTGCTCCCAATGCCTGGGCATTTTGCTTCCTTAAATTCTACTCAGATTCCTCTCTTGACATTTCTCTGTGCTGTTTTTACCTGTCCTGCTCTTTGCCCCCTTTGCCTGCACTCTGCACCGAGACCAACACAAGCAAACAACAAACCCTGAATACAAGTGTGAGCTTCAAAGACAGATTTCTTACACAAGTTTGCCAAACTTGCCAGAAGGAGACTTTAGAGATTAGCAAAGTCAAGTACCTGGGTTTTTCCTGTGATCATATTCTGTCACAGCAGCAGATGGAGGTGGCTTTGGTATTTGTAGCATCTATTGGCAAAATAAATCCTCCGATGGTCGCCAGGCACTAAAATGAAGAAATAGAAAGTACTGGAATTGTTTGGATCACAAACAGCTTATATTAAATAGTATTTACTACCCCTAATTGTTACCTTGCTCAGATAAAATCCATTTCATCAGTGCATTCCTTTGCCTGAGCACAAACTATAGACCTGAGCACTTTTATGCACTTTAAAATGCTGTAAAAGCATTTGTCTTTATGAGTAGGTGGATGGTACAGAGCACTCCCTGAGCACTCTTCTGAAAAAGGCAGGCCCTTGAAGGCCCTACAGTCCTTGAGTTGCTCCCATATTCCAGAGCAGAGCCATATATTGCTCAGTCAAAATGAAGCCATGGAAATCTGAAATAATGATGGAAGAAATGAGCAAAGTTTTGGTCATTGTTTAATTCGCTAAGAGAACAACCCCACCTAAGATTCCTTCTGCCAACTCTGACAAAGTGGCCAAAGATAAAGAAAAATATGTCTCAGAGATGGAGCACAGCTGTTAAAATAACAGTGAAGAGGAAAAAAAGTCCACAATAATTTAATTAAGTAGTTGTGCCCATTCCATGTTTCTCCCCCCAATGCTATTGGTGGCAAAACAATAGTTTGTCACCAGTTTGAAATTTTAATTCTTTCCTATACAGATGTTGCCCTTAGAAAGTCTTGTAATAACCTCGTAGAACTGCATTCCTCTAATGAGGATAAAGTGCTTTAGTTAATTAAACCTCACAACATTTCTGAAAGTGCCATACACTAAACATGCAGCAGCCTCACTGCAAAACACAGCTCTTCCAAAAATGTTTTTGTGGGTTTTGAGCTCTCCCATTCTTTATCAGTTGCAAAGGAACCTCAGGGGAAGGTTACGTAAAAACTGACAGAGGAAATGCATTGGAGCTGCTCTTATTAAAGGGTTTGGTGGGGTTATTTTAAAGCAAAAATCACCCTTTTATCAAAACAAAAATGTTTTGCAAAAATTACTTTGATTTCACGTGAGATTTCAGCAGAAAAGTTGGTGAAGTTCAGCGTGGACTAACTTGTACCTCTTAACAAAAGGGGAGAATGTGCAATCAGTCCAGACCCCAATCTTGAGGTCTGAGTTTCATATTGCAAAAAAACTTGGAAAGATTACCTTTCATGTCAGTGCAAAAGCATCTCAAAATTGCGAAATGTGGTCACCAGACACAGTTGTAGTTTTACATCTCCTTCTATCATCAGGCAAGTTTGGGTCTGGTTTATATTTCCCTTTCAGGTAGTGCAGTTGATAGTACAAGCAATTACAACAATAATGCCTCCAGTCAGTGCCTTCTTGTAAAAACCCCTTTCCATGGCTTGGATGTGTAACACAGCATGTAGGCCTCTGAATTTACTTTTTTAAGAAATAAGCATTCTATTTGCTGCCAGTGCTCTGCTACACTGCCTATCTTTGTACTCTGAGTAGGAAAATCACAAAGGTTTCATCTGAGACCCTTTAGCCAGGGTCAGAGCAGCTGGTTTGGGCACGGAGATTCATTGATCTGAGGACTCCAGAGAGGTTTGCAGTGGGACAGGTCAGCCCATGGGTTTGGATTTGGATTATGCAGGCTCTGATTCAGCAGATTAATTAAAGAACAATGTGGTATTAGGGGAAAGAGGGCATCTCATGCACTTACATGCTTGCTGAGATTCCAGACTCCAGCCCCTGAGTGGAGTTTGACTGCTGCACTTAAAAACACAGCAAGCAAGAGCTCCTCTAGGATGAAAAGGCGATGCAGAGGTACTTACAGGAATGAGTTTTGGCAGCCAGGATTCATACAGCCTACCGAGGAAGGTAACAAAGAACCAAGACCTATCCTTGCATCGGGTACCAGCTTCTCTCTTATTAACATTGTGGATCCTGTGGTGGTTTCCTTCACTCCCAAAACCACTAATTTAACGTACAGTACAGTCATTCTGTGTGGGGGGAAAGAGAAATTCTTTCTTCCTTCCTGTTGGAAAACTCTTTGGCAGTAACGCTTGGATTGTTTTCTTTGTAAATTATATTCATGCTGTTTTCAAGATGTTTTCCTGACTTTATTGAAATTTGACCAATTTAACGAGTAATGTAGAACTTGTTTCCATGTTAAAAAACTCTCAGAGCTGCTTGGGGATAATTATTAAAACTTCCATGTGTGCAGCAAGGCCAGTCACTTCTGCAAATAGAAAAAAAGAGGAAAAAAAAAAGCTCAGTCTGAAACAGAAGGATGTTGCTCTAACAATAGGCGAAGGAGTGCAAAACCCAAGGCCACCAACCTTTAGAGACCAGGGGCTGTGCTGGCTCCCTGCCAGGAGAATAACACTCACACCTGGCTTTCCTGCCAAGTTTCATTTCAAAAAAAGTTTTAATCACAGATAAGGGACCAATACAAAGCCCTGAAATCAGTGGAGAGGCTCACATGGAGTCTATGGGAACGTGACTCAGGCTCCAAAGCCCTGACCTCTGGCACAGCCACCAAACCATGCTCCAGACTCCTGCAGCTTCCTCAAATCAGTTTTTTGGGGGGACAGAGGGGCTGTGGTTTGCTGAAACCCCTGCCTGATGCAGGGATGTGTGCCTTTGGGGACCCTGTCCAGCTTGGATGCCAGCTTACATCAATTTACAGGAGCCCCACAAACCTTAAAGAATAGGATTTGCTCATTGTTTTCCCTGGTGGCTGGAGACAGGTTCATGGGGACACACAAATCTCTTTTTTTCCCACCCTACCTGCTCTAGGCTCTGAGAGCAGCTTTCCAGGCAATGCTCCTCTGCAGCTGCCTTTGAGCTCCTGCTTTCCCCACATGATTCCCTGTAACATTTACAGCCACCATTGCAAATACAAGAAAAATACAGCTGGAGGTTTGGGCAACCAGAATAAATGGCCAGACATCTAAATCAATGGCTAAACAAGCACATTTGTGAATTTATGGGCGCTCCCTGCTTTTAGCCACTTCTGTACGGTTATTTGGCTCAGCAGCTCTGAACAAAGCCCTTGTAACACTCCCATTTCCTCAGCATCAATAATCCATGCCAGCAGGGCTGGCTGTGCCACGCCATGGGTGTCACAGTGCTGCGAGCCAGCACCAGGTAACAGGGATAGAAGGGGTTGGTGCTGCTGGGATGGGACCCAGAGTGGCAGAGGAGAAGCTCTGCTCCCAGCAAAGCCCCCTGGCTTCATCCTTCCAGATGCTCAGTTGTGTAAAGCACCTTTTTTGGGTTTTTTTAAACTTCTTTTTTTTTTGACACCCAACACCAGAATAGCTACACCTGCCTGGCTGTTACTAATTCAGGATTCATTTCAGATGAAATTCATTAAACACCTTTCAGTCAAAAGGAGGGGAAGCCTCTCCAGCAGTGACTCATGGAAGGGGCTCATCCTGGCAGGATGGCTGTTCAGGGAGATCTCTCTCTTTCAGGGAGGTGCAGGATTACTTTTCAGTGCATCATAAAGAGGTGAGGGAGGTGGAGCTGACACAAAAAGGTTAAGCTTCCTTTTCCCAGCAAACAGAGCCTGGATTTTGCAAGGAGTTCAAAGGGATGGCACACACCCATTCACTTCCAGAGGAACTTGGCCGTTTCAGTGCCTTTGAAACCTGCCTGCCCTAATGCCAGGCAGATGTTGGCAGTGCCTTCAGCTTTCCCACCCAATTACAGTGCCCACCCCTCAGAGCAGGCAGCAACACATCTTTTACACACGTATGAGGCTCAAGGAGAGAATTTAGGGAGCCACCCCACCTTTGCAGCACTCAGCCATCGGGTTCACTTTAAACCTGAGCACAAAAGTAGGAAAACCAGGTATCAAAGCCAGCTGAAAAATGAAAAAGTCTCAGTCAGCAGTAAACCAGCAGCTGAATGTGCAGCACACCCTTAGGAACACATCAAGTAGCAAAAAAAAAGGTAAAGACATTGTTCTCTTAAGATTAAAGCAGCACACCTTAGAGTGTTTTTATTAAAAAACAGCACAGTTTCAGTATAAATGGCATTTATACATAAAAGAAGGTGATTTATTTACCCTCCTCTCCAGAGACGTGGGACAATGTGTTGGTTGGAGAACCTGGCCTGGTGCTTGCTTGCACTCCTGGCTGATGGAACAGAAGGGTGTCTGTGTCCAGATGTTTATTTCCTGTGCTTGAGTGGGAATGACATGGAGGGAACAAAAAAGGTTTGGTTAAACTAAGGGCTCGTGGGACAGTAAATGCAGTCAGGGATGGAGGAGGACAGCAGAACTCTGTCAAAACCATCACATCTCTCTCTATACTGAAGATTGTTCTGAATCAGTGAAATATTGGTAAACCAAATCATTCCTAGATTTGTCACCCAATACCAAAACAATTTTTATTTGATTTTTTTTGCCTCACCACAAGTTTCAGCACACAGCTTTCTTTGCAACTGCTCCTTGATAGTGTCACAGCTCTGGGAATTGCTGTGAAATTCTTTGTCCACTTACGAGTCTGCAACATGGCACAGCTCTTCAGGGTGAGGTTTATGAGTCCATAACCAATATTTTCATCATTCATGCCTTAAATGCACCATAAGCCCTTGAGAAGTTCAGACCAGGATGACAGAAATGAAAAAAATGCATATTAAATTGTTTGGGTAGGAAAAAATAGAAGCACAAACTTTGTACTTCCCCTAACCCAGAGTAACATAATTGCCTTAAATATTTTTAGATTATAAATTGTTTCTCTTGCAAGTACTTCAGAAGTATTATTCATGTTCATGGCTAGAGATGAAAGCTCGCCTTCATTAGGAAGAATTTCAGAACCCCCAAACACTAAAGAAAAGACTTTTGGGCAGGTCAAAACACAGTTTTAAAGGAAAACACAACCATGAAAACATATTGGGAAAAAAAAAATTATACAGACCAAGGCAGCCCCCTCCCCACATCTGTGGGTGGGAACAGATACACAAAGAATGGATCCTGGATCCCCAAGAACAATGTTTGATTTAAAGTAAAGAAGGTGGGAGCTGTTGGGGGCTCTTTGGGAAGGAGCAGGGAGAGTTTTGGAGAGTTTTTAGCTGAGATTCCCAACAGTTCTGCACATCCCAGCAGTTCTCAGCCCTGGGATCAGCCAGCCACACCTGTTAATTGCCCCTGATATTACTCCTGAGGTTTTGGGAGAATTTCCCCTCATGTTTGTGAAACTGGGTCACCTGTGAGAAATCTGCAGTAAGGAGTGCTAAAGGTGCACTTCAATTGTTTATTCTATATATCTATATACACACACACACATATATATATATATAAAAAATTGACTTTACAAGCTGCATGACAGGTTACTTAAGTTACCCGATATCATTTTGATATCATTTTTCTACTCCCAAGGCATTTCAAAGGTAACCATCTCACAAAATCTGACTTCTTACAGGCCGGGGAGCTTTAAATCTCTACGAGATTCTGGTAAGCAGAAGGGTTAAATATTCATTGCCAGCAACGCTTATGGAAATGCTGAGGAAGTCAGAGCCAGGACTAAAGGCAGATTTCAGAGGAATTCTCTAAAACACCAGCTACAAACGTTACAAAGTTCACCAGCACTTGCTGTCAAATCCAAGCTGCTTTTGGGCAAGGCAGAATCCTGCAAATAAACCATTTGCAGCTGTAAAAAGCAGTCCTGCTTGCTCCAGAGAGTATTCTGTCCAAAAACCAGAATGATTTACAAACAGTATCGTCAAAAGTGAATGAAAAGGAAATACAGTGCCTGTGAGAATAATTTTTGCACAATTAGTCCCGTTTGTGCAAATATTTACAGTCAATATTACACACACAGTCCCACTCAAAGGTGATGAATGTACTCACCATTTATGGTTTTGCACTGCCTTCAGGGTCTGAAACATTAATTGGCATGAGAAAAGTCCCGATGTTTATAAGCTTTTGGAAATGCTGATAACCTGATAAACAAAAATGTTAAGGCAACTTCAGGAGCTAATCAAAACCCTGGCAGGTTGGGGAAATGTCAATATTTACAGCAAGCAGCCTTTCATCAGTTAATCACTTTTAACCTTCATAAACTAAGATACTATAGAGGACTTCAGGTTAATGTATGAACCCTCTATTCAATTAAGGCATTACAAAGGCAGTTAGAGACAAATAAGGCTTCATGAAATGAAGTACAACTGAATTTATCAGGGGAGAAACAGGCCAGACAGGGAACAGAGAGCCTCAGCTTCAGTGTTTGAAAGGAAGAAGCGCTCAGTGTAATTCTAAAGAAACAGACTCAGCATCAGGTCCAAATATTTTATTTCACACATAAAGCACTGTACCCATACTCAGGCTAATAAAGAACAGACTTGTGCCAACCCTGGTGCATGCTTTTGTTATTGCATTATAGTTCATGAGAATTATAGTGCATAATTAAATAGAAAAAACTTGAACCTGGAATTATAAAACCGTCACCACAAACCAGCAATTCCACTTGATATGTATTAAGTCATTACTTTTTTTTTTTCATAAGGAAAGAAAATGGGAATCAAGGAAGAGGAAAAGGGGGGGAATAGAAGGAAAGAGAGAAAGAGAGAAAAAAATTCTTTTCCTTGTAAATCATTAAAAATGCATGAAGGTTTAAAGCATGCCAGAAACAGCCTGTGCATTCATTTAGGAGACTACGCACAAGAAAACTCACTGCATTAAGGAAAAAAAAAATATATTTTTCTAAAACAAGGGAAACCAAACAAGCCATGGAGGGGACTGGTGGGGTGGAAATGCTCCAGGCAGGGAGGGGCTCCCTGCTCCATCCCCTTTCCTGACCGAGAGCATTGGGGGCCCTGAGCGCTGCCACATTTGTGATGCTCCAGCAGAGCTTTCTGGGTTTTATCTTCCAGAGGAGCTAATCACAATTACAAACATATGGATTATTATTCTTGCCGTGGAGTTCAGCTTCTGCCATAGAGAAAGCTCCTGGCATGAATGGGTGATTTATTGAGCTGCAGATGGGAGCTCTCTTTGGCACGAGGGGTGTGGCTGGACACAGGAGCAGGGCCCGGGAGCAGGAATCCCAGGTTAAACCTCTCTGTGACTCCTGAAGCCACTTCAGCTCAGGGCTTCCTGCCCTGTGAGAGGGAACACTTGCTGGAAATGGTGTCCCACGATGAGAATCCTGGGTTTTATATAAGTAGTTTGTCGTTAGGAGAGTCAGCCAGCGCACACCATTAGGGGATGATTCTCACCCTGCACACAGCCAAGCTCCTGTGGGACAGGGTGTCTGACCTTGATGTGTCACACTGTAACTAGAGAGAGACGTCAGGAGAGAAATCTTTTATTGCGTGGAGCTGGTTTGTTTGTTTTTTTGAAGTTTTCTGCGTCATCCTCTTTAAATTTTTAGAGTGAATTTATTGCTCTTGGAATCCATATCCCGGGGGCCTGGGTCTGCTCAGCGCAGAGGAGAGGAGATGGGAAGCAGTGCTGCAGCTTCCCCTTCCAGTCCTGACTTGCAGTAAATGCTTGGAGATTGTTAAAAAAAAAAAGTAATTAACTAGTGATCTCCATCCCTCTTGGCCCAGCAGCACCAGGAGATTCCAGCCCGGCTGGTTTTCCTTCAGGCTGTGCACAAAGGCGGCCTGGAGCACCATTCATCACCTGGGAGGCACCTGATAGCCAGTAAAGGCTGGTCACCACTGGCAGCCCCAGCTCTACTCACCATTCAATACGTGCAGAGGGAAGGCTCTGAGCAGGATCTCAGCTCAGTCTGTCCCCAGCCCCTGGCTCTTTGCAGGGCTCCAGGAGCCTGAGGTGCCTCTCCATCCCAGTCCAGGCTCGAGTCACCAGGTCCGTGGGCTCACTTGTACCCTGAAATTAGGGGTAAAACATGAGAAGGAAGAGAAACACCAGACTCCATGGCTTCCCTACCACAGGGGCTGCTGTCATCTGGGACAGGGACGCAGAACCCCCCACTCCTGCCTGCTGAGGGCTCCTGGGGTTGGTCTGTGGGGCACCTCTGGCTGCCCAGACCACAGGGGAGATCCAGTTTGGGATTTTCCAGGACTGAAATTTCACAAGTCAGACAGAAGGGCAATCTCCTGCCTTTCTGGTCCGAGTGGGAGTTGCTGCTGAGCTGTTCCCTGCTCCTGACCAGGCGTTGCATAATGCCAGCCCTGTTGCATCCCTCTAATGATGCCATTTTCTCCATAGGCAGGAGGCAGTCAGCTTTTGCCTAATCAGCAATTTCCAAGCTTTTGATTCCCACTCCTCCCCACCCCCTCTTTTTGTCAATATTCATTATAAATGCTTGAAGCCAGGGCTCCTTTTTAGCTGACTGTGCTTTCTCTGCCTCACCCTTTCAGGTGGATGGCTGACAAGTGACCACTCCATGCGCAAGGAAACTTTAAATGAATCCCAAAAGAAAGTATTTGTGGAAGAATGAAAGGGCATCCCAGGCTTCTGCTGAGTAATGGATGTGATAATAATTGTAGGGGAAAAGATCCAAACAGTTGGGTGTTGGTTTTTCCTCTTTCTGCAGCCAGGCTCTTGATCAAAAGATGTAAAAAGCCTGACAGTTGCTGGAGCAGGAGCTGCACTTTGATTCTGGGGCACACAGGAAGGACAGCTGCCAACCTGGGAATCAAGAAACTGGCTCTTGCTCCTTTGAACTATATCAAAAGCTCATCACATTTACTTCTTCTAATTAACAAGTGCATTTATTACGTGTGTAAATGAAGGGCTGGTAGCCAAGGCTGGGAGCAGATAGGAAGGGGGCACTTTGCTGGTGGCAGCCTCAGTAATGCACAGCAGCACCAGAGCTGCCACCAGCCCCAGCCTCTCCCTGTGTCCTGGTTTAGAGCAATTTTGGGAGAAATTTTGGGAGAAAACTGTTCTGTTTATCCAGCATAAACAGAACAGACGACTGGGGATAAAAGCATCATATAACCAACACAGGACACCCTGCCACTTGCTCTTGGACCCAGAGGAGCCACTGTCAGCCCAGCCTTGGGCCCCTTTTCCCCAGGGACAGCCTCCTGTTCCTGGCAGTCCATCAGTTTTGATGCGAGGAACAATAAAACTGCAATCAAATGCCTTCCTCCTGCGCAGGCAGCCTGGGGATCAGGTTCCCCCTGTATCTCTTACCTTCCTCCTAGCACTTTGAAGGGTTTGTTCTTGAATTGTATCTGGATATCTCAGAGTGGAATTTCATTCTTCTGAGGCTTTTAAAACTAGAGCAGGTAAAGAATTAGCAAAGGACAGGGAGCACACGGAGCAGTCTGGAGCTCACAGTCTCTGTCACTATTTTGTTGGTGCTGCCTGGAAAAGATGATGCTCTCCAGAATGTGGGAATTACCTTGGAAGGAATGGGTGGCATCTGCTTCCTTTCTGCACCTTGAAGAACCAGAACAGTTTTCTTTCTCAGCACAATATAGGTATAAATGTGCTAGCTGAGGTCCAGCCAGCATCTTCTCACTGAGAGTGGCCAAAAAGGGATTTCTTCGGAAAGGGTGAAAACAATATAGGTTGCATATTGAATTTTTTCCATTTACTCCATGTGAGCTGAAAGAAAAATATGTGAAAGGGCAGATCAAAGCAGAGCCCATTCCTCAGTTCTGAGGCATATTTGTGCAGAACAGAGTTCTGCTGGTTTGCTTGCTAAAGGAAATATCCTAGAAGCAGAATGACTGTATCCAGGAGTTAAATTATTATGTTTTGGTTTGTGATCCAATACAGCTGACCAAGATATCTCCTTGAGCAAGCTGCTCAGATTCTGAACACACTCAAAACAAAGTCAAATTCTCTGATTTTCTGCTGCATCCTGGCACATACCACGCTTGTGCTGCTTGGGGAATAGGAGACACCAAAGGTGCCAGCACACACTCATGAAGCTGGTGTAAAACATCTGGAGAGGAGACATTCCTCTGCACCAGAGCAAAGATGCTGTTTCCAGGATGCTTTTAAAGGAATCAGCAGTGCCCTACACTTGGTCCATGCTTTCTGAATGAGATGTCCTGGCTGCTTAGCTGAGGAGACTGTCAACATGACTGATCACCCCTCACTGCCTCAGGAAAGGGCTTTTGTTTATATTTCAGGCAGACAGTTTTACTGCATTATATATGATCCTTGCAATTGTTACCACTATCTGCTTCTGCCCTAAATATAGTGTGAATGTTCCTTGCCCTTACCCTGGTGTCACTTCCATCCTTCATGCTCCCACTCCAGGTCTCTTACACCGGTTCCAGGAGTGACAAATCAGTACAAATGCATCACTGCCCTGCAGGGCTCAGCAGTGAGGCAGCAGAGTGTGCCTGGGACATGGCTCTCCATTCACAGCCGTGCCAGGGATGCTGTGCCTTGGAGCTGAACAGAAGCTCTGATCCCGTGCAGCTCCTCTGAAAGCTTCCCATAAATATACAAGGCTTATGCTGACAAGCTTGCATTAGATTTATACCCCCAGGACAGAGCAGTCACTTGTTCAGTCACAGAGAATGTCCCTGAGTCCCTGGCAGATTTAGTGGTGGGTAACCTGGTAACAGGGCAGAGTGCTGATCCTGCAGCCTGTGGGATTTCACTGCCTGCCTGGGGATTTTGGGAGGGGGCAGAGAAAGAAGAGGGAAGGTATTACAGGACTGAGTTGAGAGAGAAGCCTTTGCTTACTTGCTTCGTTTGAGGACTCGCTCAGAAGCATCAAGGTGGGCTTTAGGAGTGACTGAGATCACACAGGTTCTCTCTGTACTTCTTCTCCCTTGATGATGCTCCTGTGAAACCAGCTCACCCTGCAGGCCAGGAAAACCTGCACCCACAATTCCAGCTTTGGCTCCAGCTTGTGCATCTGCAAAGGAAATGGGGTAAGTCCACACCCCTGTGCAGTACTAAAGTCAGGAGGAACTTAGCAAACAAACCTTGGTGCAGCTCAGTGTGACAGGCTGAGCAGAGCCTGCTCTCTCTCACTGTTGGCTCTGTGCCCCTGGAAATGCCATGGACAGTAATGTGCATTTCAAAAGAAAACATTCACATCCTATGTGGGTCTGACTCACAAGGCATCCTAAGAGGAAGAACCATGTGCCACCATGATAGGATTACTTTTAGATGCCAGCAATGTCTTGGAGGAAAGAAAAGAGGAGGTGGTGAAACAGGGCAGCCTTGCTGCAGCAGAACAGGTCTCCATTTCCATCTCCTGCCCACAGTGGCACTGGGCACACTCAAAACTGCTTTTCAACAGAAATGTTTATATTAAGTCAGTGCCTTCCCCAAGACATGAAAACAAGATCCAATATTTTAAGACTTGACTCAACTGAGAATGAACAAGCTCATGTGATCTTCCAGTTGTCTGTATGTGTAGGGATTTGTTCAGCAAATATTCCATAGTGAAATGCAGTAAATTCTGGGATGGAAGACAAAGAACTGTCAGCAGCAAAAAATAGCCATAGTTCACTGAAGTACAGTTTTATCGACCTGAAATTACAGGTTTCAGGGAAGGCCAGAGCTAGAACTTAGGTAAGGCACAGAAATTAATGCTGTTCCTTTACTCACTGAACATGGACAAGAATTTTACCATGGATCTGCTGTATTTTTTAAAAGAACGTGTTCCTAAAATTTTTGGTTCAACAGAAATTATTCACCAGCTGAGTTTTCCTTTGGACGTCTCCTAAGCAGGCACTGGCCTGGGCTGACTGGGGTTGAGTGAAGGATCCACTGAGGTTACAGCCCGAGTAAACTGAAAGGAGGCAAGGAAAACACTGACCATGATGAATTCAATGGCAAGGCAGGAAAGTGCAAATGTCGGCAAGTCATTTCCTCTCTGTAATTAAGGTTCCCTGCAGAGCCACAGTAAATGCAGGATGATCCAATACCTTCCAGATTTCAAATTTCCGATGGCATTAGTGCATCCAAGATGCCCTCAGATCATTTGCAGAAACAGTCCAGGCCAGTCCAGACCTGGAAAGGAACTTCTTTCTTCAGGTGAGGGGGTAGCTGTTCCATACAGAACTCATTAGCCACTCTGCTGAATTGCCAATTATTAATTGTTTTGATCAGTATCTCTTCAGTAACGTTCATCTCCCAGCCTTGCTCACGACCAGCCTTTCCTGATGGGCTCTCAGGCAGCACTTCTGCTCTCTTGCCTCTCTTAGAGATGTTGATCTGACAGCATTAATTTTGCTGAACTTTTTGAGCTACCATGCTGGCTAGATTTTTCCTTTCCTTGTTAATCTCAAACCAAAATAAAACAACAAAAAAAAATTCCTCTTGACTGAGCGTTAAAAATAGCAGAGTTTTTTAACAAATGACCCATGATGGCACATCAATGACTGTGCTCTGTGAAAGATAAGGAGAATCCTGGCTGCAGCTTAGAAATGCAGGCATGCCAGTGAGGGAGTGATTTCCAACTTCTCCACAGCACCATGAAATACAAGGTCATACTTCCTTAAAGCCAGAGTACCAGGGAAGCATTTCTGTGTTTCCCCTTTCTCCAGGGTAGTTAGCTCCACTTTACCTTCAGTGCCCACCCAGAATATACACAGAGAAGCAACAGCAAATAAAAAACGTGACTGTAAAATTGAGCAGCAGGATTTACAGCTAATAATACTTTAAACTTTTGAAAATAACTTGATCAAGTCTCAATGAGACTCCTTTGAAATAGCAAACCATCTCTTGCATGAAAATGTATTCACCAGAGTGTAGTTAATAGCCAGCTACAAGAGACCATTTTTACCACTGAAATTGCAGCTAATTCATCATATCTCAAGGGCTGGTTTTGTTGGGTTTTTTTTTTTTCACTGCTAAGTTTCATTCCATCAATACAATTCTTTGTACAAGACAGCCCTGATAATGCAGAATAGAGCCAAGGCTTGGAGAAATAAAGAGAGAATGTGCACTCTGTGAGCCCAGAGCAAGACAGAAAAGCTGAATAACACCCGGCGCTGAGGAACATCAACCCCCCTGAAGAAGTGGCTGCAGAGCTCTCCCCCTGCTCTGGCTGCAGCTCATTAGCTTCCAAACCTCCACAAACTTCTGCCGAAATTCAGGTGAACTCTGGTGTCAAGATCACAGCTATAATTGCAGCTTTTCCCTGAACAGGGCCTGCTCAGACTTACCTGGCAGCAAACAGAAATGAGACAGAGCAGCAAGTCCCCCAGACTCCTCAGTCAGCTCACACTGAGACAAGATCTACAATCCAGAAATAACAGGGCAAACCTGCACCGGGGTTTATTTGTCACTGTCTCCTTTCTATAAATATTTTCTGCAAAGAAAGTTAAGGGCATAGTACATGAAACAGCAGCATAAACAATAATATTACCTCTGAACAATAATATTACTTCTGCTAAAATCAAATCATGGTCGTAAACACAGAAAAAATATTAGGAAACACATTTTGAAAAGCACCTAAAGATCAGGAAAAGGAAAAAAAAAAAAGAATGCTGTATTCAGTTGCATCAACTTATCTAGTTTTCACACCACATGATTAATAAATTTAAATTATTTTTTAAATTACTGATTGAAAACTGTCATTCTCACCACTGCCAAGTAACAGTGGGAAGCAGGGAGGGGTCTGCACCTTTGTGCTGACTGCCTTGTGCATCTCAACACACACACCTTTTGTTATAAATCTTCACCCCGCTAATTAAAATTTGCTGGCTTGACTCCCTTTTTGTTTACACTAATCATACCCACTTCCATATTAATGGGGGAACAAAAAATAGGAAAAACATTCCAAAAGTGAGCCAAACTGTGACACCACACACTCCAGAGCCCAGCTCAGCACAGCAGCTCCAGGCCTGGGTACTCTGTGCCTGTTTGGTGGGTCCTCAGCACCTGCTGAATCAGATTAGAAATTCAGGGGAGGGGATGCATATTGAAATGCTAAAATCTTCAGCAATTCTGGCACTGGAAAAAATCCATGGGATAGAACCAATAAAAAATAAACTAGGGTATGAGAATTATTAATCTCCCTAAAGCTCAGTGAGGGCTCCCTGCCTGGCACTGCAGCCTCCAGAGGATGCATCCCCACTGCTCTGCAGCCACACTCTGCTCACATATTTATGTGTGTGTGTTTTATCACATGCTAACATGGGACTTTCTCTGATTTGTATACGGGATTAAAAAAAGCGAAGTTTCCATCAAACTTAAGGAAAACCTTAATGGTGATTTAAGGCAGTGAAATCTGGCTTGCCACCAGACTGTGACAGCACTGTATTTTTTTCTGCCAGGGTTAGGTGCTCTCTGGTGCAGCAGTATTCTTTATCTTTTTTTTTTTTTTTAACAAAGAATATATTAATCATTTATGAAGCTGTGGAGTCCTTTCTGGACTCTGAGAGCTGTTAAAGACACAGGGTAGGCAGCATGTGGCAGGAGAGGGCAGGGAGGGAGAGCCTGGACGTGGCTGGAGCTCTGGGTTTGTCTGAGGGCGACGTCACGGCCACGTCTGGCGGGTTTAGAAACACACGTCAGCAGGATGGCCTCCAGTTTGTGTCCATGAATAAATTTCCCCTTGCAAAAGCACAAAAAAAAAAAAAAAAAAAAAAAAAAAAAAAAAAAAAAAAAAAAAAAAAAAAAAAAAAAAAAAAAAAAAAAAAAAAAAAAAAGCCAGCAGCATCCCTGGCTGCGCAGGGTAAAGCTATTCAGCTTTCAGCCCATGTGCTTAATAATATCACCTAAGGCCATGCCGTGAACACACTGTCTAGGGAACCTTTTTGCTCATTTTTTTTCCCCTCTCTGCCACATTTCATCATGCTTAATAATAAAATTCAATAATTGTTAGCATGGAGATGAGCCACTTTCTCTGGGAATAGCCCTGAAAAAACAGCAAGCGACGTGGCGAGGTTCTACTGCAGAAAACCCAAAAGGAATTCCCAGCCCCTTGTGCCTTCCTTTGAGCAATTGATATCCCCGGTGCTTTGCATTTTACCTCGCTGTCAGAAACGTCCCTGTCTGGGGAAAAGGAACGGCGAGGCAGCGGCTCAGCCTCGGAGCGTGCGACTGACATATATAATCTAGATTGGCTCTCCCAGGCAGACCTTTGATTGAGGAGGAAGAAGAGCAGCTGGTCAAAGTAATCTGCTCAGAGCAATTTGCATAATTTTCTCCCCCGTTTCCTCCGGCATTGTGAGCGTGTCTGGAGAGGAACACAAGCGGCAGATGCTGCGTCGCTCTGTCACAGGGCACAGCAAAGTGGAGAACGTGGGTCAGAATTCATCTGCTAAATATCCCCAACAGGTTAAACAGTTCTGGAGAGCTTCAGTCACAGATCTCCTTTTCAAAAGCTTTTTCTTTTTTTTTTCTTCTTCTTTTTTCCCTTCACTGAGTACAAATGATTCCATTTCTCCAGCAGTTGCATGTTTCCTTTCACACTTGTGTGCTATTCAGAAAGATGCTCTTTGTGTTTCTTTATGGAGCTGGCTTCCAAGACCAAGTATTTCTTTCCCCTGCTTGGATGAAGAACCCTTTACAAATGGGTTATTTGAGAACAGAAAGCCAGACTTCTAGATTAAAAATGAATGTGCATTTAATATTAAATACAACGTTTTTAATTGTGGCAAGGAAGGTTAAAATCCATCCTCTGGAGTTCCAGTTTTTACTGGGTCTGGGACACTGGTGGAAGCTACAAATCTTGCAGCTGACTCACCCACTTCCAAAATGGGTGCCTAAAATTTGGCATCAGGTTTATGGTCCTGCTGAGATGAAGGACCCTATAAGAACAGCACTGATATTTACCCTGACTTTTAAATACTTTGGGAGACAAGGGAAGTAATTTTTTTAAGTCTTCAAAAAGCTGCTTTTTCCCAAAGTTTCTTTCCAAGTTCCTGGAAACAAATAATACTGGTTCCATTCAAACTATTTGCAGGAGCCCAGCACAGTGGATACTACAACCCAACCCCTGTTAAGTGCCCAGCAGCCACATTTCCTAACCCAAGGGACATTGCCTGCAGGAAAGCCCCTGAACCAGCCCCAGGGGCTCTGCTTTCCCCCTCTCTCTTGCTGATTTTAAATAAGCAAAGTCATCAGCAGAGACTGTTAATTTTTCCTTGTGAATGCTCCAAAAATCAAGTCTAAAAATCGTCCAGGAAAAAAACCTCAAACACATAAATTCTGTTCCTACTCTTCCCTCCTGGGAAGCCTTCCCAAAAGAAGGCAGCCACTCTGACTGAGGATGGGAATTCTCTAGCAAAGCTGGGGAGGTGGCAGAACCTTCTTCAAATAAGAGTGAAAAAGAGAAATATATTATTGAAAAGTAACCATGAGTTTAGCACTCCTGATTCAGAGCTCCCCCGAGGGTGCCTAGAGCAGGCTGACAGCTCCCATGCTGCATCCAAGGCCACAGGGACATGGAGGAATTTGGTTCATCACTCTCCAGCACTACCAGATGTCTGCTCCCTCCACAACTAGAGCTCAGACAGTGAAGCAATCTCCACCCCGTCCCTGTTGGCAATCTGGGAAGCCGCTGTCCCAGCAGGGGTAAAATGCCCTGTGTTGTGCAGTCCCAGACTGGATAACGTCAGGCTGTGATCCATGGTAGATGCCACAAGAGGGGCCAACATCTATTTCAGACTTTGCAGGGAGCCATGGGCACACAGTGCTGAAAGCAAGTGAAAGGAGCCCACTCCAAATGGGGATTGCCTCACTCACCATGTGTCAAAAACTGTTACAATCCTACAAAAAAAAAAAAGGAAAAATGGTTTGGGTCCTTTATCCCTCTCCTCAACATCATCAACATCTTTTGTGGCATTTCAAAAGTATGGTCCTTCCTCTGTCAACTCTCTTTCCCCTATGGACATGACTCAGGGCTTTTTTAGAGGTTTTTCAGGCCTTTTAAAACAAAAAGCTGGAAACAAATGGAAAAATCCCAGGGATTTCCCACCTCTGCATCTGCCCTTATTTCAGTAACCAAATTCCTTCCAGGTGTGGATATACTCAAGTCCATCCTTGATGCATGACATTCCTTGGATTGTTGGTCACTCTGATTTTCTGTGTCTGATGTGGCACCACTGGTGACCCACAATGACAACTCAAGAAGCTTCTCGAGGGCACTGACACCCACTGGGGAGTGTCCCTGTGACCTCCACAGGCACCTGGCAGCTCCCTGAGGTTTCTGAGCACAAGAGCAGCACTGAGCAGCTCTACTCACCCAGCGATAGATTCTGAACAGAGCTCAGCTGGAAAGAAAGAGCCAAGGCCAAGATCTCCACCATATTCTCTCTCCACTACCACAGCAAGAGACGTGAACTTTCTGTTAGCAAAAGGAGAAGCCCGGAAGCCTTATGTTACTGAATTTCTTCAGCCACATGGAAAACATGGAGTCTTTTGATATAGAAGGAAAGGACAGAAGTTTTCTTCAGACTTTTTTCCTTCATGCTCCTCCAAATCCTGCCTCTCTGAGCCAAGCCTAGCAAAGCCAGCTGCTGAAACACAGCTCCAGGCCTGGCTATCCCTCTTGGAAGGGTGAAGCCAAGCCACCTGGGCTGCACCCCCACACAGGAGGCGTGATTAATTTTTGGGCAACGAGTGATTTGTTGGCATGACAGCCATAAACAAGAGACTCCATTAATTAACATTAGACCAGAGTGTCTGTGCTGTTCCTCAGTTTTGCATCCAATAGCACCTACTCTGCCCTTGCTCATCTGGAGAATATCCCAGAAATAAAAACTAAAACACTTTGCAAATAAAACCCCAGATTTCGTATAGTAAAAGAGTTATCCTTTAACCCTGTGTTAACATGTCCTGTGAGGCTTCTTTTTCTTTAGGTGGCTAATTACAAAAACTTGAAGACTTAATTTATTTTCTTAAAGCGCCTTTCATTGTTCTGTTAGCACATCTGGTAAAATCCCAGTTTTCATTTAGTAATCCAACATGTCCTGTACCCTCTCCCTCATCTCCTATTAGTGTCAGCTTTGTACTAACCTTCCTTTTTCTCTTCTATTTTTTTTCCTTTATTTTTTTTTTGTGTGTGTGTGGAAACTAACTACCTTTCAGTCACTGAAATGCTAATTTCAGAGACTGGCAGTAGGCAGCTAGAAGATAATGTTACATGTTTCCAGCCTCCCACGGGGGGAAAAACCTGGAGGAATCACAACATCTGAGGTGCTTTTGCATTTTGGATAGGAAGACAAAGGCAAAACTGTTTGTGTGTATACACAGACACAAACACATTTGGAGACTGGGGCTTAGAGATTCAAAACATAATTGATATTGGGTGTGTTTGGTCCTTACAGGGCAGGCAAGGGAGAGATCTGAGCTTTAGATTTTCAGAAAGAGAAGAAGCACAACTGGCAACTCCCTGTTTGAAATAAATATCTTGATGGGTATATTTCTTCTCAGGAATACACACCAGGAAATGGCAGTATTCCACACTGAAGTGCAGAATAGTTGTCATATTTTCTTGCCTTGTCACTTTTTCTGCACTGTTTCATTGAGGCCTGCTCCTGAAGGAACAATTGCCTTATTGTCACCCTGGATGTCCCAGGAGCAACACAACGAAGCCAAACAAAGAGGTGGGAGGGGGAAGAAAGGCTGAAAAAGTAGAACAACTTTTCCAGTGTGAATCACTGGGGCTTAAGTGAATCCTTCCTTCAGCTTGGTCTGCTGAAATCCTGAATCTGCTTCCTCCTCTCAGTGTGTGTGGGCTCACACTGTCACTTCCTCTCTCCACTTTGGGAATTCTGGGTTCAAAGGATAAACAAAACCCCCAAACTCATGAAATCTCTGATGTTGCTTTTGGGACAGTACACAAATTTCCTGTTATCTCTACCTGACAAAAAGAGATTGGTCAAGAGCGCCTGGAAAAAAAAAAAAGATTGCCTTGTTTCAGTTTGGTTTTTAATGCAGCATTGCTGGGTTTCATCACTTCTGATTTGGTCTGAAAGGAGGCAATCCAGGCAATTCCCCATGGCCAGCACAAACCAGACTCTGGCAAGTGAAAGTACAAGGAAAAGAAAGGTTGCAGCTCAGGCCTTGGTACACAAGGACAGCAGGGCCAAGAAACCAAACTTTGGCTGGAAATCCATACTCAGAGACCATGAGGCGTGTTATTAGTAGTGGGGGAGAAGGACATGATGTTGGACTTAAATCCACAAATTAAACCAAACACAAACTGGATCCGAAAAGGAGAACATCCAAAGGCATTGACTACAGCAGAGTTTGGTGGTTAGCTGAAATCTCAGGGCAATGAGTTGTAGCAACATTTCACAGCACGCTTGAATATGTACCACAGAGAGCCGCTGGCATGAGGAAAATTTTAAAAAAATATTTGAGTACTTACTTGGACCCATTAGCAACTAATTCTTGGTGGAATAGGATAACTGGGCTTAGACAAAGCTGTTACTTGTCAGTCCAGATTCTTTCCTGCTCTCGAATACTCAGCTCAGTTCCCCCATGGCTGCCTGGTGTGTTATAAAAGCAATCATACCAATTAAACATTCTGTCAGTTTTGAACTCATAATATTTGAGTATCCACATCTTGGCTTTCACTGACATCATCACAAGCGTGAATTTCACTTTAAAAGTTACCCCTCTTCATCTAAGCCACAGGAATCACCATGTCAAAACTTGAAGTCCATTGCAAATGCTATACTGGGGAGCTTAAATTGTGATCAAATTTCTCATCAGAGAGCCAGTAAAATCCTTGAGAAAATTATCCTGCCTGCTGCCCCACTTCATGCCAGAGGCATTTTTCCTCAGGAGATCAGGCTGACCTAGCACCAAGATATTGTATCTGGGCCTTCAAAGTGGTGGTCTGGATGCAGATCACTCAGTATTTTTGTATCAGGCTCTTGGTTAGATCCTATACACATATTTAAGTGAATTACTATAGAGTCCCTTTATTTTCTTTCTGTTTTTCCATTCCAGAGAATGCTCATTGTTATTGGGTTTTTGAGCCGAGGCTCAAGGATCACATTTGATTGCATAGGACAGACCATTTTAAGTGGTAAAGCTTAAGGATGGAAAAAATGAAAATTATGTAATTTAATAATGAACCGCAACAATGGAGCACAATCTTCCTGCGCATTATTGACAATGATCATCTCCGGCTGCCAGCACTGCTGGCTGTGAGGATTCAGGATTTTCCCTGTGCCAACACAGACCTCACTCCCATTTCCAAGCTTTCTGAGTGCAAACAGACCGCAGGCTGCTTTGCATTACAGGGAGGCCTGCCCATCAGTGTTCTGTGAAAGGCTTCCACAGATTTTACAACCTGGTGTGTGCACACAGGCGCGCAGCGTCTTCCCTGCAACGTTCTGCTGACCTGCACAAGCACAGAGCCAGGGGTTTGGCTGCACAGGGGGCACCTTGCACACCTTGAGGCAATCCTTGTGGAGGAGGATCTTTGCTCAGCACAGAGAGGGGCAAAGCATTCCCGCTGGGCTGGGCATTTCTACAGCAGCAGAAAGCTCCTCATCATGGACTCCCATTGCCCACCTCAGCATCACATTCCCTGGAAAATACAGCCCCTGGCCTTTTGTTTCCAGCTCACTCTGTTCCTTGTTCCCTGAATTTCTGCATTTGAAAAAAGCCCACATCTCAAGTGAAATCTCACTCCACTCTGGCAGCACCTGCAGTGCTCCTTGTCTAGGTGGAGCCATGTGTGGGGTGTGTGGTTTCAAGCCTGCCATCAGCCAGGTTTCAAGTGCAAACCTTTCAACAGAGCTAAGCTCACAGTTCCAAAAAGCCTACGAATTTTACCTGACCTGCTGCCAGTATTTTGAGCTCTCTGTTGCTTTAGAGGGGAGTTTATTGTCCAGCAGACTGTTCCCTTGGATTAACAGAGCACAGTGACACACTGAGCTGTCACACTTAGCTGGTATTCAATGGGTCAGTCCTTATGAATAATGATTAACATTTTGAAATTAATTAGGGAAAGGCTTCCAAGGTGTATCTAGGATGATAAAGATATAGCTGTTAGTGACAGTGACATGACGAAGACTTTTACACTGGGGGCAAGCTGCCATATTTCTCACTGCCCATGCAGCAAGGTCAGCTCCTCACTTCCATATGATCCATATGATCGGGACAGTTTTTCTCACTGCCCATGCAGCAAGGTCAGATCCTCACTTCCATACGATCAGGACAGCCCCAAGAGAGAGAGAAACACTACCCAAAGAGATAAAGGAAAATAAATGCTGAAAAAATAAGCTATAGCCCAAACCTCCACCAGAAAATCCAGCAAAACTCAAAAACCCTCCAAGAAAACAAATCTGGAGATTCAAGTAAATCAGATTGCCTAAACTATAGATTCACTTCCTTCTTGTGAAACATCTGTGGAGGCTGCTCATATCCTGGCCCTTCCACCCACTCCCACATTCCAGCACCCAAAAAGTAAAAATGAGATCTGCTCTTCGGAGGCTGGCTAGCACGAACACTGCAGTGCCAGGTATGTGCAGCTGCGTGCTTGATTGCTAATCCATCTGCAGGGCTCAGCGTGGGCCACTTTTGTTTGAGCCTCAAGTAAGGATGGGAAAATGGGTTGGAATAAATAATGTGAAAGCCCTTGGCCTTTTGCCTCTTTTGAAAGCTGAATTGGAAACAAGAGTTCTTTCCAGGTTCTCAAACGCTTGGTTTGTGCCACCCATTTGATGATTATGCTGCTCCATTTTAGGATCCCATGTGGGAGAGCAGGCCCTGAAACATTGCTTTTCTCCCACTGCCCTCCCAGGCTGGTTGGAAGCAGAGGGAAATTGTAGAAAACCTGTTTTGTGGAAACATTAACCTGAAGTTTTCTGCATCAAAAGATTTGAGTGAGCACAGGTAAATATTCAGCATTAGAGAAGAATGTGAGGGAACAAAGTGTTAAATCTGGAGTTAAACTCAACACATCTGAAGGACTGGATGAACCAAGAGTGGATAAGCCACTCTTGGCTTGATCAAGAGTTGATTTAACATAATATACAAAAGAAATGCAAAGTTCAGCTAAAAAACCCTGCTTGCTTCTCACTGGTTTATATTTCTTGATTCTTGTCCTGGCTCTGCCTCATCCTCTTCTCTCAGTGGGCCATGGGTGTTACCGAGCAGCATGGTAATACTTGGCCCACATCCTAAACCATGGATTTTTGTAAACATCAGTGAATAAAATTATTTAACATCCTGCCTGAACATTGTTTTAAACCTCTGGGTACATGCGAGGGAATGCCAGACCCATAAAACTTACATGCAGAAGAGAAAAAGGCTTCTCTCTGAGTGGATTTTAAGTCACCAATTCTTGACAGATGAACATCTCAAAATCAAGAACTATTTTGCAGAAAGTGAAATATGGTCAGAGACACCCAAGCAGTGACTGACTGAGGGTAAAACCTCCACCTGAACCATAGGAATTCACATTTGCAGATCACATGAGGTGGAGAGGGGACTTTGAACCAGGGGTTTTGTCTCCTAAGGCAGCCCCCTAAGTGATGGGATGTCAATAAACCATCACAGCTGGTGTGCTGGGATATTCAAACACTCATCTCCCATCTCTGCAGTGATGTTTCTCCCACTGCAGGGATCTCACACCCAGTTCCTAACCCAGCTCCAGGAGCCCCTCAGACACCAGTGCACCTTCCTTAGGACTCACGGCCACATCCCAAGACCTGTCCCCCCACTGGTTTCCCAGTTTGAAGAATGGGATGGTTGCTGGTGGAGAAGCAGCCTGGGAGGTCTGATGCTGGCCCTGCTGGGTCAGTTCATCTCCTGGTGTCCTCTCCCTGCTCATTGCCTGTGGCAGCTGGGAATGCTCCCAGGTGAAGCGCCAGTGGAAGGGGCACAGTCCTGCACCTTGTCCCATATCCTGGAGGGAAATGAGCTACTCCCAGCTCTCTGCTCAGGCTGCAGAAAGGGCGCTTCTCCCGTCGAGAGCAGCTCCCCTGCCTCCCTCCATCCCCAGGATGAAATGGATTCATCACAAGGTGCTTAGCGGGATGAGCCGTCTCCACTCAAATCCCGGGATTTGCAATTTGTGCTGCTCCGGGGCTGTGGGAGGGCGCTGGGCTCACTCTCCCTTTCCATTTGACTCAGCCTTCTCATAGCAGGGATTATCCTCCTCTATCAAAGGCAAAGCTGCGGAGCAGACGCCCGCCTATTCTTCCCGAGCACTGAGCCTGACAGCCGGCTTTTCAGCCCCGCTCCCATTACCAGCTGCCCTACAATGAGCCAGCTAAACTCCACACAAGGCCCACATGGAGCTCCAGAAGGAGCTGGGGGGCTGCAGGGAGCGGGAGAGGAGAGGGGGAAGCCAGGCAGAGTGGCCAAGGGAGAGAAACAACTCATGCAGATGAGGGAGAGTTAATCCTATTTAGCACATGTATATTATCAATGAGTGTGTGCGGTGGGGAAGGGCAGGGGGGGAGCCCCCCACTGCAGGGCAGGCGGAGGCAGACAAAAAGGTCATTCATGTGTGGCTCACAGAATTAAGAAGGTACCACAATCTGCTGCTGGTTTGGCTCCAAATGCTTCTTCGTATTCAAATCAAAGCCCCTTCCCCCAACGCAGCCTGAAAAACTTCCTCACTTCCCTGTCCCTGCCTCGATGTGCAATTACCTGGCCCAGTTTCACCCTCCATCCCTTCTGGTGGCAGTGGGGAGATGAGGGGCAGCAGCCACGTCCCAGGCTTCAAAATTTCAATTTACACTAAGATTTGGGCTTTACAAGTGTAACATTGGTGTGGCTCCCCTTGGGTTCCAAGAGTTATTCCAGAAATGGGTAGGGACCCACATTTCCTCAGTGCTGAGAGGAGCATCTAAATTGTTGAGCCCTTCAGAAATTTTGGTCTAGAATTAGGATATCAGCCTGAGAGCTCAGGAATATTTTGGGTTGATCCTGGACCATCATTAGCTGTGGCTTTGCAGTATGACTGAGTTTGCAAAGATCCTTTCCAGCTAAATTTTATCCCCAGCACATCCCAACAAATGACTTTCTACATCCTCCCAACTTGGCTGTTCAGCAGAGCTGTGCCTTCCCCTGCAAAGTTCCTGCTTCCTCAAGAGCCCATGAAAAGGAATTCAAAACTAAGAATTCTTTTCAATAACAATGTGGGGATGAAAGACCAAGGCTGGAGCGAGTAATTTAAAATGCATAAAAAAAATCTGAGGTTCAAATCTACAGTCTGCCCCTTTAGAGGAAAAACAAAATGTATTTTGGACAAACCACTTGACTGCTTATGAACCACAAACACAAATATTGCTCCTTAATTTGCATTCAGTGCCAGAGGAGAGCTGCACTCCCTCTAATGAGCACTGCCAGCCACCCTTTTCCAGGGAGAGCACCCCAAAGGAACCAGCAATTCCTCTGGGGCCCTGGTGCTGGCTAGCTCCAGCCTTTGGATGGCTGCTTGTGCTGCATGGCACAGATCTCACTTCACCCCCCGGTAATCTCCTTGCCTTCTCCACAGGAATCAGGGAGAGAGGAGCTTTCTCCTCCCCTACTGTACATGCTCATAGGTTTTAATCCAATTAAACTGTTCTCTCCCCTTGACAGAGTCTCTTTTTTCTTCATTTGCTTTCAATAAAGGAGCATCATTTGCTTGGGAGCATTCCAGGGTTGCAACAACAGGCCCTTTGCTTACATGTGTCGCTTACAAGTGGAAAACTGCAAACAAAGCTCAAGGTTTATTTTAGGAGGAGGGTAGAAATGGCCCTGTTATTTAATTATTTTTTTTTAGAATGCTTTTAAAACCTTATTAAGCAAATTAAATTTCAAGAGACATCTCACTCTTATTCTGGGAAGTCCCTTCCTCGTCCCTTTCTTGTCCCAGATTGGTTTGTCAGCACAGGCTGCCCATTGCCTGGCTCCCACAGACCCATCAAGCATCGATTTTGACACTTAACAGAATTAGAAATGCCAGCCATCCAAACCCTGATGGCTTTTCACAGGGAACGAGCACTAACCTCCATTAGGAGGCCTCCTTTTATCACATAGATCCTCTTAAAATTCAATTTACAATGAAATTCTCCCCCATCTCCCCAAACCCTGCCAGCTGCCAGCCCCATCCCACTACCTCCAACACTTATTCCTCGGTCAGATGGACCTATATCCAATCCTTTCTGTAATCTAAAAAAACCCATCACTTAGACCACTACTCTGCTGGAAGGAAGCCACAGTCAATAGGTGAATCAGGTCTGCACCTCGTACCCCTGAGTTAATAAATGTTGAAAAGAGGGTGAGCTGAAACCTTTGATAAATATCTCTTGTGCCAACTGAATAAACTTATTGTCACAATGCAGCACCCCTAAGTTCCTTGTAAAAATGTGCCTGAAACACGAAGATAACAGTGAAAAACTCAAATATTGTTGGCCTGCAAATCCTCCAGCCTCAAGCAAAGAACTATCTGCAGAGAAACAAAGTCAGGAAAATCCAGCTCAAAGATAAGTGGAACTGCTGTTAATGTGAGGCAGTGCACTACCTGGGTTTGATCCAAAAATTAGTCAAGTTCTTCATTTAACTACAGGGGGTGGTTGGATTAGATCCCACTTAGCTGATGTGCCAGGGGCAGGAACGTGCAATTCTCTATCTTTCTCCTCCTTTTAAATGCTCTCAGACTCTTATGGTATTTTACAAATCATTCAAGGACTTGATGGGTTAGCAGGAAATTTCCTTTGTGCTGCTGTGCCAGAGACAAGGAACAGATCTGGTAGGCAGCTCTTCATTTTACAGTGAGATCCCCATTCAGCTGCATGGAATGTATGCACAGGATTAAAAATTATCCATGATTACAATTTAGAGTGTTATAAACCACTCAGCACCTGGAGCCCTAGCGAGGCGATATGTAAAGATTAATAAAATAAGCATTTGAAAATCCACTTCCCCTTTGGTTATTTGCCAGGATCACAGTCCAGAATATAGCATTTTCTGTGCAAGAAGTGGTAAGCTGATTAACAGCTAAAGGAGAGCACTTTTGTGCACTTCCATCAGCATGTACAGTACACACCATGTCATCAGCCCATCCTGAACCTGTATCTCAATAACCAGAAAATCAGTCTGGGGACTGCATTTTAATAAATAGTTATTGAAGGAGCAAGTGCTGTTCAGATATTTGGCCAAACTGACTCTCCATCAATTTGGATTGGTTCAATTGAAATCTAAGGAATTTGATTTGTCTGATGATGACTGGACTTTCATTAAATGCATGTTTTCCTCCTAGTTTTAAGGTTTGATCCCCAAGACTGAGCAAATGCATTTAACTCCACCAAGCCATGGAGTCAAACTTCATCTGATGTTCAGAGTCTGGTTCAAAACTCATTAAAATTAGTGGCTGTGCTTCCACTGGCCTCAACAGGCTATAGATTTCATCCCAATTCAGATCTCTCCATTTAAGTTTAACACCAAAGCCTACTGAAGTGAATCAAGCAATTCCCATTGACACCAGTGATCTCAGAACCATGCTTGTTTATCTCCAGCTTTGTCTTAAAAGCATCAAAAGGAAATTAAAAACAGAGCACCTTAGCAGGATAAATAGCATTGCTACTATAAAGGGCTCTAACCTCTTAAGCTGTACATGTTTGGGTAAGGTTTTTGGAAATTAAACACATTTCTTCCTCCCATAGTGTATTTTTACTCTTCAACAGTCAGCTCCAGAGTTTACACTGGAATGGGATTTGCTGTTGAGTGAGCTTTACTCATATAACTTCTCAAAGTGCAGACAATTGTTGCAAATGATGCTCCCCATTAACAGTAAATGCTTTCACTGTCTCCAGCTCTATAAATTGCTAAATATTACCAGGAGCTACTCCTTAGTTCCTCTCATGAGAGATTCGAAATGGAACTTCTGTGGACACAACTAGTAAAAGTAAAAAAGGATTTTTCTCTCTTGGCCTTTTAGTAGAGAGTTAGGGGAGGGAGGGTCACTGCGACCCCCACAGTTAATTTTTTTTCCATATTGTTTCCCTTATGCTCTGTATCAGAGCTCCCCTAGAAGAAGTCCATTGAGAAGACAGTTCTGAACAATTAGCACTCCTGTTAATTTTTACATGAATCTTCCAAATCCTAAGACCAGAAATAAAAAGCTCCTGAGTTCTCTGACTTACAGATTTAGTTTTAAAGTGTCACTTGCACCAGTGGCACAAGTGAAACGAGCACCCAGAGCATAAAGAGCAGAGGCTGTAGAGGATGGAGTAGGGCAGGTCACTCCAGCACAAGGGGTTTATCCAAATGCCAGTCAATTAAATGCCCCAGAGAAAGGGACATCATTCCTTTCCTTCTCCCTGTTTCTCTCAATACTTAGAGGGCAGACCTTGTTCTCACTTTCCCCTTGCCAACCCTCATCACCTCCATTGGCTTTCTAGGAGGGACTCAAGATTAATGCCCATGTAGCAGAGTAGATTTAAGAATGACTTTATTTCAGTGGAAAGGTCTTGCTGCTACTTTAAAATATGTCCTTCTCTTTTTGTCTGACATTGCAATTAATCAAGTCTCCCACCCACTCAGAGCCTGTCTTTAGAGCTTCTCTGTATCTCACTTTCTTTTATAGATGAGGCTTTAGTGCATGCCAGAATTTATGGAGGGAAGTAACATGGATTCAGCCAGGACTTCAGAAAACAGGCTCTGATATTCTCATGGCACATCTTCTCCTTGCCCCCTATCACAAGATGGACCAGCAGCTGTTCTCTCTCCTTGAGCCTTCATCTGCTCCTGCATCCCTACGGCCACAGAGGGCCTTGTACAGCACCAGTCCTGGCTCTGCCAGAGGGGAAGGAAACATCTAACACGGCATGTTAGAGGAATCTCAGGGCTCCAATTAGCATAATTAACTTAGAGAGTCTAACAAAGGGCACTCTGCAACCTGATCTCTCCCAGCAAACCAGCCTCACAGGCTTTCCCCAGCCCCCAAATCTGAGGCTTCAAGGACTTGGCTGGTTTTCGCGGGGGGACCAGAACCAGAGGAGAGGGGGAGCAGGAATCTGAGTTTTGCTCCCAGTGAAAGTACTTTTCCATGAACAGAAGTAATTTAGCCCTTTGTTTGTAACATTACTGTATTTGGCTAAGAGTTCTGGACTCGGTCCCTCTCACACTATCCAATAGTCAGCTTCAGTTTCCAGGAGCCCAAGTCAGAACCTGGGTGCACAGTTAATGACTCCCAGCTGCAGGGCTGTGCTCAGGCCCAAGGTCTGGGTCAGATTTGTCACCAAACAGTCCCGAACAGGCACAAAGTCACCACAAGGTATTAGAGCAGGGTCATGTATGTGCAAGGTCACCACAGGGAGAGAGCTGGGGTTTGTTTGTTTTGCATATGTGTTAGTAAAGGGAAATCACTACAGAACAATGTAAATGTTATACCTTCCAACTGTAAATGTTATACCTCTCACTAAAAAAAATAGGCCTGGTTATTTTTTTCTTGGCAAAACATGTCTGTTTCTCCTTTGTCAGTAGGTGCAAGTTGATTTCTGGAGCCCAAAACACCTCTTTTTGGCTAAATACCTGTTTCTTTTTTCTTTTAGTAGCACACCCTGGAGGAGCATAACTGAACTGACATAAATTACATGTGGAGGAAGCGGGAGTTTAATGAATAGAAGACTCGTGGAATTCACTTGATGTTGGCACATTAACACACTTTTCCTGTGCACTGAAAGTAGTTTCTGTCGTTTCCCCACATAAATTGGGAAGAAGAAATAAAAAAAAAAGAGAGAAGAAAGAAAACTTTTAAGACACAGACCTTAGGGTTCTATGAGCAGTTTGATCATGCTGTGAAATGACATTTGAATAAACCAAGATCAGAAGAGCAGGGCAACACCAAAGTAGACAGCAGAAATCTTTTTGTGCCCTCTCTGGTATATGCTTAGTGAATGCTTGCCAACAAATAATTCTGTGATAGCTTTAATTTGAAATAAATAAGTACTAGCAACCTGGTCCTCTCAATCATCTTTCAAACAACAAACTCAGCCCCAAAACTGATATCTTGGAATGACTGAAGAATATAGCAGCACCAAGAGAGTAATATCAATGCCTTTGGTAATAGTTCTTTAAATACTACACATGGGTGGACTGGGAGTCTTTCAAAACAGAACCTGAGTGCATAAATATATGTGTGCTGACTTGTGCTGATGTTCTTCCAGCATTATAGGAAACACATTTGTTTATCAGGTCTGATTAAGCTTACACGATCCAAGCCCTGCCAGAGTCAGGAGTGCATTGTACACATTATTTGATAAGAGAGAAGGATGAGTTATGTAAACACCTAGCAACATGTGAGGGAGATTTACTCTAATTGTTTATGTGCCTTTGTGGGAAGATTATAATCATGTTGTTTCATTAAACAAAACAGTTGTACAAGTTCTATAAGACAAATTGCCTTTTGATCTATTCACTCGCAAAGGTCATCCTGTTACCACTGATTAGCAGCAGACAGCCAGTCATACTTTGGCAAAAGGAGAGTTCATTCATAGCAGGAATGCAGAGTCTTTCTCAGAATAGGTTTCCCAGTGACTGACTTGGCAAAGACACAACGGAGAAAACACTTCTGCCCAATATCAAACATTCACCTTCTGACAGCTCCAGAGGACATCTCTCCTTCACAGCGGTGCTCAGCACCACTGGTTCAAGCCTTTGGCTGCATCAGAGAGAGCCACAAGTAAATACACAGAGGTGAAATGCAGGTAAATCCTTTCCAGATATTGCTAACCAATGGAGTAACCAACCTCATTGCTAGGTAATCCCCAAAAGAACCGTTAAAGTTTGAGGAAATACAGCAGCAGAGGAAGCTGAAGTTCTACCCTAGGTCTCTCCTGGTGTTAGAGAAGCCTCTTCTGAATTCCTCCTCCTGCACCCCCGTCTCACTTCACTTCAGGCAGCCCAAGGAGCAGCCATGGGCTCTCTGAACACACACCCCACTCCCCAGAGCTTGGTAACCATCTCGCTTTGTCTCTTTGATGGGCATGTAGGAAACAAATGAGAAGGAGATGTTTGAAGAGTCCATTAACATGGTTAGCTCGAACGCGCTGACAATAAATCGATTCTTTTTGACGTGGCTGTCGCAGTAATGAAGGTACATTTCTGGATAACTCTTCTTAATGCAAGATAAGATATGGACGGCTCACATCTTCCTGATATGTGTCCAGCATGTCAACCAGTGGCATAAGAAAAGGTTGTTTTGTTGATGCGCTAATCAGAGTAAAGTTTAAGATTAATGATGATGGGTGTATTTGTCTGTCATATTTTTTGAAGGATAGAGGTCACACACTCCTGGGGATGGCACAGTTAGTGCCCTACCTCTGAAAAGAAAATGAACACTCAACAACACCCATATTAAAAGGTCCCTCTTTCCTCTAGAGATTGAAATTGGCAGTCAAAGGAAAAACATGCCTAAACTTGAATGTCACAGCACATTTCCCCACTGTTGCTGAGGTTCTGGCATTTGAAGGGATCTTTTAAGGCTCCTTTCTCTGATGTATAAAAGGAATGTTTACTACAGTGAAGAAATGTATCTGAGAGTCAAAGTGGCAAGAGGAGAGAAACAAAGCAAAAAATTAGCAAGTACCAGGGGAGGCCATGGATGGGAATAGAAAGATCTTCTTTTCCTACTTCTAAATATACATGGGCCTGTCGCTCCTCACAGCATTCTGCTCTGGGGTCGTTTAGCTGTATGAAATGGGGCACAACCCAGGGCTGTCCCAGCTGGTGGGATCCAGAGCACCTCTGAGGTCCCACCGTGGTCCTGGCTGAGGGCAAGGGAAGCACCAGCACGAGCCTCAGGACCATTGCCATTCTTACCCTACTGGCTGGAAGGATGCACACACCAATGCTCAGAGGTGTCCCTTGGCAATGTTATGCTCTAATTTCCCTACGTTTAAACCTGATATAATTCTAATATCCACCACAGCACATGGGTTTTAGTCTATTTTGTTTCTTAGGTGAGGTATTGTCATGGTTTAACCCCAGATATTGTCATGGTTTAATCCCGGAGGGCCACAAAACACTGTTATTGGGACTTGGAAAGATAAACACCATCACTCCAAATGTCCCATTTCTCCTTCTTCCTCAGCTTTATATGCTGAGAATGACACCACATGGTCTGAGACATCCCTGGGGTCACTTGGGGTCAGCTGTCCTAGATGTGTCCCCCCACTTCCTGCTCAGCAATCATGAAAACAGCCCTGAATTATCCACACTGCTTCCAGGAGAAATCCAAAACACAGCTTCAGACCAACTCCTATGAAGAGAATTAACCCTACCCCAAGCAGAACCAGCCACAGGTATTCAATTAATGTTTGGTGAGACCTGAAATCTATGGAGAAGAGGCCTTATTACCTTGGATCACCTTGAATTCTATTGTTAGGATCAACAACAAAACCCTTGGTAGTAATTAAAAAAACTTAATTTTTTCTGCTTCAGAGTATTGTTTCAGCTATGGAGAGAATTAACATTTAATTACTTTGAGACTGAAGAAACAAACAAGCAATTAACTGCCTTCAATTCACTTAGCAAAGGGATGAAGTCATGCAAAACATATTTTGACTGGAGATAGCTAAGAGTCAAAATCAGGAAGATTAACGCTTCTAAATTTTGGGATAAGTACAGGAACAACTCCCAAGGTCTGAATTAGCCACCAGCGTTCTGGTTTTGCATCTAATCTAAAACGGGAAAAGGACCAACAATTCATTAGAGCAGCTAGTTTTGTAGTGCTTTTTGCAAATAAAATCTACAGAAACAAAGTTTGCAAGATTTTAGACTTCAACCCAAAGCCCAGTTCAAAGCTTGGCTCCCAAAAAGCATCAGTTTTTCTCTACCAAAGAGCATAAATCTCTTCTGGAAAAGGCTTCTGTTTAAAAGGCTACATTTTGAAGCTCTTGACTCTAACAGCATCAATAGCTCTGGAACTCATTTAAACAAAGAGAAAAAGAAAAACTGTTAAAAGATACCAGGTTTGTCTTTCCAAAACTTTTCCCTTTAAAATATTTGGGGTAATTTTTAAGCCTTTTTTTCTTTCTGTTTTCCTCTTCTCTAGATTTTGTCACTGAGTGTGATGGAATCACTGATATTGCACCCACTTTTTCTCCCTTTCATTTTTCCTGTCTTTTTTTTCAGTTCTCTTTCTGCTATTTTTCAGCTTGTGTCCAGTTGAATAATTGTGAAAAGGTTAAAAAAAAAAAAGAAAAAGAAAAGAAAAACAGAACACCAACTCCACGACTTTAAGGGGTAAAAATTATGGAGATTCAGAGATACCCATTCCAGAAAGTTCTGTAAGTTATTACATTCTCTGACTTCCTTGGCTACATGGGGTGTAGGGAGACAGAAATGAAAGAAGTATCTGAAATGTCAGGATTTAAACTATTCATATTTTGAAGTTACTGCTTTTATACCCAAATACCCACTGTATACATGGTTTGAAATGTGTTGCCAGACTCGGAAAAGACACCTTTTGACAATGAAAAGCATTCCATATTTTGGCTGGAACATTTTGGGTTTGATCTCTTTCGTAGGACACCCAGTGGACACAAGGCCATCCTGCCATCTCCTAAAACATCACCAATTTCTGTTAACCTGTTCCCTCATTAACAATTTCCAAACAATAACATTCACGCACCGCCAGGGTAGCACTTGCCATTTGCAGTGGTCCTGCAGTTATTCCTTGCACATGGATATTTCCCATTCAGCTCTAAGGCTAGGGATCAATTCAATCCAACTACAACTAATTAAGTAAATAAATAAACAGCAGTCCAGCAAACCTTTGCTGAGGGGTTAAATGTTCTGCTACTGGTATCAAGCCTCCAAAGCCATTCAGCAAGATGTTTGGCTTACCTTTCAAGTGTAGGGTAGAAGGGAAGGAAGAGAAATTGGGTCTCTAAAAAAGGAAGTTATAAAGGAGTTGCCTGCAACCAGCTTGCACCACTCTGCATCATTAGGAATAACAGGCAGCTGTGGCTCTTCCTTCCCCCTCCAGATGTGGCCCTTTGGGGCTCCTTTCTTACTGCTAGCCCAGTGAAGACTCAAAGTTTCCTCTTCTGCCCATGGTGTTTAAATTTTTTAATTTTCAAATTCCTTTAGTCTTAGTTTCAAAAACACCATAGTGGATTCTTAAGCAGAACAGGGCAGCCAGGACCAGCTGCAAAGGCAGCCTTTCTTTAGAGGTGACATGAAACACAAATTTAATAGCAAACGGAGGCCTAGGGCCAAACGTGACATCTCTCAAATCTGAGACATTGTTCTCACTACAATCTGCCATCAAATCATGGAAGCAGGTTAATATTATTCTGTTCAAATAGATTTTCAGTCAAGGCTTCACTCAGAAACAGCTGGAAGAAAAAGCCAAATTAAAAACACACTTTTGTTTCTTAGGGGTTTTTCCATTTTAACCTAGACCTGAAGCTGCAGGCACAGGTTCTGATCCAGGTGCTTCAAATTCAGGGCCAGAGGAGATGGTTTCCACTCTGCCATTGAAACCCAGTCCCACCCTCTCTCCATCTTCCCAGAGAGATGAAGTTTCTCCATAGATCCACTTCTCCATCTGAGCTTGCAGGTGACACTGCTGATCTTTGACATAAAGAACTGGGATTCCAAACTGATTTACAAAGCCAGTGCCGAGTAGATGAGCAAAATGAAATCATAGCTGCCTGACCTGCTTATACACTAAAAGGCCTTGGGGGGGAAAAAAATCAATTAATCAATTTGTTTATGGAGGCAACTTAGCAACAGGGAGCACATGGAACTGATTGGCTGGGTCTGTTAATAAGCAAGCTGAATTGCAGATAGTTGCATCAACTGATTTCAAATTTTGGGATATCGATTTTTGTTAAGAAGATTCATTTCCACTGACCCTCCTCCTAGAGAAAGAATCACTGTTCCTTTATGTCAAAGGAGTATCATGCTGAGATTAAGAATTACCACGCTACCACTTCAAGGAGATTTTGGTACACTCAGGGTTTCTAAGCCTGGGCTTAAACAACAACTTGTCTGCTACCCCCTTGCTTTGTGGAGGCACCTCAGGAGACAGGGCTTGTAAGATGCTAAAGGGCAAATATATTTTAAAATAGTCATATTATTTGCTAAGCGCCTGTTTCATGTTAAATAGCAGATTATGTTCAAAATCCTCACAAAACAAAGGAAGAATTACTTTTTCTCCTCTAGATTTTAATTATTGCGTAATAAAAGCAATAAATAAATATATAAATATCAGTACTACCTGATATTTTCTGTCGTTTTAATTAATATCTTAAGTTATCTTTTTAGAGGGTCATTTGAAATCTATGATGGATGTGAGTTTGCAGTAGAGATGGTAATTGGAATTACAAGTGATATTGGGCATTACAGCCCACAACCTCTCGACAGGCAGAGATTGGCCTCAGGGAAGCCTGTGCATCCAAACACCCACACCCTGGGAATTTCTGGCTGGCAGTGTCACCATTCTGCAAACCAACACCTTCATTTCCTGCTCTCTGCCACCCCCACCCAGGTGCTGACACCTCACTTCCACTCACCTTGTCAAAGCATGGTCCTCATGGAAACACGACCCCCAGAGCTGCCCCTTTGGGGAGGGCAGCAGGTACCTCTCAGGGACAGTGGGCACTGCAGCATCCTGGGAATGTTCTCCAGTGCCCCAACGCAGACCCCAGCCCGTGGGCTGCACAGGCTGCAGAGAACCCAAGGTGGGTGCAGGACATGCAGCTTGCCTCTGTGAAGAGACCCTGTCAAGGCTCACTCCTCATGTAAACCACACCTTCACCTTCCAACTCAGACTTAAAGCAAGGGCTGAGCCTGAGAAAAAGTTACCTCAGCAAAGTCCCAAGAGAGAGGGGAGTTATCCTCCTACCCCAAGCATTACTGCCAGAGGGCCAACAGCTTTTTTGGGAAGCTCCATCCTGTTTAGAAAACAAGAGATGCTCTTGGGTTTCTTCCTCTGCTCCCTCTCAGAACCTGGTGCAAGATGCACACATTTTATTTCTTCTTCTGACTGAACAAGGTTGCCCATTATTATAAATCATCCTGGTGATTTCTTTGGAAAGTTTGCCTCATTTATGCCCATGACCTCATGGCCTCCTGATACCTTTACTTACATCAGGACTGCTTCCACAGTTGGGCCATTTATTGTCATTCTCCTGAGACCAATGGGGCAGAGGGAAAGGAACTACAGGCACTCACATCTGAGATGTAAAAAATATGGGTTTCAAACAAGTATAAACAAGTGGGAATGTGAATGCTGAGAGCACAAGATCTCCCAGCTCTGAGTTTCTGCAGAGGCCCTTTTATTTACTGAACATTTATGTGTATACGAATATTCAGCCCTTGATAGAGCAAAGAGCTGGTTTTGATACTAAGAGCAAAAATATTTGCTGTAAATGTCATGACACGCCTTGTCCATAATATGATTTTTTCCAGATGGTTATTTTTTTCAAATTACTGAATGGAAAAATATGTCTTAAGACAAGTACACATAAAAATAATTCTTTTTCCTATTATTGTTTCTTTTTTTTTTCTTTCCTTCTACATTTGTAAAAGTGCTGCTGCTTGCCATGGGATGATATGCTGGGAGAGCACATACATCCTGACATCTGATTAATCATGAATAGGGGTGGGTGTGTAATCCTTAACTGACAGGGCAGCAGACCAGAAACCGTTTTATTACATGAAATACAAAGATGTACATTATTTACACCCTCTTCAAGGTGGTTTCTAACACCAAAACATTTCAGTGAGTGAGTGCTAGGTTGGCTTTGACTCCAAGTCAGCCCATAGCTCTTTTGTTAGCAGGGACACAAACCTGCCTCTGGGTCCAGAATGATCTCAGCTGGCAGTCCCACCCAACACAGCAGCTGGATGATCCTCTTGATCCTGATCTTGATTTATTCAATTTGGTGTCAGTGAGGTTGTGCCAGACGTGGCACACCTCTGCTGTAAAACAACATCCCACTCTGCAGTGTGCTTGTCTCCCATGGAGAAGTGGAGCCAGCTGAGCTCTGCCCACACAATCTGGAGCTGGAAGGAAGCTTATCCAAGCCAGGATTGTGCTGGGGTGGAGGACAGACTCCTGCATAGCAATGGCACCAGTTTGGAAAGATTCCTCCTGACAAGCCGCGCCTTCTACTTGCTCAGACTTTCTGTTATTCATATTTCTGAGAGGCAGAGTGAACTGGAAAGCCAGATGGTGAAGGCACAGGATTTTGGTGATGGAGTGCAGAAAGGAGTCCCATGTAGTAGCTGGAAGGTGGAAGGAGAATAAAAAGCTCTGGGCTGTTCAGAAAGAAAATGAGGGCCAGACTCAGGCCAGAAGGTTTCTCCTCCTGTTCTGCAGACATCCAGCTTCTGCCTTTCTCTGAGTGCCCAACAGCTTTTTGTTTAGCAGTCCCCATCAGCAGGTAGAAGACAAACTATTTCATTTCTTCCCTGCCCAGCTGTCTGCCTAGTAAGACAAGAGGTGTGGGCCCCACGAATGGAAAAGCTGCTGCAGGTACAGTCTGGGTTTATGGATTAATTCCATGTGTGATGCTGAGTGACAGCCTTGCCCAGCCAGGAGTGGGGCGTTGGCTGAAGGGATCAGTTACACCAACTGCAGATCGACTTTCTAGCTTGTGGCCCAAATCTGAATCTCACAGCTCAGTTCTGGCAAGGTGATGAGCAGCTTTGGCTTGGGCAGGAGTTAAGAGCACTTGGCATTTTGCAGAAAAAAAGCCCTTGATTCAAACCAGTTAGTGGAGTATGAGCCCAGCAATTTTTCTTCTGTAAAAAAAAAAAAATCTCAAAACCAAAAAAAAAAACCAAAAGAAATTTGGAAAGGGGATAGAAGGGCAAAGTTCAGAGTGGTTTCAGATTCCCACAATAACAATGAAGCCCAGCTCTTTCCCAAACACTTGCACATTTCCTTAGAAACAGGTGACAGACATCTGCAAGGCTGAGTTCAGCATTGGAACAGCCCAGCCTCCCTTCCTTGGTTGTGGGTGTTCTGCTCTTACAAGAGTGAGAGAGATTCAGCTTAAATATTTCCAGACAATGCTGCAATTTATTTTAAGTGTAATAGGGGTCATTCTTCACTGAAAGAATATAATAATTTTTCTGTGTGAAAGCAAGAAGACGTGGGGAAGCAGTAGATAGCAGGACTTACACCCACCCAAGTCACAGTTAAACAGTTTTCTCATGTCCCCACATCTTGGGTATCACACTCAGGCCAGTAATCCCAGCACCAGTCACCAAATAACACAGGGTTCTTTCCTTGTGCTGTTCCATATTCACTAGGGAAAAGGCTCTCTGGCAGTCAGATTCTTTCCCTGATCGTGAACAAACTGTGGGTCTCATCAGCTGTGTTAGGAAATAAAAGTGTGAAGAACCAAAGGGGTGAAAATGATCATCCAGCAGCAATATAAATATAAATACCCTGCCCTGCTGAGGCTCAGATCAAATAACCACCACAAGCAGCTTCCCAGTTTCTTCTTGGCACCCCAAATGACCCCGCAGTCTGGTGAGATAACACTTGTCATCCTGCTTTCCTCCCTCTTAATAGGCTGATTAGGGATGGCAAGAAGAGCAGGGATAGAGGGATACAAACCCCTCATCACCACCATCCCTCAAAGGATGAAAATACAGAGAGGGGCAGCATCAACTGTCCTCAGGGAAACAGAGGCTTCTTCCACCTGTGGAGAAAAGAGGGAGAATCAGGATTAGTCACTTCATCTTTCTGTTCCTGTGTTTTCCCAGTATAAAACGTGACCAATAATACCTCCTTTGCAATGTACAGAGCAAGACACTGTAATTAGGGAGGTGATGTTACTGCAGAGAAGAGCTACAGGGCCTTTGAAGCACTCCCTGTCCACCCAAACTTCAGATTTAAAATTTTGTCTTTAAATCTTGACCAACCCCAGAGAAAATAAACCCCATTTCAAATCAAGTGGGTGAAAAGCCAAGACTCAATCACAATACCTGCCTGCCAATGAAAAAGCTTTTCTTTCTATGAATCTGATACACATTCAATTGTTTCTAGTGCTTTATTCAGGAAATGTTTCAATTGGAAAGTATCATTACTTAGAGAGAAAAATAAAAATACCATAGATGGTTTTAAGCTCTACATCTGTGGAAATCTCATTAGGTAGTTTTAGATGTACTGGCATCTGGAAAAAATCATCCCTCTAAACAGAAAAATATGTCATAAATGTCATAATGGGGTGTTGGAGAAGCACATGAAATTAGTTTTGTTCTTCAACTCAGCATCCCTGGCCGGAATCATTAAAAAGAAAATGCTTGTATAAAGCATTAAACAGTTTTTGTCAGGGTTTGGCTGTATGGACCAACCTGGAGTCTGAAGAGCACTGAATATCTGATTTAAAGATGTAAAACTCTGGAGAGTTACAAGAGGTTGGAGCCAACTCAAACATTCACGGAAGGTGAGTACAAGTACAGAGAAGCCCACAGCCTGGAAGGGCTTTTCCAGCAACAGGCAGGAGCTTTGCTCTTACCAATGAACTGTTCTAAGTCTCTGAGGGACATTGCTGCTCTGTCCTCACTCACTGGATGTTTGCATCACTCAAGATCTCAGGCCAGCATCACCTTCAGAGAAGCCCTACTTAGGATCTTAAAGGATCTCAGCCTCCCTTTGGGTGGACAGAGGTGGGAAATACTTGTGAGTCGGTGGACTGGGATTCTTCAGCCCCTCAGGGACCTCCTGTGCTGGGCTGACCAGTGTCCTGACCAGTCCTGCTCTGCACAGGGCAGGCAGGGCTGCACAGGACACAAATGAGAAGCACCCAGAGCTCTGGGTGTCCCTGAGCACAGGGGCACAGCAGGAGGGCTGTGGGCATCTCATTTATCTCCAGCTCCTGGGCGAGCTGCTCATCTCCTGCACTGCTTTTAGGCTCTGTCTCAGTCAAGCACAGTCACTAATCTGGGGTGGGAATGAGCACAAGGCCTCCTTCAGCTGCCCCATCCACAGCACAACCGTCCCTGAAGAACCTGGGAGCTCAGTGAGGTGTTCTTCAGTGCCCTCTAAAGGCCCCTCTCCTTGAGCTGACTCACAGACACATGAGCAAATGCCCTTGGAACATCCTGAACCTGTCCCCAAGCAACTTCCAGTGCTCCTAGATGTACAGAGCCACGGGTATTTTTGCAGGGATGGCTACAACAACCAAGAGCTGTTTGCTGATGGGAGATGCTTCACTTCTGGCTGCAGCCATCCCTTGGTGCTGATTGCTGCTTTGTTATTGCAGACTGTCTCATCAAAATTAACGTGGTTGTTAAACACCAGCCCTCCAGGCCTTCACAAGGTGCACACCAAGAAGGTACGAAGCAGTTGGAGACACAATTTCCTTGGGCAGTCTGTAAAACACAAACCATGATCAGACCTGGTCATTAAAAATCCTGTGGCAATCTCTGCAACAGAACATTCGATCCATTGTCCCAAATCTAATCATTACACTCTGCCCTCTGCCCATTTAGCATCCTTCTAGTGTTTCAATTGGGGATGGTATTGCAGTGCATTTCCTGACCTGAATACTTTAACGGATCATAATTGTCTCATGGTTACTCCATGCTCCCGCAGTCGGTTTGTTGTATCCATCTGTTTGCTTTTTTCTTCCATGCAAACTGTAAGGTCTTTGGGGCCAATGGCTGCCACTGAGCCCTGTGTTAATACAGCACCAAGCACAGTGGGGCCCGATCTTTAGGTTCAGCATGCATTTTTATCATGGTGAAAGGCTGTTCCAAGCAGAAAAGCAGCACAGCAATCTGTCAGGGTATAGAGGAGGAGGGTGTGACCTCTCCCATCAGGCCCATGTCCCTGGGGATTCTCCCGATCATCCTCATTTTCTTTGGAAAAGTTATGGTGCCGATCAGTTTTTTGTGCATTCAGTTTCACTCCAGCCCAGGAACAGATGGTGGCACAAAAGAGGAGTGACTTAAAATCACTTTGTCCTCTTCTCCCCCTCCACCTGCTCCTAATCACAAGCCATCCATACATTTAAATACCAAACAAGAGGAAGGAAAGAGATTGTGTGCAACAGAAATACCAAACAATGTTTGCATTAAAAAAAAAAAATACAAAAACTTAGACATGCGTTTCAGCCCCTAGCAGCAGTCCCCATGGAAAATAATGTTAAAATAAACAAAAAGCAACAATTCCTCTCTGACTGATGATTTTATAATATGGTTGGTGCTGCTAAATGCATCCAGCCGTCCCTCCCACACTCCTGCTCTCCACTCAGAGCTGTCCCCTCTTTTAAAGGTGTCTCTTCACCCACTGACATGTGCACATGAATTCTGTTTCTTAATGATCTTTAAGCATTATTAAGAACAAAAGAAATCCTAATAATGATATAAGCCTATTAAAGGATGACAATGATAAATCATTAATAATGATGCAGAATGGGCAGAAATGTGCATTTAACACCGACATTTCTGCATGTAGAAAGAAGCAGAATGATGTATTTTTATTGAATGAGGATGATGAAGCATCCCCCAGTCTATTAGCAACCAAACAAGATGTTAAACAACATTTATCAGGAAGTTATCTCAAAATGTACACCTAGAAAACTTGAAGTGAAAAGTCCTCTAAGACCTGGCCGAGGTGTTCTCAGGCTTTGCAGCGTTTTTTTGAATACGGTTTGAAAACAATTGTCTTTCCAAAGACTGGTGATGTTTGATTTGTGTCTCTCCTCACCTCAGCTTGGCTCTAGCTTGTGCAGCTCTACCATGCTCTCCAGGGCAGGGATAGAAGTTGGCTAGATGATCTTCATGTCACTACCTAGAAAAAAAAAATTGTGTCTGTGGGGTTGTCTCTAAAATACCTGAGAAGTTTTTCAGCAGGTACTAAAATCAGTTGTGGACACAGAGGCTACATCTACCCTGCAAGGGTGTCACACACAGTAACTCTGTGTCTGTGCTCCTTAGCCATGATTCTGCTCTGTGGCCTGCCCATGCCCCAGACCCCTCAGGAGAGGCTGCACACAGGATTGTTGGGATGCCTGAAAGGAGAAACTGCCACGCTGTTGCATTTGTGCTATTCGATGGAAAATTGCCTTAATCAGGGACACTTTGATTCCTAAGCTGGGATGTGAGGGGCTGTAAATCAGTGTAGTTCCCCTGCTTCTAGCAGACTTACAGGATTTGTGTCAGTGCTGGAATTTGCCACTTCGTTACAGAGCTCCTTTAGCAACAGCCTACCCTGAATGAGGCCCCATGGCCAGCGAGCAGAGGTGGCAATTTTCTCTTCACCGTGGTAAATAGCAAACTCACAGACATTATTTTAATCAGCCCTAAGTGCACAGGAAGGCTCTGTGCAGATAGGTGTGTATTAACAAGGAGCACACTCATATCACTCTGCTAAGTATTTTTGGGTGGCCGGTCAAGCATAGCTGCCTTTCAAACTGCCTTGGAAGGAGAAATATTAATAAACTCCCTGCAGCATGCAGATTTGATTGAATTTCTCATGGATCATAGCCCGCCTGCAGCAGGGTGGCATACCTGTCAAGCTAAGACATTGTTCCATAATTGTTCCTGATGCATTGTGTGCTAATTACCATTGCTGAAAATAATCTCCAAAGATTATGGCAGGCATCATAAATAACAAGCCAGCGGTTCGACACCGCATTATGACAAGGCCTCAATCGCTCTTATCTTTTACTGGAGTGGAGCCTATGCATTAGCTTTACTAATGAATCTTTTTCATTTGTACAAGTGATGTTTCCATTTGACAATGACATGAACATAAAGTGGAGGTTAATTTACTCTATTCCGAGAGGTTCATTATTTAACCTGACGTTGAGGACAAAACAATGTAGCCTAATAGATGGCAAATAGAAATTAGTTGTGATGAATTTTGCCATTTAACACTCTGAGCGGCGGCGCGCAGAGCGAGAGGATGAGTTTGCTTAGGCGGCAAAACCGCTTTATTTCCACGGTTCTAAAAAAAAAAAAAAGAAACAACCAAAAAAAGATTCTCCCAGAATCCCCCTGCACCTTGTAAAACACGATGGATTTACACAGACATAAAAACTGCTGGTAACTAATGGCCCAACGTTGTCATTGTGTCAATTTTTATCAGATTAGTTGGCATTAACACTGTATCACCGATTGCCTTACAAGCCAAGCTGCTGTGAATTGGATTGGATTCAGGTAGCTATTAGAATTGCCAATTTAAACACTCGGGGCTTATCTCAGCTTTAAGCCATTGACAAAAAGGTTTGGTCACTTCCCTGACATCTTCTGACATGTGTGCTCAGGGCGGGTGCTCAGCATCCGGTGGCTGCCTGCACTCATCCCTCTAGGCCTCCGAATGTATCTATTCAACATTAATTTAACATCATCCAATGTGGTTTGAATCAAGCAAATATTTCCCTTGTTTATTGCACACGCTCATTGTGCTGTTTTGAGGAGGTTTATTAATAGTTTGCAATAAATTTGTTAAACAATTTGCAATAAATTATGCAGTCATATTTATAGCAGTGACACATTTTGGAGGACAAAAGTTGACCTTTCCCATGCCTCAAAGAGAGAAGGGGCAGGGTGTATCCATTACAACCCAGCTTTTCATAGGCTCATATCCTGGTTCCTTAAGCTCACACAGAAGATAAAATGTGTCTGCTCAAAAGCTCATTTAATTTATTTACAAACAAAGGGACATATTCTGTGGGACACTGAACACTGCTGGGCTGGGTTCCGATGGGCCACAGGAACTGAAACCTGCAGGGTCTCTTCAGAGGTGCTTGCAAGACAAGGAACCCTTTGGATTTGGGGTTTGCTTGTTTTGTTTAGTTTTGGAAGGGTTTTCCTGTTTGGGTTTTGTTGTTTTTCTTCATTCATAGCTTGACAAAAAGCAACATCTTGAGAGGAAATGCTCCAATTTCAACAGTACTGTGTTTTCCAACAACAACACAAATGTTTCATTAATTACTTCCAAATCACATCTAATATTTAGTCAGTGAGAGATGTGATGATGAGTCTGGGTGTTTCTCCAGTTCTCCCCTGACCCCATCTCACCTCCTGCTCCCAGCTGTTACCTGGCTCCCCATCACAGACACCTCCAACCCTTCGCTTCTGGACCACCAAAGAAAGGGAAGTCACAGGGAGGAACACACCCAAGTGGAAGGTGCAGCCTCTCACTGCCACCTCTGGAGGTGGCTCACAGCAAACCTCCCCTCTGCCCTCAGCTCCAGGGTTTACATCCCTCTGTCCTGGGGCCATCCTCCTCCACCCTCCCCACACAAACACAGCTGGGAATATGGAGTGGAAAGAAAAAGTACTCCTCCTTATTTTTCCATATATTTCCAAACATCAGGGCAGCTCAGGTTAAGTCTGTCCTGACAGAGCATCAGGGGATCCTCAGCGACCACATGTGGTCAGGAAGCAGTTTTCACACAGAAATGAGAAGTGCCTCTCAGGAGAGAGGCAATTTTTCCTGTCAGGAGGGATCATTTCCTTGGGGGTGACTCAGAATGTGAAGGCTACCACCCCAAAAGCAGAGCCTGTCCAGGGTGCCAGTGGGATAATGATCTCATTCTTGGAGAGAGGGAGCACAGTGGTGAGAGAGAAAGAGCATCATTCTAGGAGCAACCTGGGCAGCAGTTTGACTGTGCCTCGTTTTTACAGCATATTATTACAGCATTACATTCATAGTCCAGGGTCAGCTGCCATTTCCTGGGGTTTATAACTTGCCTGTTTTAATTAACATCAGGCTCAAACTTGGTAGGGAGGCGGAGTCAGCCCAGATGTTAATGTTATTCCAAAAGTGCCTTATATCAGTGGTGTTATTTGAAATACATTAAACAGGGAACATCTAGAGATGTGCCATTTCCAGGGTTTTATTTTAGATAAATTATAAAGACCAGGCTTTGTTTTGGAAGAGCACAATTTGGGACAGACCTTGTGCCTCTATGAGCAGCTCACCCCTGAGAGACAGTAAGAGTCTGTTCTCTGCTGTCCATGGAGCTCCTCTGGACAGGATCAGCCAGGAGGGGGGAGCAAGAACCCCAGGTGTCCTGTCCAGGCAGGCCTGGAGTCTCAGCAGGGCTGATATTAGCTCAGATGCAGAGCTTTATGAGCTCAGCAGCACACTTTCACTCACCAGGAGAAATGGTTTCTCAGTGTTATTGTGCCCAAGGAGCTCTGCCCCACAAAAGCCCCCACAAGCCCTCAGCTGGGTTTTCCACTGTCCCCTGCCCTCATTACCCTGTGGAGTGAAGAGCTGGCAGTTCAGACAGGCAATAATGCTTTAAAGACTTGCCTTAAATATGTGTTCTCCAGTTGCCATGATGTTTTTGCTGGTACTGAGGGTGCAGTAGCACTCTGATGCAGGTCCAGCACAGTGCTCACTGACACGTGAGCAGTATTTGCTCACACACCCAGGGCTGTGGGCTCCTTGTGCAGGCTGTGCAGGGGATCTCAGCTGAACACACAAAGTCCTGTGCTCATGGCACCAACATTTCCAATGGAGGCACCAGGACTCGGCACCACCTTTTTAGAAACCCCTGTAATAGCTGATGATTCAATTGGTCGCTGTTGAAAGAAGGGTTTGTCTTCACTATTCTGGTTGTAGGTGGCTGTGGGCAGTGCTGAAGTCTTTTCTCTTGAGTTAGAGCCTGCAGGGATTCTACCTTAACTCTGAATGCCAGCACTGTTGTGCACATTGACAATTTCCTGTTGGTTTAACCCAGATTTCTGAGCTCTCCAAGTCCATGGTGCATTCTAAAGCTTCACCTGAGTCAGGCTGATTTATAATCTCTCTGTTTCTCCATGCGCTGGTCTGTGAACTCAAAAGCTCTTGTAGCTTTATGGACAATTTCATCCTTCTCTCTAAAAATGTCACCCCCCAAATCAGCACAATCCTGCTTCACCAGCCCCCACCCCTGGATCACACCTCACTTGTTCATCTGTGAGGATCCATCTTTAAGACAGGACCTGGTGCTCTTCTCATGTTACAGACACAGAGCTGATAAGTGTGAAGGGATACAGGACTTGCCTGAGATGATGCTGAGAATCTTTGGCAGAAGTGGAAACTGGACACAAGACTGATAATTTCTTGAGCTTTTAATAATTGGCCACCCTTCCCCAAGGTATGGGCTCTTCCTAAGGACTGATACCTTCTGCTTCTGGCTGTGGAGGGGATGTGGGGGAAGCAGCTCACAAAATAGCCCTGGCCTGCATGTTGCCTGTCACAAACAACAAGAAAGAGAATCAGATTTTTTAGCCTATGAGGACTATTCCCAAAGGGCAAAGAAATTATAACTAAGAGAATAAAATCTATTTCCAGTCAGCTTAAAATTATTCTGCAAAGGGTTATCTCTCTGTTAGAACAAAAAGTTAGAAATCCATACATCAAAGAGGATTAAAAAGTGCTTGTTAGTTGCCAGTTGCTAAAGCTTTGAGCTAAGGACTGGGCTGCCCCATCCCCAGCCTCCTTCCTTTTCTACATAAATTAAGAGAGAAGTGTCATATTATCAGTCTTGCTACATTTGAATGCCCAGGACTACACGTTCAGGGACGTAGCTGGTACAATAGCTTTTTCCTTTGTGGTAAAGCTACCAGAAGTGCCCCAGGCAAAAAGTGACATTTCTCCAATGCTAACAGAGAAAAATGCTAACAAGCTAATTTTGCCTGTTTTGCTTTAATTTTGATTAGGGACCCACTGGCTACAGGTAAAATCTCGGTGTGATGGAGCTGCAAGTGTGCTGTTTGCTTTGCCTTTGCTCATTAGTGAACAGCAGGAGCAAATGCAGTGGGTAAGCTGATTACAGCTCTTGGCTCCTTTCACAGGCAAGTGGTGAATTCCTGAGGACCACATTCCACCTAGGTGTTATATCCCCTGGTGTCCCACACTGCACTCACACACCCTGAGATCATGGCTAGAGCATCCCACTGGTTTGGGGCTGAGGGCTGTGATTGTTTTGTTTGGGTTTGGGGGGTTTTTCTCACGCAGAAACTCGATAACTTCACCGACTCTTTCCTGGATGCCTTTTTATTGTGTTTACCTTCAGAAAAAGCAACATTTGATCATGTGTTGAGAAGCTGCATGTTGCCTTGTAAACTCAGAAATTATTTTCAGGTGCATTCTGTGGGCAGTTTTTTCTCTCAGAAAATTAAGAGGCCTCTGTAGCAAATACCCAGCTATAAGGTATTTATGGAGCCCTCCTCATTTTGTTTCTTGGAAATACAAAAGCCCCTTCTGCCTGCTCACATTGGTGAGCCTGAAGCAGTGATTTGAAAAGGAATTGCATGTCTGTAGCACAGCACATCAGACAGATGAGGGCACGTTTACCAAAGGAGGACAGGGACATCACTGAGCCTGCTCTCACCACCTGCAGGCATTGCTGAATATGTCAGTGCTACTGAGATTTTCCTCTGTTTTCCTTTAGTGCATTTCCATAGGGCCACAGCTCCCTTACAGAGGGACAATGTGGAAGGGCAGTGGATGTTTCTGTAAGCCAGAAGTGAAGGTGGAAACAAGGAGCATTGGTAGCATATGTGTCATAAAACTGTCTGAAAAGGAATGCAGCTGGGTACTTGCTGTTCCTGGAGGTGAAAATATTGCAACTAGAAGGAAGAAATCTCAACACATGGAAACATCTGCTGTAAAGAGGCACTGAAGAAACAGCTTTGTGTTAACACGGGAGGTGCAGCAGCCCCCAGTGTAGCAGCCCTGCACACAAAATGACACCAGAGTCCCTGTGGCCACCCCTTGCCTTGGGACTCATGGCACAGCTCTGCAGAACACTTGGATGCCAGGGGAAGGGCTATCCCTTGAGCAAAATTAACCAGCTGCCAGAGCAGTGCAAACACAAGGAGGCTTGGATGGGCTTTTAGTCCAAAACTGGCCTCACCAAGCTGTGGCCTTGTCTTGACACTCAAATCTGTTTCATCCTTTTCCTTCCATGTTATTCCTTCCTCATCTTCACTCTCAGGATCTGAGATGCATCACAAACCTACATCCCATAAGAGGAGAGAACTGTGGGTTTTCTGAGCCCAAAAAAGCTGTGACTTTTTTGTTTAATGTCAGGGGTTATTTTCTAGCTGGCAACATTTATAAGCTGTTCCCAAGATCCGGGGATGCAGATTCAATAAAGGCAGACAAAAGATTTGAGGTTATGTTCTTCAGAGGGGAGCCTCTTTTGTTTGGGTGGTTTGTTTTTACTCAAAGGGCATTTTTAATTTGTTCCTCAGTTAGCTGTTTCCAAATATATTTGCCTTTGCCATCTTCCTCTTCCCCTGCCTCTCTGGTTCTGATTTTCACAGCCATTAGTAAATACATCACCAGTGGGATCTCCTCGCTAGGATTTATGTTTGGAGTTTAAAATTAATTTCATCCCAGAGAAGAGGATGAAGAGAAAAAGTGCAAGAAAAGGAGAAAAATATAATACAAATAATTAGTAAGAGAGAAATCACAGAGATATTTGGATGAGACTGAAGAGTATCCTTAATTTATTGGGAGAGCCCTGATACCATAGACTGACTTTGAGTCGCAGTGTTCAAAAACATGTTGTTGTCAACTTGTTAATTGAAATATAGAGAAGATAAAAAAATTAAAACCCATATTAGACTGACTAGTAAAACTATATTCCAGCATGACACAAAAATTGCATATGAATGAAATTGTTGACGTTTGCCAGAAGCAATGGCTGCTCACACAAACTACTGGGACATCCTGTAATTGTCTAGTGAAATTCAACCCCAAATTGCCAGAGCTCTGTGCAGACAGGCTGGCATGTGTTTAAATTTGCCTCCTAGCAGTATAGTTAGCATTAGCATTTCCCAGGCACACATGAACATTAATTTACATGGCTCAAGGAAGTTTAAATAGTTAAAAATTCAGGTAAACCAGCTCAGGTGCTGTATGACAAGAGCTGGAGGCTGGATGAGGGGCCACTGCTCCCCATCACCTCCAACTCCTTCTTTTCTCCCTCTTGTAGGTGTGGCAGCTGGATCATCTGCATGACCATGTCCTGGTGAAGCCATTCATTAAGTAAATGCACTTTAATGTATTCATTTATTCATTATTTAGTGTATTTATTTAGTGTTAACATAGTAAACGAGCCTTTACTGTTAGTTCACTTAGGCAAAACCAGCTCTAAGGATCCTCCATACAAAAAGCTGAATATTGCACAGGAAGCAGCCAGATCTGGAGATGCAGGAGATGGACACGTGCTCAGCCAGCAAAACTGCAGCCAGAAGAGACTGTGTGATCACAGCTTTCTGCCCTGGGGCAGGAAGGGCTTGTCCTTGCCCAAACTCCTGATTTTCCTTGCCCAAACTCCTAATTTCCATCAATATAAGTGAGCGCTGAAAAGCTGTAAACTTTCCATCCAGTCATTCCCAATTTATTGCATCAGGAGGGAATAAACATCATACATTTTCTACATTAGATCTACCCTGAGCTGAGCAGGATTTATTTTATTTAGACCACACATTGTGTGGTGTATTTATAAAGCAGAGTGCTCTGAAACAGAGTTGTGCTCGGGGAGGTCTCAGCTGAGCCGTTTATTGAACACACTTTGGCGAGCTGGTGAACATCAGTCAAATCTGGAAGTGGCACAAGACGCTGGTCAAGAGGATGGAAAACGGGGTAGGAAAGCTGGGGTAGAGTGGGAAGGAGCCTGGGAGAGCTGTTAAATTCTGAGCTGTCCTGCAAATTGTAGGACAGCATCTTCCCAGCATCCCCCTGGCACGCCATGAGTCACTGCTGAGGCTCCACGCTGAGTTATCGCCATTTAGAGTGGCATTTCCTTTCAGACTGCACAAAGCAAAGGAGCCATATTAGTAAATTTATTGAGTATTTCATTAGATCAATATGGAGTATGATTTAGGAGCCTCTGCCCAGGCTCTTTAAATCTATTTAATCAAACCAATTAATAAAAAAAATCTAGAAAGTTGAAACATATCCTGTAAGGTGCATCATAAATATACTCCCTTACTTAGGCTTTTGATCTCAGCCAGGTAATTAACGGCTTTGGTTAAGTTCAAGTCATTCCCTCATGGCTGCTCGTGGTCATAAAGCCCTGGGGCTATGCATAGCTCATGGATTTATTATGTTTTTTTCCAGTTGCAAAAGCTTTTCTAGCTCTGTTTCCTTTTTCCCTCCCCTCCTTTAATTCCAGCGCTTGAGACTTCTGTGGCTCCCCATCCCAGTTGCAACTGCAGTGCTTTGTGCAACAAGCCGATGGAAAGCAGGGCTCTTTTCTCTTCTCCCAGCTTTTGGGAGAAGATTGAAGCCTGGATATCCCAACAGTTTTGTTGGGATAATCCTCCTCAGTGAGGCATCAGCTTCACTTCAGGAGAGATGAGACAAACCCAGCAGGACAAGGACCTTCTTCTCCCTTCCATATCCAAAAGCAATGAGGTGGGAATATATTTCTCTGTGGAGTAAAGAAGCTCAATTCTTCAGCTAGAAACCTCTCAGCTGTTTAGACAAGAATGGAGGAAGCTGGAGGGAGACAAGAATTGTGTCCATCACAGCAGGGATGCATAACAAGCTGAAGAGAGAGGGAGATTGTGAACACATTTCTTCCCAGAGTCTTTAAAGTCAAGATAGCAGCTTTATCTTACTTTACAATCAAGGAAATCCGGGCTCTGGGGGAGAGAGACAAGGGACAGATGAATGGGTTTCCTCTAAGCACATGTAATATATATCAGAGTCTGAAGAACATTGGTCGTAACTCTTGGACAGTGCCCCAGAACAAAATAAATAATGAGGAGTGCTGGGCTCACCTCGGGGGCTGCTTGGAACAGGAGAGCTGAGCCTGGATTCACTGCAGACAGGGAGTCCCTCTTTTCTTTCTGCTCACTGTAGGCATCTGGTTTTACCTGAACAGTTATGGGAGCTGGGGAAAAAAATAACAAAACAACTGTCCCACTTTTTTTAACACAACACCCTAGAAGAACAACATATCTTTCCTAATGAGTGTCTGCTTAACTTTCCACAGGTATCTGAACATCACAGGAAATGTCCTGATGTGTTCCAGGTGATGAAAAGTCCTACATAAAATGCCAAAGGTCCTCCTTCTACTCGGGATGAGGCTTGTTTGGTAAAATAATCTAAGAGAAGTATGGAGCACTGTGGGAGAAGTTTACATTTTCTCAGTGTGCTTAGTTCCAACAAGGACTGGTATGACAGGAATAAAACTGCTGTGCAGCAGGGAGAGGGAGATGTTCACTTGTTACCCTGCTCTACCAGAAGCTCCAGGATGAGTCAGTCTGACCTTTGACTTCACAAGTAGGAGTCCACAGATGCACCAAAGCCTTAACACGAACCCTAAAAAAGGGCACAGGTCATAGTCTTGTTTTAGTTCACAGTTTGGGCTTTCCACTGCATGAGAATCCATGTGGCAGTGAAAGGAGCAGAGAGGACCATTCCTTCCTGAGAACATTTACAAGCACAAAGACCCAATCACAAATCCTTTGAAGAAAGCAAAAGTCCTTCCATCAAGCCCAGCTGGCCTCAGATCCAGCCCTGGGCTCACACCTGAATGATTCACTGGCGAGGGTTTTTTGGCTGCAGCAAAGATGCTGCTCTCAGAGCAGGTTGGGACCCATGCTGATCACACCCTTCTATTTCATTTTCAAGAAGCCAAGGGCCAAACAGAGTCCATTTGCTCTAATATCTACTCAGCCCTCCTGGAATCAGAGCCAAGGTATTATCATCTTGCCAGAGGGTGTCTAAAGTGGCTGGGCCCCAGAATGGGGCTCTCCCCTGCAAACCCCCTCTGCTTTCCTAGGATTTGGGGTGGCCATGGTCACTGGGCTTTGGATGAGCTGCCACCAGTGAGGTCCCATTCTCACTCAAACCATGATCAGCTACTGGGAGTGGGGGGAGGCAAAGGGACTTCAGAAAGCAGGAAAACAAATCCATAGCTAGTAAATTATATATAGCTCTTATCCCACAATTAGTTTGTAATTCTGAAGGACTGCAGACAGTCAGACTCCTGTGTAATAATCCCTGAGATCAGATTCACATTGAATTGAAGGACTTTGAAGAAAGATAGGCAACAAAAATTAGGCCAGGATCTATACCAGTTTACACTAGTAAAAGCTCTGTCCCTAGAAGGGGTTTTAGCAAAAAATGTGATGCCTTTTCTTCAGTTAATTTTTTATTTACATAAATTCTTTTCCCCTTTGGATTTTTCTCTTTCTTAACCCAGATTCTTCTTCATTACTACTTCAGTTTTGGCCATAGTGGAGTTATTCCTAATTTACACTGTCAGAAAACAGACATCATTGTGGGAGAAAAGATACATATTACCAGTCTGGATAATTAAAAATAGACATTGAAAACAATGTGTGTTTTATGTATCACATCATATATATGTGTATATAACATTGCAAAATAGGTGGTAGTTGAATTTATCCATTCATCATAAATATTGACATTACTTGCGTAGTAAGTGATAAATCAAAATGCAGTAATCACTAAATCAAAGATTTATATGAGTAAAGAGCAGCAAAGCAATTAATCAGTTCCCTGTACAGCCAATGATTAATTAGGTTCCAGTCTGAAAGTATAGAGGCTGGTTTACAATTAAGACTATTACAGATAGGCTTTATATATTTTTTTCTTAAACATCCTGTTCTTGAAAAGGAGATAAGTTGACCCCAAACAAACAATGCTCTGAGAAGGATCAGATGATGCAGTTGTGTGTTTACATTCAGGGCTCCCAGTTCCTAGAAGCACAGATCACAGCAGGAGGAAGCAGCAGAAGTTGCTAAAATCTCATAGTCAGACCCTTCACTCTGCCTGGGCTTGCTCTGCTCCACAGCTTGGAATAGATACCAACCCCAAAGCAAAGGGATTTGGGAGCTAAAGCCATCAGGAAGTCTCTTTTGGGGCACCACAGATCCTGGTGGCTGTGTCTCACCAGCATCTGCTAAAGACCAACACAGACACGGGCTCCTTCTGACACCCAGACACAGCAGCTTTGCACAGGCAGGAGGAAAAGCTGCAAACACCACCAGGTGCCCCAGATCCCCCTGTTGCAGAGGGAAATGTGTCCTGGTGAGCCCCAGGGAGCACCAGGCACCCCAGCAGTAGGCCCTGGTGACAGGGACAGGACAGCAGCCCCAGCAAGGCACAGCCCTGCACACAAAGTCACAGTGAGTTTATCAGAACTCCCTGATCTAGATCACAGCAGAAATTGTTGGTGTGTTCCCTGCCACATGATCCATGCAGGATTCAGGTTTGATTCTCCAGCACTGCTCCAGCCCACTGGAAGCTCTGGAGCTGACATGGGATCAGCTGTGCAGCTCAGCAGAGCTGGCACAAGACAAATATTTGTTCCCAAATTCTCCTACCAGCAAGAGCTTCTCCTTATGCCAGCCAGCTGTTTGGCAAGAGCTGTTTCCTGCTCTTATTCATTGTGATGCCTCAGCCGGGCCAGTTCTTGTGCCTGGGAGAGAGCAGCATTAACACCATGTGATGTCTATTTTATCCTGCTTCCTTCTCCCAGAGAGCTGAAGAACAGGCCTGGGAGCTGCTAAAAACCAGAGAAGAGCAGCAGGACATGCTCAAGGAGCCCCCTTAGTTGAGAAGGATGGAGCTCCACTTCATGCAAAATGCTCTTTTTTTTGCTTTCTGCAACGTAAACCCAGCTGGGTGTTGGCATCACACATCTGCACCACAGCTGTGCCAAACTGTGCCTGTGCCACTGCTCAGACACAGGTGAGCAAGAGTCAGACCTGAAAGGGAAGCTCTCGAGGAAAGAAAACCACCTTGTACCAGAGAAAACTGTTTTCTTCCTTGTCTCTTTCTTTTAATTTCACATGAGTATTTTTTAAGGTGCTGACTGCACCTCCCTTCCCTGGGAGAGGACACGATAGGGATGTGTGGACACACAGATGTCTCCAAGTACTCTGTTTTGGCTGAGAGGCTCTAGCTGGAGCTTCCTTCACCCAGACACTGCAAATTACTCTTTTTATATGATGTGCATATTGAAAATGCAGAGGTCATGAGCCTGCAGCCCCACCTGTGCACCTTCCCAAGGCTCTCCACATGCCCAGCTAAGCCAGGTGAGAGCTCTGGGGCTGTGTAAGCACTGACAAGTTCTCAGGTAATTACTTTACTCATCCAGAAAATGCAGTTAAGGGTTACCCAGACAAATCCAGATTTTTTAAAATCCAGTATTTTTTTTTTGGGAAAAGTCCAATCATGTTGTTTGACATTTTCAAAATGAAATGTAACAGCTCTGTATTTCAGCTGGAAGGTTTTTTGAGACCAAATTTGCTCAATCGCAGGCTTTTTATATATAGATGTATACCCTTTTTAAAAACAGAACAAAACAACATGTTTTGCATAATTCGAAGTGATAGTTTTCAGAAGAGATGACAGTGGGGAGAGTTATTTTAGAAGAAAACCTGCTTTGTGTTCTCTTAAAATGGTGAGCAAGCTGAAAAATTAATTACACACACATCTCTAAAGCACAAACTGCATGGAGCAGCCTGGGCCCAGACAGAGGTACCTCAGGAGTCCCTCCTGGCCAACAATTGTTTTTTGATCCTGCTTCACCCCTGAACATAAAAACTGGATGAGGAGTGAGAGCATCATGTGGCTAATGATGGGTGCTCTGCACAGAGGCAGGATCCTTCCTGCAGAGCAGAGCCTGCAAATGCTCTTTTTGACCTCGTTTTGCCTCAACGCCTGCATTACTCACTCTGAATTTGGCTGTGTCTACCTTGCTCTCAAGCCTCTTGTCTCAACTTATTTGTGTTAAGTGTAGGACACCTGGACAAAATAACCAGAGCGATGCCAAAGCTGTAACCCAACCCTGCATGTTCTGAGAACTGCAGGGATAAAAAAAAAGGAGCACTTTTTTTGGTGGGGAGAGAGGGAGAGGAAAGGGGGAGCTGGGATGAGGAATCAGCTAATTAGCCTCATCTACATTTCAGCTACATGGTTCACAGGTACTAAATCATTCCTGACATATTTGGGTTGCCATTTATTACCAAAATTATTCAATGTGAATTTTGCCATTTAGGACGTGTTAAGAAAAATACTTATGTCTTCAGAGTGACTCCAGCTCTGATCCCTTCTGACATAACAGCACCAGTGGGCCCCAGTTTAAGTGCAGGCATCCCTGCCCAGAGTAGCAGCCCAGGCACACAGCTGGATGCACAGCTGGATGCACAGGACTGCAGCACTGGCTTCACATCGAGAGATCAGGGTGCTCAAAATTGATTTCTTAGGTCAAAAACCCCACATCTCCACCATCCCCCACAAAACTACGAATTAATACCTCTGCTCTGATAATCTCAGCTTCCAGTGGAGCGTCCCTGAGATATATTGGAGATTTTGCATGCATAAAACCTTAAAACTTGGTCTTGAAACAGTGTAATCACAGTGGAAACACAGGCCCATGCCAAAGGAAATACACAAATATATGCACACACACATGCTGCACATGACTGTTAAGAAGCCTTATATTTTTAGTTAACTCTTCATTGTTCATTAATTAATGAGTTGTCCACATTGTGTTGAGCTGCAGCTCTACCCCCCCAATAAAAAACCAAAAAACAATACATTAACTCAAACCCGCTCAGCAGACAAGTCCTCCTGAGTGGGAGGATTTACAAAGATGAGTGTTTAAGTCATTTCCTTGCAGCCTGTTGCCCTCCTGATCCTCTTGGTCCAGTTCTCTTGGGATCCACTCCCAGCTCTTCTTCCTCTTTCAGGTAAGACCACTAACCTGAATTATCACCCCCTAAACTCCACTCCAAGCCCTACCACTTGTGGATGGCAGCATCACCAATGCAGACTTTAAAACATAGTGGCTAAGGAAAAAATTTCAAGGAAAATTTGACCCAGAAACCAAGGTCTCTGAGATAAGCAATTCACACAGGTTTTATAAAAATAGATTCCTGATAAGGGAAACTGCTTTTATTAATGCTTGCTACAGAGAAAATACTAATAAACTCACATTTTATTAGACATTAGAGAGTCAATGTAGAAAAGAAATGTTGGAATCCCAGCTCATCAATCCTGTTGTTCATGGAAAAAAATTTCTAATCTGGATTTAGTTTGCTCTGGGCCACCACAGCCAAAGATAACTCTAAGAAAAATAACAGTTGCCTGTACATCCCCTTATAAATTAGTTAACAAAGCCCACCCTACATTTGCTACATTTGAGGTGACATTCCCCACATTAGTGACAGGCTGAAGATGAATTTTAATGATATATTTTTAGCTGGCCAGCTCCTCTGCCACTGAAAATCAGCATGAGACTACAGGCACAAAAAAAAAAAAAAAGCAAAGCTGATTTTCACCACTTTACTCATTATTGTTGAGAGTATGTTCATTCCTGCGTCTCTGAGTTCAAAGAGGAAAACAAAAATAGCCTTTTTCATTAAAAAAGTCAAAGTGGGAGGGGTTAGCTGGCAAGATTTTTCCAGAATGGGTCTTGCTTTTGCAACTGGCTTCCAACTGAGTCCAAGGGAGTCTGAATTTGACTTTAAGACTATTTGCTGAGCTACTTTCCCAGGCATTTGAAACAGATGAGATGTAACAGCATTTTTTCCCCTTAGCCAGGGCCAGTTTCCTATCAGAGGTGCAAATTCAGATTTATCTACTACAAGGAGCTTAATAAAAAACACCCTTTCCCCCTCCCCCAGTCACTGGTTATCATAAACAAATCCCTCAGCAGAAGCTAAAAAGAAGATACTTTGAGGTTAAAAGCAGCCTTTAAAAGAAAATGATGTTGTACATCATCCCAAAATTTAATATGACTTTATGCACAATAGTAATGTGCCTGGTAATGCAAAGATTTTTCTAAAGTAGCTTAATAACAATCCAATATTCTCTTCCTTAAAAAATGAAAATGTATGTCAAAAAAGGATCTAATGTAGCTGCATCTTGTATCCATTGATGGAGAGAGCTGATTTACATAGATAGCATTTAACATACTATCATCATTATCCTATCAGTCTTCTGTCTAATCTGGAAGCCTTGAGACAGAGTTCTCAATGTTCTCTGAGGTAAAAAAATACCAACCAAAATTATGGTAAAGGGGGAGAAAAAAAAACCTGTGAGGGACAGATGAATATCAAATCAGATGAGATAAAAATGGGACCTTTTTTTAGCCAGCAAAGAATGAGCTTAAACTGCTGAAAAGTGGATAAAACAAATAATGTGTAAGACTGTAGCATACAGTACCACAATGATGAGGGATAAAAGAGAGAATTATGTTAATGGCCGGGCCTGTGGAGGCTGCTCTTAGATTGCTTGTGATGGCTTGAAGGATGCAGACAGATAGTGTGGATCTCTGAAATCCAGGTGGTGTACAATATTCATTTCCTTTCCCTCTCACCCTCTTTTGCATGAATTTAATGCTTGTGGAGAATGTAAACAACTGTAGGAGGACTTCTACTGTGAGCAGGATGGAGCCACATGTAAACCTAGACAAGGTGAGACTGTCTGAAATGAGATTTTGTGTTTCTCTCTATTTGGACCAAGCTTGCATTAAATTCCTCATCATCAACACAAGTGTGTGCTTATGGCAATATCCCCTATCCCTTGCCCTCTCTTACTTTTAGTCTTTCTTTAAACTCAGCAAAGCCACCAGTGCTTGTCCCTTTCCCAGCCCTGGTGTGTCCCCCAGGCTGCAAAGGGCTGCCCCAAGCCCCCCAAAGTGCCCTGTCCAGAGACACATCCAGGTCTGCAGGTCCATTCACACTTCCCAGCCACGCCACAGGGCTGAGGTTTTTAGAGAGGAAGCGAAGTAACAGCACTTCTGTTTGTCCAAAACCCTTTTCTTTTGAAAACAGGGCAACTAAGCAGGTGGCAATTCAGAAAGGCATGTGAGGAGAGTGGGGCAGGGCTCAGGTCAGCAGGTTAGGGCATCAAAAACAGCAGAAGAGAGCCGGCAGCCAAGGAAACTCCCGTGTGAGGTGACATTATGGCCTCGAGGCTGCCTTTGCTGCACTCTGCACCTTTAAACTCTTATTGAGGGGGCTTAACTGCAGCTACATGAGCCAAGCCTGCTGCAGGGATGTGTCCAGGAGCCACCCAGACTGCACTGTCCTCCCTAGGCAGCCCTGTTCTGGGGTGGCATCCCCCCATCCCTCTGTGCACAGCCCAGGATGTAGGGCAGGAGGGCATTTAGCCCAGAGCTATGGGAGCTGCAGCATCCCATTAGCATCCCACAGATGTGATGCTCCTGCTCTGGGTGCGTGCTGGAGGCATGGCTGGGCAGACCTTTTCCACCCCTGCCTGCACTGAGCAGGATGAGGTACATGCCTGTGCCTGACCCCACACCATAAGAGGACACAGATTTTCCTTGGTGTCGTATAGGGGCTGTTATAGCCCAGCCACTGGGTCATCCCACCTCTCCTGCCAGTCCTTTGGCTCCTGCCCACTTGTCTGCCTGTTTGAGAGACTGGTTCCCTCAGTCAAAACTCTCATGATGCAAGGATGTGGTTGCCCTCTTTGTCTGAGAAGGCATGGCAGGAATTTCCACAGAGGAAGAGCTCCAAGAGCTGATCCAAATCTGCCTCGAGTGAGCTGGGTTAGGTAGATCCAACGTCATTGGATCAGGCCCTTCAGGAGGAAAAACAAGCAACACCTCTAGCAGAAAACAAGGATTTACCTTTGCATCCCATTCACCTCTCCCAGGACCCAAAACATCTTAGCTCACTGGGGAGCAATGCACAAATTCCCAAGTGATCCCAGAGTGAGCACAGGGACACGAAGGAAATGGAGCAACCCTCTGGCACTGTCTGTGCCACACATGTCCCCATGTCATGTGGCTGCTCAGCCCTCATTCAATGCTGCATCTGCCCCTGCATAGAAGCCAGTATGATGCAATATAAAGCCTGGCCTAGTCACTGCACCTCATTATGAGGAAGAATAGAGCAAATTTTCCCCTTACATGGACACGGAGAGCCAAAGCCACGCTGCTACTGGCAGAGTTCCCCTGTGGTTGCAACTATAGGGCACCCAGCAGGGATTTAATCCTGTTGTAAGCAGCATTATCTTGAGCTCAGATATTTGTTCTGGGCTTCACAGGGTTAGCAGTAGGGATCAGTCCTGCCCCCAAAACCTAGTGGCTTTCAAGGTGGAACGTGATCATTTTATTAAAGGGATTATTCACCATTGTTTGTTTGCAACCACAAAGCACCGGACTCAGTGACTCGGGAGGTGCCTTCCAGTCTTTTGCTGCTGTGTTGCTAATTGAAAGAAAAGCTGTTGGCTCCCTGTCCTCAACATTTATCATACACAAATCCCTTGGAGATCTTACAGGTTTCCTGGGAGCTCAAGGATCCTGGGATGCAAAAACCCTTTTTGGAATTTCTAACTCATATATCTCAGTTTCTAGTTTTTTTCAGAAGTGGAGGGAAAAAACTGGGATCATAAAAGACTGAGATGTGACATTATTTTTCATAAATACATCTTGCTTTGACTCCTTGATATTGTCCTTGTCAGGCACATGAAGCCTGATCACCAGAGCTCAGAGCCGCAGACAGGAGGCAAAATGGCAGAGACTAGGAAGAGTCACTCTCCTCACACCTAAACTAAACCAGGCTTAAAAAACACCTCTTAGAAAAATAGTTCCCTGAAGTGAATTGCCTGGAGCAGATGAGATAAAGGAAAAATAAGATGCAGAAGGTGTAGCAAACATGTTCCAACCAACCATGGGGCTAAATGGGCTTAATGAAACTCTAAAAATAAAAGTTTTCTTGAGGAGAAATAGAAATATATGGATCTTACCACTTTTTTGGATGAGTAGGCACTGCTCTGGTGCAGCCTGAGCTATTTACCTTGACTGTGGTCTGAAGGGCTGGGAGATAAAAAGCTGGTGGCTACCATGGCCACTCCTGCCAGGTGGGCTCATGTGATTTAGAAGCAAGACTGAGGTTGTAGCACAAGACTTTCAGCCCAGGAAAGCAACGATCACATCATCTCACCCTCCAAACAGAGAAGAAATAGAAAGATTTTCCTTTAAAGGAGTTCATCTGAAAGAGATAGAAAATAAATCTTCTTAAATACGATAACTGAGAATGCCCTGATCCTGGAGACAGACATCTAAGCAGATGCAAAAGACTCGTTGAAGACAAGCATTAGTGTTTGTAAGATAAAGCCTTTATTGATACTTAAAGTTCCATCAGTTTAACTAAATGTATTTTTAAAACTCATTTAGTGAAAACATGCAAAACCCTTGGGCAGACACTCTAAAATTGTTTTAATGGTTTTAAATTGAATTGGCTTCATGATTCCTTACTAAATTAGGCTGTGATAACTTTAAATTGTTCTGCAAGTAGCCACACAGCACTGTGCACAAGAAAAACTGAGCCAAGTTTTCAATGCAATTTCAGCCAAACTACCTTAGATATAAGTATGGAAAAAAGCTTTAAACACAGGAGGATCATTAAATAGAGGATGGAGACTCAGCATGTAAACATACAGAACAAACTGAACCTTGTTTGCTGAGACACAGCATTAAACTTCTAAAAACTCATTTATTTGCTTTCTTAATTGTTCTGTACAATTTTTAAGTACTCAGGTGACTACTGGTAAATGGTTTTCTGGAGTAAATCTCTGCAGCTCTCATGCTCATTGGAGTCTACTGGGTTTGACACTCCAGGAGACTGCACAAGTACTTTTAAACTTTATTTTTTTGGTTCCTCCATGACTTTCTGAGACAGAAAGCAAAGAGGTGACAATAAAATGGCAGCACCCGGAGACAACAGTGACAGCTCCACAGACTATGATACTGAAAGAGTGACAAGTATTTCTAAAGGCTGCTTTGACAACTTATACTGGAGTTTTCCTTTAAGTTACAATCATTCTTCTGAAGCAGTGAAATTGGTGCCTGAAGGATCTGAAAATGAAGAAATAAACCTGTGTAAAGTTGGCAGGATCTCATGGAGCATCAGTTATATCTATAATGCCCTGTCCTACACCTGCCAAAGTTGCCTCAAGACCCTTTTGCTGTGCCATGGTACTGCAGATTATTAATAAAGCTCCTGCTCTGCTCCTGGACACTGTGAGGCAGCAAACAGGGAGTAGGTGTGGGATGATGGCCTGGGCTGCCCCTGTACCTGTCCTGCTCCTTGGTGTCACCCCCAGGCCTTCCCCAGGTCTGACAGTGGGACTGTTGTTACCTTCCCTACTCCAGGCACTCCTGGTTGCTGGGAGGGGTCACTGGATCAGTGTCATTGTCACGAGCAGATTGAGGTTTGCTCTCTGCTCTCTGTGCACTGCCAGGCTCTGTGGCCACTGGACAATCCCTCCCCAGAGCTCAGCAAGGAAGGGAAGGGACCCAAGTCCATGAGGACTGGCTCTGCTGGGGTGGCACTGGCCACCACTGCTGTGTGTGAGTTATAACTTTGACATCTGAGGTATTTAAACCAGGGAAACCCAGATTCACACACCTGTCCCAGAAATGCTCCAAGCAGAAAACAGTTTCTTGCTGCACTCTCCATTCAGGATTTAGCCTGAAGTTTCAGCCTAACCCTTCAAATTTGCTTTCACCTGCCTAGTGAAATGATTGCTTGCCTAAATAATTCAGTTGCTGGCAGCTTTATCAGCTGGACACCAGGTTATTATTGTTTAGAGGGCAGCAAATCATTCCGTGGGGAAGTGGGAATCATCTGTGAACTGCAAAAGCTGGCAACCAGACAAACACCAAGATGTCAGGGAACTCCTGGGCCTGCTGCACTTTGCTTACACAGTTTGGTCCCTTCCACCAAAAGGCCAACATCCTTAATTTTGTCTTTTCCCTGGAATGGGGAAATTCCTTCTTTTCCAGGCCAATCAACAGAAGCTCACTGAGATTTATGGCTTTGATGAGTGAAATTTTCAGCCTTGAATCTACAGACTGATGCTTTAAATACATTATAGAGATTATCAGCAATGTATCAAGGTGTCTTTGCAGGATGGTATAAACTTCTACTGCACTACTTATTGCCATAAACCATACTCCCAGGTTTTTATTTATATGCGCATTAGCTCGATATGATTGGATCTGTAGCCAGCCCTGTGGACTGCAGTAATTTATATATATCAATAAAGGTCTCCAGCCAGCCACTGGGTGCTCTGAGGGGAACAGTAGTTCCATTTAAAACATTAGGAACTGGAGAAATTGAAAATAACTCTCTATTTAGAAGCCAAGAAGTAAGACAGCAGGCAACAGAGGTCCCAGCACAGCAAGGCTATACTAAAGAGATTGTTAAAATGTCATTTCACTTACATATAAGCCCCAGAAAAAAAAATTAACCCTTTCCCTGCCATACTTACTGCAAATAATACTTGAAAAGAAAACACACTCTTCAAACCTGAAGTGTTTTAAATAATCTCAGGGGATATGACCATAAAACTTTGAGCGACACATTCAAAGAATTCAGGGGAGTTTACTTGCAAAATTAGTTTTAATAAAAGACAGAAAATCTCATTACCTTTGCATTTGTTAATGTTAGAGCTGAAATGTAAAAGCAGCAAAAAATCCCTCAGTGGCTGGATTTTACAAGGCACAAAAAGCCTACAGGAAGAAGTGTCATCTTGTCTACCTAAAGCAACCCAACCCAATACTATTAAATTTTAACATTAAAAAGTGTGAGTTTTTCCTCTAACAAGCAAGGAAAGCACTGCACAATCATCTAGCATAGATCTGCTGAAGGTTTACCTGCCTCCACTGCTCCCAAGTTTCCCATGGTTCATGGATACACTTGGCTGGCAGTCTGGGCTTTAACAGTGTTTATATAGTAAAAATTTCATCTTACAGTGAACTTTAATGACCTGTAACTCAAGCCCAGCTTGATCAACTTCCTATAATTTTTTCAAAAATTCTCTTTAACTTTCTGCAAAATATAGCCAGCAGGTCACAAGGAGGATAGGGGAAAACTGTTTGAGCCAGAAAAAAAGCCATATGAAGCTACAGAAGAAAAACAGGCTGTAGGGGCTTATTGCAGGGTGAACTCTGGAGCCACATGATTCACATGTCAGGACAAAAAAGTATGTGGGATTGTGAGAGAGAAAAATTGGCTAAAAAAGGGCCTTGCCCTGCCTTACTGCTCTGTATTTTCTTCACTTTGAACTAGAAAAGCAGTAGGAAAATGCAAGTTTCTTCCCTCCAGCCCAGCCCCTCTTACAGGGGTGAAGTGCCAATGCTTGATTTTGCTTTCTCAGAACTGACGTTTTTTGTGAGGGTCTGGAACAGCAGCAAGGAGAATTTGTCCCCTGCAAAGAGAGCCCGTTGGGTTTTCTTTCTCTGTTCTTTACTTCACCTGGGGAAAAAAATAAGAACCATAAAAAAAGGAACTTTCCAAATGTGCTGCTAAGCTGGGGAGCAGTTATTTTATACATGGCTGATGTGACCACATCCCAGAGCGAGCCTTCCCTTCTTCCATCACACCCCCACACCCCAAGAGGGGGAAAAAAAAAAAACTTGTTTAATGCATAACAATGCCATCGTGTGCGGGAGAATTCCTGCCTGGAAGGAAACGTCCCCTCCAGAGCCCCCGCGTGCTGCTCCCAGAGCTTTGAACGCTCCTGCTGTCCTTGTGCCCCAGCCAAACTAAATCCATTTCTATTCAAAACTCAGATACTGCCCTGCTGTTCCAGGTTTTGTTTTGTTTTTTTAAAAGGTTTGTTTCTCACATTGGGTATTTATTTGCAGTGGGTTAATTGATGGCTCGTGAGGCTTCACTTTTCCAAGGATGTTGCTTTCTGCTCTGGGGAGATAGTGTGGGCTGGTGGACAGAGCCTTTGGGTAGAGTCTGTGGAGACCTGAAGTGGGGTTTGGAGGAGCCCATACCCTGTAGCCTCTTTTCCCATCCCTTCAGTGAAACCACCTAACCCTCCTGGATTAATGCGTGGTCTCAGCTCTCCCACTGAAGAAGTTGCTAATTAATATTGTGAGAATGTTGTATTTAATCCCTCCAATGAGTGGGCCTGAGTTAATATCTGGATCTTGTGTTAGACCTCGTGCCCTGGAGGAAAGTCATCCTAGGATACATAAGTGGGAGGAAAGAATGATGTGATGATGTAGAGGAAGGATATATGAGAGGAAGAGATGTCAGTGTGACAGGGCAAAGGTGAAAGAAAACTTCATGGAGATGTATCACAGCAGTGGTAGCTCATGAATGTGCAAAGTTTGCACCATCTACTGAGAGTATCCAGCTCTTTCAGACAAGGAAAAATGGGCTGATGCTTGTGGCTGAGGTGTCACTGCACTGGCCTTGGTGGCCACAGCCTTTTCTGGGCTGGACATAAGAACAGGACAGTCCCTGTTCAGCCAGGACTGTGCCGAGATCCTGGCCAAATCATCAGGTCATGGGCAAAGTCCAAACTGGAGTCTCTGAAAAGATTTCTGTGCATCCTGCATGGTATCAATGGTCCTTCATAGTTGTTGATAATTATGGGTTTTTTTCCTGAATAAGTGCATTAGTGCCTCATATTCTCGCTTGGTTGGAACCGCAGGCACACGGCGCTGCAATGGCTGTGTTATTCTAACATTATTAAATGTGCACTCTTCTTTTATTAGGCTTTTTAATAACATTTAAGTTGCACTCCTGGGAATTTTTGCAGAAAGGGAACATTGGCCAGCCTAATTTGTACATGAAAATACCCCATAGGCCAAAGAAACAAGATTCAGATGAATTTCACGTACAGTATGACTATGAATACAACAAGCACTGAAGGAGCTTTGGGGTGTAAAAAAAATGCTTGAATCCCACGTGTTGTGCTCTCAAGGCTGTATCTTGTTTGTGCACATTACTGCTTACGCTCCACATGTATTTTTGTTTCTTTGGTAAATGCACATGGTTTTCTCATTGCATATATAAAAGGCTCCTCGTTACACCCCACAATGGCACAGTGCAGAACACACTGCCCTTACAGGAGACCCTGCTCTGTATGTCGACCCTAAACCAGTTAATTCCCAGGCCACCAGAAACACAAAGCCCTACGGGACATCCTAGTGAGTTGTCCAAGTGCACTCCCAGCCAGGAAATCTGTGGGTGTAGAGTGATGCTGGAAGAGGAGGCAGATGCTTGTGTCAGGCACCGTGGGGACAGATTCCCCTCTCGGGGAGCTCACCAGCTCAGGCACAAATGGGATCAAAGCTCTGGAGAGGAGTAGGCTGCCAGTGCCAGCTAAAGTCTCTGAAGACAATTCTCTCCTCTTTGCTCTGGCTGACACTGCTGTTAAGGAGCTTTTATCTATAATCAGCTGTTTGTCATCTTCCTTGCTACTTCATTATCCCTTTTGAAAAAGCATTTTGCAATAATTTCAGAATAGTAAACAAACAAAGTCGTTTTAAAAGAGAGAAAGCTGTGTGTAACCCTCTTCCTTTCCCTGGGAAAATCATAACTTCAACTTAAGTGTTTCAGTTCATCTCTTTCTTGGAAAGCTAGCACATGGAGATCCTGACAGAGGGGGCTGCAGGAATTCACAGGAACAGCACTGCATTTTCTTGCTTACAGCTGCCTTTACTGCTGCAGGGTTACTGTTTCCCTACAATAATAAATAGTTTGAAAAACTGAGCTGTTAAAAGTGTAAGAATAGAAAATGCACAGCATTACATTCAGAATTAAAGCATCTGAAGAGATGTTCCTGTGACAAGAAAGGGATTCTAAGGAATGGAGTTTGGCTTTTGGTTTTGCCAGAAGTTCCCTGACTTAGGTGAATCACTGAAATGTCTGTGTTAATTATTCTCTCTTTCTGGTTTGTTTCTTTAGAACCAAATAAATAACTTCATCAGTATTCAGCTATTTTCAAAACAAATGCCTGCATTTTTAAAAGGAAAATTATTCAGATAGCTGCTTAGTAATAGGGAAATTGTAAGTTTCTTCATGTTCGTGGAACAGTTTTCTCTACATCCAGTCACTTGTACACAAGAACTCAGATCTGGCTGCATAGTTTGCAGAACTCCCAAAATGCACATTGTCAATGGCAAGAGCAGAAAGAAAAGATGGGAGAGACTGGGGCACAGGGGTTGAGGGGATCAGTCCATTTCCAGGGCTGCAACACCCTGTGGGAACCCTGACTCAGCAGTGGGAAATGAGTTGCGTGGTCACGTTTCTCTAAAGCTTGCAGGTTATTCTGTGGTTCCTTTCACATAAAGTTCATGGGAACATTTTGTTCTGTTTCATCACACAAGTTCTCTTTTGCACTTCTCATGTTTCATTTTGGGCATGAAATGATGAACAGACCCAGAACCTCAAAGAGAAACTCACTGGAAACCACAACATTTCTTTGGTCTTCGTTTTAAATCCAAGAAAATCCACAAAATGCTCACACTTTCTATGAAAAACCATCAACTGGTTTAAGGAAAGATCTTAATCAAACCTTCCCCTGATTTTAGTGGGAATTCCTGATCTATGCCAGAGTAAGCAGAGAGGATTCAGGGGAACAGTGCCCAGGAACTATGCAGTGAACTTGGCCTGAGTTTCCTGTTGAGAAAAAAAAAAAAATATTTGAAAGTAAATGAGTTAGAACAAGATAGTCCCAAAATGGGCTCACTTTCAGGTTGCACAATGGATATTTTGAACAATTTCAGTCACAGTCCATTTTCCCTTGAGCAATTTATCTGCATCTCCACAAACCATCCTGGGTGCAGGAATATCCACAGGGAAATGCAGTCCAGACTCAGCAGAGATGTGCACAAGGGATGCAAAAACTGGGCTTGGCTTGTGGATATTCTTTCAGTATTTTGTTTTTGTGTTGGCACAGGAAACACAAGTACCAGAGATCTGAAATGATATTTGCTGTGTTCTGTGGTCACACAGAATTCACATGGGGTCACTGGGTTGGAAGAGACCTTCAAGATCATAGAGTCCAACCCAGCCCCAACACCTCAACTAAACCCTGGCACCCAGTGCCACATCCAGGCTTGTTTTAAACATTTCCAGGGATGGTTCTCCAGCCTGGGATGCAGGGGGAGAGACAAGCCAGTGGCTCTCCTGGGGAGCAGTGGTGGAGCTGGTTTTATCAGCACTTGGGAAGTGGTTGCAGTGTCTGACAATGGTGCTGATATATGAAACACATGGGAGAGCCGTACAGTGCACATGTGGCTTGGTTTACACATTGCCTTGTCATTTTCTCTTTCCTGCAAGACAAATGCAATGAGGGTGATAGATTTTTCAGAGGCTGGGAAATTATTTTTGTGTTTTGCAATTCTGTTTTAGCTGGTGGCCAGGCTGGCACAGAGTTGAGTGTGTTTGTACCACACGTAGCACACTCCTAAATAAACCTGGTGTCAGACAGTGACACTCGCAGCATTAGTCCCAATCTTTCTATATATAGTGACTTATTGAAAAGGTCTTACTTCAAAACTGCTGCTGCTGCAAAATCCCTGTTGCTGAGTAATATGACCCATGATATTTTATATTTACTAGAGCAGATCTATCTCATCCCTGCTCCATTTGATACTGCAACAAGAGATACGTGTAAAGAGTTAGTCACTGTGACTCACATAACCTCAGTCTCTATAAAGGAGCTGTGTTTCATGCTTTTTGTCTTCTTTTATTTTCATGGAAAGAAAAAAAAATCAGTTCTAAGTGAATCAAGAGTAAAAAGAGGAGATGGTAGTAATCAGTTCCACCTAATGATTGATCAGTCTGTGAGGAATGCTGATCAACTCCAGATGTTGCATTCCAGCCTCAAAATGTGATCATCAGTTCAGAATTCCCATCTGGTTTGTCTGACACCAACAACGGAAGAAGTATTCCAAGTTACTCTAAAAAAAAATATGCGGGTTTTGGGAGAATCTCTCTCAGCTCAGACCAGTTTATTTGCCAGTAGGATGTGGTAGTTCCCTTCTGTGAGTCTCCTTTGGCTGTTCCCAAGTGACTGGTCCATGGATGGTATCTGACAGAAATCCACCCACTTTTGGAGATATCCTTTTGGATCACCCTGACTTTCAAGGCCAGGGATTTCTGGATGCTGCTCTCTCCAGTTGGGCTGGTGGAGAACTGTTGGTGACACTCTAGTGTTAATATTTTAACTCCCCTCCAAAATCAGAAGCTAATTCAATTCAGCCATTCTGCCCATTTGCCGGATGTCACAGGAAGAAATGACTGCCAGGGACTAATCACTGCTTTGCATTTGAAACTTTCTTTTTTTTTTTTTTATTTCCTTAATTCCCAGAGCTCTGCTTCCCTTATTTACTCACCTACCCCATCCATCCTATAAATCAATCATGCCTCTGGATAGCAAGGTGCCAAATTGAGTTCTCAGCTAGTGATTCACCATTCCCACTGATTTTAAAAGAACTTATGAATGTGTTATCCATGGACCAGTCCAGCTCTCAGCCAAGTGTCTGCACAAAACTGGTAATTCCTCTGCTACATGGAGCTCCTCAGGGAAGGCATTTGCCAGCAGATTTGTTGGGTTTCTGTATTCCTGAACGACAAGTGGTCAATACTGAGGTGCAATTTGCCTGCTAGAGGCAGGAGGGGGCCAACCTCCCTCAAAAAGACACAAGGACAGAGATTGAAGGCAGCCAAGGGGAAGCCTTGACGACCTGCAGTGGTTATGTCCTCGTGGGGTCCATCTGCACCCCTTAGGAAGTAGATCTTTAATTACAGCTTGTAATCATCTAATGACAGCTTGTCCTACCACAACGCAGGGCAGCCAGCATCAGACACCCAAACATCCAGGCTCAGCCATCCCAGACAGCAGCACCACATGGAATGTTGCTCTCATTTGGAAAGGAGAAACAGGAGGAGGCAAAGAAAAATGTAAAACCTGCAGGAGGCTTAGCTGCTGTCCTTGAAGGAAGAGCACTCCCTGCAGTGCAAATCCAACCCTGTTCTGGAGAGTGGGGCTGGCAGGGTCCAAAGCATCCCCCAGGAGTATCCTGGAGCTGGGCATGGCAGCAGCACTCACAGCCACCCCACATCCACGGCACAAAGAGTTCCACAGCAACAGGCTTGGTCTGACCAGCCCCGCTACCAGTGAATTTTGTGACACCAAAAATTATCCAGGAATTATCCAGGGGGACTCAAACTGCCCACCGGAAAAACAGAAGCCAGGCTTGGAAACCAGTTGCATCATGAATGATAATGGTGCTGACAGCTTTAAAAGCTCCCAGGGAGTTTTTAAAGCACAGCTACCCTGCCTGAGAGAACCTTTCAGAGGGCAGGAGCACAGCCGTGCAGGAGGAGGCTGAGCTCTGCAGGGAAACGAGGAGCTGCTGCCATGTTGGGCATTTCCTCTGCATTTCCAGAGGAAATTTGTACTTTCAAGGCAAGGGAAGTCAAAAAACCAGTGTTCCTTACAGAGTTAGAGCCTTTAGTAAGGAGCCCTCTCTCTTGTGAAGAACACCTTGTCTGTGTTTAAGGGCACGGAGACTCCGGTGCTCACCCGTGTTGGATGGGTGGTTAAAGTGCCCCACACACTTAAACACATTTCCTTGCTAAATTCCCTGCAGTACATTAATTTTTACTGATTGCTAATGGCTGCCTGGCTGTCTCTAAGGCAACTGGTCCAGTTATTATTAATTTCCAGGGTAGAAGAACAATAGATGTTCATTTATCAGTGAGGTACAAAACAACAGCTGCTTTTTGTTGTTGTTGCAAACTGGTTTTTAACTACACACGTCCCACACTGATTCTGGTTTTGGTCATTTCTTGCCATATAACATCCTAGTGGAGGAAAACTTGGGGCAAGAATAAGTGAAATTGAAGCAGTGCTCAGGAGGAATTTCAGTCTCCTTCAGCAAATGAATATGAAGTGACTGCAATTTTTCAGCTGTCACTGACCTATTTTAGACCCTCTCTTTGCAAAAAAAAAAAAATCCCTAGGAAACTTCATGTGCCATAACATGATTTTTCTGGAAGGATCAGTGAAAAAAAAAACCCAAAAAACAGAAGAGGAAGTTTAAATGTAGGGTTCATGAGCTGCTTTTCACTTGATGCAGGAACAGGGACAAGCAGAATAAATGGATTTATATTGGTGCTATGACCATCTCTACTCAGCCCACAAGTCAGTGGGGAGAAAAAGTGACCCAAGCAAAATTAGCATGGTCTTAAATCTTTTCTGACATTCATGACAGGGAATCCCAAAATACATAAACCTAGCTGGCTTTAAATACATTTCCTTGTGTATGCTATAATGCAATTCTGCTGGGGTTTGCAGGCCCTTGATTTGATGTATTTTGGGGGCCAAAGTCTCTGCTGGCAAAACTGTTTTGTGGCACTGGATTTACTCACAAAGACAATTCAGCCTGGTGTGTTAAAGCCTGGTTATGAGAACATAATCACATGATAGATTAAATTACCCCATAATACCATTTCTTGCCTCGGAATGGAGATATAAAGGAACAATTTCCAGTGGAAGTAGATGTATTTGACAATTTTTGGTGTCACAAAATTCACTGGTAGTGTAGGTTTATTTAAGACTATTTAACTATAAATCATTTGCATGTTTGTTTTAATAATTATTTATTGTCATGTCAGCTGAGAGACACAGATTAGTATAGAGTGTGCAGTATCATACAGAGCAGAAATATTTTAGCACAGCCACTCTGTCAGGCTGTAGCATTTGCCAGCCTCTGAGTAGATGCTCAGTTTCCTATTCACACATAATTTTGTGAATTTGCAGAGGCTGCATTGTTTCAGGGTGGGTACAAGAGACACTGGGTGAGTAGGTGTAAAACTGTGGTAGTAGCAGAGTGGGGAGTTTTATTTTCAGGCGTTTCTGAGGTATGGGATGTTTATTTCCTTTCTTTCTTTCTTTCTTTCTTTCTTTTTTTAATGTGACATTATAGAAAGAAAACAGTAGTTTACAGACAATGGGAATGGCTACTAGCACCTGCTGATGCACACTTGAAATAACAGTTCTGCCTGAAATATCTGTACTCTTACATTTTTATTATGTTTCAAGATCAAAGTAAAAATCTAGAAACCTTTGCAAATTGCCTTATAGTCTTCAGTTTTTAACAAGAGGTAGTCACATTTCTTAAAGTCGCAAAATTCCAATCTTTCATTTATGAGAAAACTTTTACTTCTAAGACTCTTTCCTTTTTTTTTCAGACTACCAATTTCTCTCTGTGCTTCCTGTGCTCTGTACTTCTGTGTATTTATTGTAAAATGGAGTTTCTTTGTAAAATGCTTTGAAGAGGAAGAATTAAATATGTTATATGGGAAACTACTATCATTAACATTGATTTACTAGACCATTTTGAGAATACTGTGGTTGAATTTACATATTTAACTGCAATCTCAGCCTTATTCACAAAGTTCTTCAATGTGAATAACTTTGAACTGAGAGTTAATGACTTGAGGAAGTTCTGTACCAAGAAGACACCCAGGTGAGAGTTACAGATATAAAAGACTTTTAAATTATGGGGTATTTTGGGCTTCCTTTGAACAAAGATATAACAGCACAGAGAATAAATTAGCAATTTCTATTTGAAATCAATCGAACCATTTGCATGACACCAGTGCAAGGTTCAGTCAAGCTGTTTCTATAGCTGAGAGCTTGTTTTAGTATCAGTGAAATAATCAGGGAATTCCAGGAGATAAAAAGCGCTAATAGATAAAAAGTGCTACCCTTCAGCACAACTGCTACAAGTCAGGTGGTGGTGGCTGAACCCAAGAGTACAGAACTGGACCAATGTATCACCCTGAGTTCATCCATAAGCATAGACACCCCAAAAATCACTGCAAGCCTATTGCAAATTGTCTGATTGTATCACTCAGGTTTGCACTGTGGCATCTGAGTGAGGAGTCAGCCAGGCAGGAAAGAGAAATGACACCATGCCAATTATTAAACTAACAAATCATAGATTTGCCACAAATTATCCATGAGCTATTCAAAAAGGTAAACCCCTTCCTCATACAATTTCACAGAATAACAGAGTGTCCTGAGCTGGAAGGGACCCACAGAACATCCAGGAGGGCTCCTTAATCATTGTTATAATATCCATTATCCCCCAATGTCCTACCTTCTGCTATGCTGGTGTTCATCTATTTCATATTTGGGTGCTTGGAGGATGAAAACTACTCATCCCTACTAATACATCATGCCAAGGGCTGGAAGTTTTGATTAATTTAAGAATGCCCAACCAGCCAACATGGGCAGTTCTGGGGGGTCTAGGCTGCTTTCCAGACTTTCTGACAAGTGAGTTCTTCCCTGTCCCATGATTACCTCTTCCAGTGGTGGAGGCATCCTCATACCTCTTACCTCCCACCTCATCATCTTCTGAAGAAGCAGCCCCCTGCAATTTCCAAAGCTCTCTAGAGAGCCAATCTCTCAGCCATGCTTAAAAATAAACTTTTCAGTCTGCAGTCCCATGGGAAATACGTCATTAGGGAAGGCGGGGAGTGAAAGGAATTAAATCATTGACACTATTAGCTCAAGTGGCCACTGCAGCTGGTCCAGTAAATGCCAAGCCAGGCAAAGCTCAGTCATTTTCCCTCACACACATTGTGTATAGTGGAACGAGAGTGTCTGCAGATTTATTAGCTTGTATATAACACTAAATTGATGAAAACATCCTCTAGGCAACTTCATCTGCTTTCCACTTGCCATGTTCCCATGACAGTGACAACTTGTTGTGTTACAGCTGACCTGTCAGCCTCTGCTACTCCCTGTTCATCGGGGGCTGTCACTGGATGTGTATGAAGGGGAGGTGAGCAGAATACAGCAGGCAGTTATACACACATCCCTCCCCACGTACCTGCTGAAAAACTGGCAAAGCTGACACTGGAGAGGTTATTGCTGGACCTTCACACAGATTCATCTGATATGTAAGTCTGTTCTGACAATGAACGGTATTGCTGCAAATATTTTCACTTAGCCATAAATAATCAAATTCCTCAAGCCCAAAAATAGCAGCTCCGGGTGTTTTCTGCTTTTGCAAATAAGTGGTGAAAGGGGCATTCATTAGATCCTCTTTTCCAGCTAAAACGGTGACCAGCACAAATCAGGTATCAGGCAAGGAGTGCTCCATTGTTACTGCAGATGTGTCAATCCCTGGAAACAAAAGAATCCGCACCCGTCTAGGAACAAGCTCCCGGTTAGTTAGCAATTCAGAATGACTTCCAAAAGCAATCCCTTAGTCTCCAATGATATCTGTCTGACAACTACTTAATCTTGGCAAGAGCTGTGTTAAACCAGCCTGTCATCATTGCTACCTCTCAGGTGTAGCTTGAAAAGGGAGAGAGAAAGAGAGAGATCTATGAGTTTCAATCACTTAGAAGAAATTATAACTTTTTTGAAGCCTGTATGCAGATAGCATTTCCCATATTGAATGGAAGATGACAGTTCCCATATAGACAGAACGGTACAATGCAAAATGCCAGCTTCCAGGTGATTCTATCCCATCTCCGAGGCTGTCGGGAGCTATCAAATTAATGTTGAAATAATTGTCACTTGTGAATACCTGCCAGTGTAACCAAGTCGGGTATTTAAAAAAAATCCCAATTGATCAGCCTCACAAAATGTTCTGAATACTTAAGGAAAAAGTTTCACTGAGGTGTGACGCTGTTCCATATTCATTTTAGCAGAAGGATTTTTTTTAAGAACAGAAGCAATAATGAAAGTATTTGTTTCTTCATTGAAGTAGTGTTAATACCACCACTGACTTTTTGATTGTTTAAAATTTTATAACAAAAGAAGCAAATAAAAATTAGCCAATGCTTGAACCTCTTGCTACTAGTCATTTGCAATAAATCTTGATGCTCTTCTCTCTCTCTGTCTCATTGCTATAAAAATTTCCACTTCATTGAAGTTCCCTTTTATCTCTGCACATCCTTACAGGGGTTTTATTGGGGTTAACAGTTTTTCTAGGTCCTATTGCTGCAAACTCTAAAGTGTTCTTGGTGTCATACCTAATGAAGAGCAGTGATAGATCCACTGTGTCACTCGAGTCCCATCCTCAGCATTTCATAATAAATGACAGGATGGGAAAACTACATTCTCTATTCGTGGAACACGTGCAGCAATACAACAGCATTGTACATTTCCCCTATATTGACTTGCCAATATACCTACAGGAAAGAAGAAAGAAAATCAGTGTCTGTGCAGCCTGAGAGCACTCCCAACTCCCACTGAAACCACTGCTCAGTACTTGGCAGGTTTGAAATTTTGACATTCCTTCTCAACCTCTTGGAGGTACCAGGTTTCAGTATTCACCAAGCACACCTGAATACCCAGTACATGGCAAATGATGGTATCCTACTCTTTCAGAGACATCTCTAACCCTTTTGCTCATGGCCTTCACCATTTTTCAGAGGGCTAAATGCAGTGCACCCTGAACCAGGGGCATTTGAAATCTGCAGCCAGGGCTGAGTTCAGCAGAGAACATCCAGAGAGGCTGTTCATGTAGGCAGGACACTGGACCAGTGCTCTGGGACCTGTGCTGGCCCCCACCTGAGTGCCAGGAACCGTCTGAGATCCCAACACACAACTGCCAACCCTTCGGACACCTGGTCCCTGACTCCTGGAGGAATCACCACTGATAAAGAAGCACATTTCATCAAGGGCAACCAACTTTTCTTTCCTTTGGAAGGCAAATATGCTGTGTGCTCAGTGTTCCCCAGTCCACTGGTCTTCTCATTTCTATATTTAACCTCCAGGCTGGTCTCCCATGTGAGCCTTCGCCTGGGGGAATTTTAGTGAGCCATGACTCAAATCACTGGGTACCACCATGCAGAGCCCCTGTGCTAAATCACAACACAGGCTGAGACTGTCCAACCATGGAAATTGTCTTGGAGCCTCACAGATCTCTGCTAGAGGTTCTTCTGTCTCTCTTTACTTCCTACAAGCCAGACACCTAAATTCCATTTTCTAAACAGATAGAATGAATTCTCTGTTAAGAACCTCTGTTCCTCAACTGATGAGGTCTTCTGAAATTAATTTGCAGCCACTTAATATTTACAGTAATTTAACTATCTCTTCCCCACCTTATTAGATCTTGTTGACAAGTACCTAAAGTTATTCTTTTTCCTTAAACAGCTCTTAGAACTTGGGCTGCATTAGGATTTCTGTATTATGGAGCAAACTGGAACAATTCTATACTTGTACCTGGATAAATGAAATGTCATTGTGATTCTTGTGTATATGTGAACATGGAGAGAGAAAATAACATCAGCCAGCAGAGATTTATGTAGGAAATTTGTATGAAGTCTGTCTGTGTGCACAGCCCTGTGCATTTACACAATTAATACATATTGTATTTACCGGGTATATGTGCCTGCATGTTTCTCTTCCTGTGCAGCTAAAAACCCTGACAGTGATGTTCAGAGACAAAAACAGAGACACATTCCACATTTCAATTTCAGCCCATATATCTCCAAATTTTGGAGTCCCCTTTGCCAAGGGATGAATGCATGCTTAAAAACTTTTCCCTTGGAAGCTCTACCCCACAAACTCCCTGACACTGTAATGACAAAGGCAGCAGCTGTTTTCCCAGGCCTTTGCTGAATTATTCCAGCAGATTAAAATATACATGTATATATTTATGCCAACAAGAAGGAGGGAAAGTGCAACTTCTAGTCAATGCTTAAATTTCCTGCCTCCGAAGCCCAGCTGGAGAGCAGGAGTTATAACAGAAAACAGCAGCACAATTAGCTGGAGTTCTGTAGCTGTCTGCAGCAGACTGCTTGCTCCTGTCTCTCTATAGGTGGTCTCCCAGTTCATCAGTTCATAAATAAGTAATTTGAAATGTGTTCCTGGGGGAAATTTTCCTCCTTCTCTCCTGAACAGACTGTACTCATCAGTTTTCCTGTTCTCCAGGTACCTGGCGTTCTCATTTATAATGGCCAGAGGAACTATGCTGTTCTAATTCTTGCTTCATTACATTTCCTAATGCTTGTTTTCAGCAGCTTCACAACTCCACATTTCTTTATATATTGATAAAAAAAACTCTTTGCATATATTATTTATTGGCACTTTCATGTTAGCTTTACTGCTGATTTAAATGGAATATTTTTACATACAAAGTAAGACTGTGAAGTTGGTTTCAGGTCTGAGGTTTAGATATTTTGATTTAAATTATGTGAGGGGAGGAAAAAAAAACAGCAAGAGAAATCATTGTCACTGGATATTTCCCTCCCCTCCTCATCACCGAGTCTCCAGACAGATAGACAGCACATACCAATGCTTCCACAGAAGGGAACATTTTGTTCTTTAGAGAAAAACATAAACACCAAATCAAAAGCTTAAGGAACCAGTTTACAAAGGTCTTAGGTAGTCAAGGATGCAGCAGGATATACAAAAACTTGGCAAGTGCTTAATCCTAATGAACAGCAAAGGAAATCAGGCACCCAAGTCACTTAACTCATTTGAAAATATCTGTAAGTGCTGATTGGTGTCGATGCTCTCGATGAGGAATGGGGCCCACTGGCATGTAAGAAAAAACATGACTTATCCACTGGTGGGAAGGATAATGATGTTAATATAAGTGCTAATGTAAAACAAAGCAGCCTGAACTCAGGAAAGGGAATCGGAAACAGCCAGGTTAAATATTTTGGAAGTTTTGTCGGATAAGCTGATTATGTGATAACAACAAGCCTCATCACCACTGGGAGTGGATGTCACACCCCTATGACCCCACAGCCTCACCTGGGAGGGTCCAGCAGGAGCCAGCCATGGCATTGCCAGTGCAAAAATGAGGTGCAGGGGTGCCAGCACTGGCACAGGAGCCAAAATGTTTCCTGGAGACCCAGCACTGGAGGTCTTGAGCTCCAAGTCACTTTTGGAGTGCTGAAGACCAAGACTTCAAGGCTTGGTTGCACACGACAGGCAGAGATTTGAGTCACTGCACAAACTGCTCTGCCCTTTAACAGCCACAAACAAGTGCCTCAACAGAACTCGATGTGTCCATCTGACTTTAACTTGTTTGCTTTTCATTCCTCTGTAGAACAAAAGGGAAGTGATGCAACCTCAAAAGTCTCGGTGAGATGGAATTGCTGCTCCCCAGGAAATCCAGATTAGGTGCTGACAGACCTTGGAGTGGAATTAGGGAAGCAAAGCAAGAGGGTGTCTCTATATTGCCTGGAATTACTGTGATTTTATATTGCTCTTTTTAGACTTAATCAAAGACACCCATTGACTGCATGGATGATCGATCCGGCTTTGCTTTTTGCCATATTACTCTAATCAATGGCTCTAATATATTACACAGAACAGTTCACCAAATGACAGATTTAGAAGCATCTATCTTTTCCCTTAAGAAATTACACTGAAAACACCTAATGAAGAAGCACTTATTATTGCTTCTAGCTAGGCCCAAATGTTGTTCTTAATTAAATCAGTGAAAATTCAGAATTGGGCTGTTGAGTTCAATAACTGGCTTGTGAATGCCAGTTATAATTTTGATTTTCCTGTATTTCAGAAGCAGATGAAAACTTACATGGAAAATATTTATTTTATATAAGCGAACACTTACCATTTTCTTTTAGTTCTTTGATATATCTATTGAAATTAATTCTATTACTGGATGGTTGGTTGGTTACTGAACAGTTTGTTTATAAAGAAGTATGAAAAATATTTTAACTTTTAAAAATAGAAGGGCTGCTATGTAAACTAACTGAGCAGCCCTAAATAGCAAGTCAGTATTTTTTTATTTTTTTTTTAAATGAAAGACATCAACATCTGGTTAGGCAAGCTGAATTCTGGTTCTTTCTCTACTCTAGTAGATAAAAATTATCCCACAGTCAATGTAGAACTGCCAAGCTCAAGTATTCAGGCACCGCAAATCAGATCCTCAGATCTGATCAACTTTGCTTGAAAAAATAGAATTCAAAATATTTAGAATCCTTTTGTGTTTCTATTTAAGGCTGCCCTAAGATTGACCAGAGTTCTTCCACCTGCCAGGATATTTTTTCTCCTTTGCCACAAAAGCAGGTATTTGCATGATGCCTGGAACTGGAGTTTTTAAAACATGGTAATGTTTGATATCCACGTTACTTTAATATCCACAGTCATGGATTATACAAAATTACAAAACATTAATAACAACAAAAAAAGAAGAAAATAATTGATGGCAATTGGCATTTTCTAAGAATCATTAAAATTATTCAGTGAGAGGTGAAGGGGGAATACATTGTAAACATTCTGAAAAAAAACCTGCCATAATTAAAATCATCTTCTTTTCTTCTGGGATTTTCTTAGGTGGGAAGGGAATTCTGTCACCCAACTGGTGCTGAATTTCTGTGTTAGCCTTAATTATTTGCTGGTTACCTGCATAGCTCAGCAGTCCTAGCTGGGACTAGGTTTTTCAGAAAAGTTCCCTACCCATTTCAGCTCTTGCAATGAAGTTCATGCCATTGGATCCCGCCTAAACTTTTGAAAAATTATTACTCTTTATAGGCACAGGAAAAAAAGAAATTTGTTGTTTCTTCTGAAAGCTGAACTAGCAAAAAAAAAAAAAAAAACTGAGAGAAAAGGCTGGAAAGAAATGTTTTTAGCAAACTACTTGCAAAATGAAATCAAAACATCTGGAGGAGGCAGGGGAGCAGGAGGCAGCCAGGCCCCAGCAAACCTCAGGTTCTTCATTCTGTGACAGGCAGGGCTCTGCTGCACCTCTCACTTGGGCTACTCCTCTTCAAGTTCCAGTAGCCCCCAAATGACAGCAGCTCAACGTGGGCACTCAGAGTGCTGGCAGGGACAGAGGCAGAGCAAAGCTGGCAGCTGACAAATCTTGTGGATGAGTGGAGCAGAGAGAGGGGCATTGGCTGCACCCTCGGACATCTCCATCCTCATGCTGCCAGCTCCATGTGTGCCCCTCACTCCCTCCCACTGTAATATTCCAGGCAGGGAAGACACCAAACAGGCTCCTTGGCTCCAGGAGTGCCTTATCTGAAGTCCTCCTCAAAAGAGGAGATGAGCCTATTTGCATTTTCCCACTGAAGCATGGAGGGATGCTTCTCGTTACATTATTCCGTGCGCTCAGGTTTGCCCCAGGCCTGCTCGTAGGCTGCAAGAGCTCTGAAAACACCTGTATCCTTCCCACTTAACTGCACGCTTCACACAGATCTTTTGGAGGCTTTCAAAAGACATAGACTAATATTTTGCCATGCTCACATGGATTTCTTTCCCATGAGATTGCTGAAAACAGAAATTAACTACTTGATTCCTACTTCCTCCCCTTCCTTGCATGGCTCTTTTATCTGTAAAAGCTTCCCTCTAGGTTAGGCTTTGGATGAGCATCTTCCTCCACAGGAAAAAAAAACCCAAAACAACCAAACCTTTGGAAATGCACTGTAATTCAAGGACCTGCCACATACCTGAATGAAAGATTCAAGGGTACTTTTCTATTGGAAAAGATTTGGCACATTCCTTGTTAGAAAATTCAAAATCCATTAAGCCATCTCTCCTATGGATTTATTCTCGCTGTTGAAAACATCCTGAAAATTTATTACAGCAAAGAAAGCTACCACTTCAAAAATGGTTCACGGCAGCTTCCCTTCATGTGGGGCTGTTCCCTGCTACAAAGGCTGGAGAGATTGCTGGGACTTGATCCAAATTTTACTGAAGTCAAGGCAAGGATCCTTACACGAGTCCATGTGCAACCCTCCTGGGCTGGGTGGAGGAGAAGCTTTCCTGTCTACAAGTAATTGCATAAAAAATTCTGCCTGGATGAGAATAAACCTGGCAGAAACACTTCAGAGGACCTAAGCTGAAAGATCAGTGGCTGCAATAATAAGTGGTGCCAATGGAAAAAGCTCTGTGCTGTCCCCACACTGCAGGAAGCTGATGGATGCACTGCCTCTCCCTGTGTCTGGGAAGCTCCCAGCCTCTCCTGTGACTCAGTTTCCCCATTGTGGAAAGCTGTGAGGCCAAGCCTCCACCAAAGGCACAGTGTGAGGGCTCCTGGAGCACATCAGTGCTGCACACTGTGGTGAATATTATTATTTACACTTGGACTTAATTACACAGTGTGTGTACACGATTGTGCATATGCACATGTGGTTACCTTGGTGACAGCTTTATTCTGATATGAAGTGGCCATAAGAAAACACCATAGGGGATTGGCAGGAGTAAGGGCAAGAGACAAATTAGTTCCCATCAAGATCAGCTACCGAGAGCCTGATGCCAAGTTACATAACAGAGGGCAAAAAGTCAATGTTCCATCCCCACGTTTTCTTGGTAGAACACAAATGTCCCTAAGTCTTCCCTCTCCCATCATCTTTTAGTGTCGTTTCATTAAGGATAGAGTGAAGATTTTTCTAATGCACTCAGTAATTTCCCACTCTCTCTCCTAAACGATGATTTCATGTGTAACTGGCAGGAGATGAAATTTTAGCAGATTGAATCTCTCTCTCTCTCCTCTGCACGCGCATACACGCACATTCTTTCAGTCCCCAGATAGAAACTGTAATTCCCCTATATAAAAATGGGGGGAAAACTTTTTTTTCCTCCTTTTCAAATGTATAACATAGTTGTGAAGGCTAATTATAAAATAATGTTTATACCTTGGAGACCAAGACAGGAGGTTACGAAAATGCTTTAAAAGTCCCAGTGCTGCAATAGAAGAATTTCATTAACTGAAACAAAGCAGAGCTGGTGAAAGTTTGAAAAACAAAGTATGCAAAACATTAAAAAAACAAAGCCAAATCTATTTACTGGTCTGGTACATATCAAACTTTCAAGGTTCACAGTGATTCCTTCGCATTCCTGAGTGAAAAATGCAATTAAGAGGTTCACTTTTGTTCCTAAAATCTTGGCTTTGAAATGGCTTTTTCCTTTCAAGCCTGGAAGAAGTGCAGTGCTGACTGGTGCCCAAAGAGGTTTAAGCGCTCCTATCCCACACATAACCCTGTAGGACGAGATCTCTAACCCAAGCTGTGCAGAGAGTGCCTGCACCAGGAGATGATCTGCTAGCACCAGTTTGGGATACAGATGTGCTGGGAGCCAATTGTCCCCGTGCACAGGACAAGTTGGCACTGCATGATTGTCCAAAGGACCTGTGAAGAGGAGGTGAACCCTGACAGATGTGGTCTTTACCTCAGAGTAAAATTGGCTCACAGCAGCGTCCCACCAAGGAGAAAGTCGCGTTTTATAATGGCCATATTGCTCACTGCAGTGAGCTCTGCCTGCTCATCCCTGCAATTTCACAGCTGCAATTTGCTGCCTGCATCCTCCAAAAGTAGCAAATAAGAGCAGAACCAGCAGCATCTGGCCTGACCCCTATCCTTCTGCACATCCAGGCCCTGAGCACAGTTAGGCTCTTACCTCTGGGACACTGAGTTTTTCCTTTCCCTCCTCTACAGCACATTCCCAAGGTCCAGTGCATCCCTAGTAAGGCAGTGCCGGGTTTTGGGGTATCTGACCCTGCTGTTCATTGTGAAAAGGTCTGTCCCATGCAGGTAAAACTTGAGTTTTCTTGCCTCAAACTCGGGACACCCCACGGCTGGGATCACTGAATTCCAAGATGCACAGTTTTTGTCATGGAAAAGTTGTGCTTAATGCCTTACACTGTCACGATCTTCCTACTCGCCCATGAACCTCTCAGTTCCCATCTGTAAAATGGGGAAAATAACACTTCCCTAACTCCCAGGGGAGCTATGAAGGTGGAAAGCACCGAGGAGCACGTGGCATTCGGAAGGGTTGCAGCTGGAGTCTCCCAGATAGCTACAGGATGGGCTATAACTGCAGTGATAGATGTGTGTATACACACACACAGTTCTAAAAGTGCTCAAGAGCATAAATCTGGTTTGAAATCTTGCCCTCGCCTCTGAGGTCTCTGACTACTGATTCCACCTAAGAATAAGTGTTAGTAAAAGATGTCAGATCCCAAGCCAAGGCAGTCTAAAAGTATTTAACTTCTTGCATATCAGAGAATTCATTTTATTTTGGCTCACTAAGGACAGCCTTTTTGACAAATATATCAAACTCCTTCCTCCTGCTAATCACAAGGGGCAGGGCAACCCATTAAAGGAGTAAGATGTTCATGCATGTGACAAGCACGGACGTTTAATGAAACACAACTAACAAAGCTTCACAATCTTTGCCATAAAAGTGGCTCTGAATTTTTAACTGAGACTTCAAGGAGACAAAAATCACGGTCTTAATGCTAAATATAGCCCCACAAATGCTGAAAGTTTTGCACAAAGAAAGCAGGCTGCACGTTTTCAAAGGCACATTTTTTTTGTACCTTTTTTTCCCTGATGAGTGAAATAGGATTTCACAGAGCTTGCTGAATGTTTGTTTGAGGTATTCTTCTTTAATGAGGAAATTCAAAATTTTCCAGGGAAAGATTTTTCCTGAATTTCAATTGATCCTACTCACAAAACTGAAGAAAACTGCTTTGCAAAAACCAAAACCAAAATTTAAAGAAAACTGAAGTTTACACAAAGTTTCTAAACCTTGTGCTTTTAGCACCTAAAGAAAGACTCTATGGATAATAAAATATAAAGCAAATTGTAAAAAAAAACGTTGTTGGGAGCAGAACCTTCCCATTTGTATTAAAAGAACTCTTTAATTCTTCAGGATTTTTATACTTTTGTGTGGTATTGTTTGAATAACAATTTGAGTCTGTTTGTATTTTATTGAGGCCACTTGACCTTTCCCAGGCCTACAGAGTTTTGCTCTCTGTTTCTGAAGAGAGAATACAGACCCCAGGAATGGCAGCATCGCACTCACAATCAGGCGCTTTGATTTAAATAAAAAGAAAAAAATGCTTTAAATTTGAACATCTCGTGGTGGGATCTGTGTCACACAAACAAGGAGAATTCCGTCCTGGAGCAAACTTGCTTCCTGAGCAAACTTGTTTTTCCTCCTTTTTAAGTAGCCTGGGAGGTTTATGCTGAACTGACAGCAGTTTTACATCCAGGCAGCTTCATTAAAACCTTTGGATCTATTTCTAATTATTTACTTTGAATTTCTCGAGAGGACTGTCAGCCCCTCTCTTGGTTTTTTTGTTGGTTTTTTTTTTTCTTTTCTTAATGTATTTGTTTATTTGCTTTGTATATTTTCCTCTCTGCTGGAAAATGGAATAGAAAAGAAACAAGAGAATTGTCCATTTGAGAATGTGGCTCTGGAGTTACAGTTCCTCTGAGGGCTTGCATTGGAGTCCCATAAAACTCAAGGTGGGTTCACAGGCTACTGGAAAATTTACTTACAGGCATGAATAGCACGAACAACAAAATACACCGAATGTGAGTCTTTTGCCCTCCTTTCACATTGAAAAAAAACAATTGAAGGAGAAATAAGAATGAAAGTGAACAGAATAAAAATTAGGATAATATATAAAATTATGTCAGAAAAATCTCCTTCTCCTCCAGTTTGACACCATTCTTTCAGACTAGACCAGGGGCTCAATTCTTACTGATTCAAGGGAAGACAACAGTTCCTCTTGTGAGGAAAATGAGATTTTCCTTGGATGTCTTTATGGTTTCTCCTGCAATGAGCTGAGCACAGTTTCTATCACCCTGAGATGGGGGGTCCCTGTTATAGCAACATGCTCTGTCACTAACCTGCAGTCCCCTTGCTAATTAAAGCCTCTCGTTTCTGATCCACCCCCTGAGCTGCTCCCAGGCTGGCGGGAGCATGAGAGACAATTTGATTTCATTGTGGAGGAAGCACATTTAGAGCGTTGGTCTTTGTTTGCTTGGAAAAGAGGCACCAGAGGAAGAGAGGATGGGTGATTGACAGCTGTCAGCCACAGGTCTGGCTCACATTTGCACTCCCTTCCTGCTCCCCACCTCCAAGTGCACCCACAGAGCCAGGACTGGGAATCTGTGAAGAATTCACTGCCTCAAAAAATCTTCTTGGGTTGTGTGTCACATCAAATCCAGATTACAACACAACCAGGGCTTGAAGACTGCCCCATGGTTGATTATTTGCTGATATTTCCTATTTAGTTTAAAACAACATACTGATTGTATCAGCCATAAAGCTTTATGGAGGTTAGTTTATTCCCCCCTTCAAATGGACTGTTCTCCTCTCTGTCATAAAGTTAATTTTATAGTCTTTGTTCATTTTCCTAATCTGCAAATTACATCCTCCTGTACTCTGATTACTTACTATTGGAAAAACAGACCTTCTATATTTCCCCTCTGCTTCCAGTTTGAATATTCTTTGTATTATCTTGATGACCTTAATCTCTTTTTTCCCCCCCACTGGCCTTTCAAGGAAGCAGAAAATGCACCAGCAACACTAAGTGTGTTGGCCAGAAAAAACATTCTCAGCTCCTGCTCTGAGTCCATCTGACTCCCATCTCCTTTTTCTTCCTTTTTTTCTTTTCTCTTTTTTTTCCTCCCCTCCTCCTCCAACAGCAAATAGTGTGGGAAGAAATGGAACTCTGGCAGGGAGGATTTGGCATCCTTGTAGAAATCCTTCATTTCCTATTGGAAAAGAAGGCAGTTTAATATATTGGGAAGCAAGGTATAAATATGCCAGAAACTGACTATTGAACATGTTGCAACAAACATGTAAAGATAGATTCATTTTGTGAGAAGTGTGTTGAAGCACATGCTCATGTTTTACTTTGAATGGCCAAACCCCAGCACTGGCAACAAGAGGACTCTGATGGGAATTCCTGCCTGGGCACCACCGAAGTCCTGTTTGAACTGCAAAAATAAGGCACAGGCAGGTTTCAGACTGCTCCATGGATGAGCATCCCTAGATGTAACTGTGAAATGTACTGGCAAGTCTGGAGAAGGAAGCCCTGAGGAGACAAAACAAAAGTGTGGTCCCATCCCAAACCCAAGTTCTTCATCACTGTGGGATATTGTCTACCTGTGGTTTTAAACTTTTTCTCATTGCACATCTCTAAAAATACGGCTGCACGTGAGCTGACTGCCTGTAAACTTGATTTTCTTGATTTGCTTCTGCAAATGCCTCTGAAAGTTTCTATGAATATCATGGGATTCAATGGACTGTGGTTTGAACATCACAGTACAGCATCCACCCTCTGCATCAGATGTGCCCACTATTTATTTATAGGCTACAAAGCAGAGAAATCAAACCACACACATTAGTGTCAAAATGCTGGGCCCTGAGTGGAGCATCCCTGAGCATCTCCTGTGAAGCTCCAAATATTCCAATAAACATTGTCAATTGATGGAAACACCCACAGTCTCTCTGTTGGGACTACTGGAGCCTTAGGTGAGATTTCTAACCCCAGTTCCTAGCCAGGGGAACTTCTCTGAGAGAGGCCAGCCCAGAATATGGGGCACAGTAGTTCCCAACAGCCTGTTGAGATGTTCCCAAAGGCAGGTTCTTCCTCCTGGAGGATGCAAGAGCCAAAAACTGTGCACTCCTCCGGTGGGAATTCGTCTGCTTCCCTGCTCTCTGTGTGCTCCCTCACTCAGCTCCTGCTGCCACTTTGCCAGTCTCCCTCCAGCTGCATTTCCCACTCTGCCCACAGCCACCTCTGCTCTTCCCTCTGTGTTTCTCCCCTTGCCCAGCCTCCCTGGCCCTGCCTCTGCTCCCAGCTCAGCCTCACCTCCCTTCAGCTCATTCATCTCCCTCTTTCCTGCCCTAATCCCCTCTGTTCTCTCCCTTCACCTCTCTGTCCCATTTCCATCCTTTTCTTCCCTTGGCTCCAGTTTTCTTTTTCCTTTTTTTCCCCAACCTTCTTTTAATTTTAAAACATTTTCAGAGGTCCTGTCTGTTTCTCTCCCTCTCTACCTTCCACTTCCCCTGTCTCTCCAGCCTCCCCACCTCTTTGCCAGTGTAATGCTGAGGGAGTTGCTCACAATCCCACTTTTCCAAGCAGTTTTCTACTGCTCTTGTGGCCCTCACTTGCAAACAGCAGCTTCAGCCGGAAAAAATAAGACACCAGTTAATTCTAACAGCCAACTTTTTGCTTAAAAACCTTACGTTATTTCACATTAAAGACCAGCAGCCTCCTATCTGCTGGCAAAGTACCCAGGTCCAGGAACACATTTATAGGAGGACCTGTGGAAGGAAGGGGGTTGCGATTTTTTTTTTTTATTTTATTTTTTTTTTTACCACTAGTAAACACAGAGATACGGGGATTGTTTCATTTCAAATGCATGTGCAAAT
>NW_005054308.1:8228068-8266156 GCF_000277835.1 Geospiza fortis | reverse complement strand
CTCCGGGACGCTGAGGCTGCTCTGAGCATCACCCGGCTCACCCCCGCATCCCTTATCCCCGCATCTCGCATCCCCGTATCCTGCATCCTGCATCACCTCATCCCCTCATCCCGCATCCCTCATCCTGCATCCCCACATCCCGCATCCCTCATCCCGCATCCCCCCGTCCCACATCCCTTATCCCACATCCCTTATCCCTCATCCCATATCCCGTGTCCCTCATCCCAGCCCACCACATCCCATGTCCCAGCTCGACTCCTGCACCCGCAGCCCTGACTGGATGTATCGCTGCAGGACAGATATCTCTCACATTTGTTTTCCTTTTCTTGCTGTTGCTGCCTCCCCAAGTGGCCTTAGGTGAGCAGGAGCCACCAGACCAATCTGAACTGGGGCCATCTTGTTCAGGAGCTTGTTGTGACCAGTGACCGGCTCAAGATGGAGAAAAGGGAGGCTAAGAAATGCCAGAGTGAGAATTTATTAGAAGGGAGAAAAAACTTCTTGATTTTGTGCAATATTTTCCTTGGTTTTCATTGTCCAGCAAACAAGCTGTGCCCTCCACAAGAACAAGGTAATAGGATGACTTGACAATAATTTCAAACAAGAGCTGAGCTGACCCTGGGGAGGATGGAGAGGTGGTTGGGTCTTTGCTGAGTTGGTCAGTGTTGGATTGGGCCCAGTATTAATTCAACTGAGTATTTTGCAATCCAGACAAATGTTGAAGAGAATATGGTGGGAGGGATGGAGAATTTCACCAAAAGAAAGCTCAGGCCTCCTCAGGCTGGAGAATCTGCTACACTTGGAAAGAGTAGCACCAATAGCCACCAAAACTCTGTTAGGTATTCAAAATACTGAATTGCTGTTTTGCAAAGACTTTCATCAAAAATTAGAGCTATACTTAAAAGAAAAAAACAAGCATGAAACAATGGTACAGGTGTTGCCACTCCTTTTCACACTCTGGCTCTTTTCTCTGCTACTCCTGCCAAGAGGGAAGGTGCTACCTCAGAGATGGTACCTAAGCATTGCAGGGAGAGGGATGTGGAAGCACCTTTGCCAGGTCACAGAATCAGAATATTCTGAGTTGGAAGGGACACACAGGGATCATTGAGTCCAACTCTTAGGTGAATCAGGGATCAAACCCACAACCTGGCTGTTTCCAACCAAGTATTAGCCACCAAAGACAGTCAACTCTAACATACTTCCTTGCATCATTCCTCACATTAAATGAAGGAGTTTGGGTAAAGTTGAGGTGGCCAGCACCCTTTTCCAAGGGTATTAGGACAATACTGAGGTGGAAGGGATGGGTTACCCATCTTGTGACAGAGTATCTCTACCTGACTCCACTATAAACCAGGTTACTCAACCAGTTCATTTCACAGCCTGAAGGGCCAAACACAACATTTCATCACTGCTTGTCACACAAGAGAGACACCCCATCTTTTACACCTCACTGAAGGCAGATGAAGCTCATGCTAAGCCTTGTGTGCACACTCAACAGCACTGGATGAAAAGACTTTTCCAAAATTCATCTTGACCCCTGACTCTAAATTTTGTAGCAAACTGAAAACTCACATTTGCTTCTCCCCTGTTCTCTCCTTGAAGAACCCCAGGTCAAAGCCCCCTGCTGCAAGAGGGGCTCTGAAGGTGTCACCATCAGCTTTGGAAATAAAACACACTCAGTGTTTCTTTCCTAACTGAGATGCCTGCCGACCTCTTCTCTCATGTAACATAAAACTTTCACACTTCAGCTTCTCTGGGTTTCTTAAAGTAACACTTGGAAACACAAACCAGTCAACACTTCAGGGAGCCAGGGCACTTGGCTGAGGCTCTGCCCTGCTGCTAAGCCAGAGCTGCACAGCAGGAGCCAGAGGACCAGACAACAGAGACTTGGGAAGAATGCAGGTAAGGGCTCCTTGCTAGGCAGCAGAATCCACTGGCCATTTCTGCTTCTCCCAGACTCCTTTCAGGTCATCAGGATTTTCACCTCCTCTACACCTCCTATTCCTGTCCAACATTTTGCCTGACCCTTTCCTCAGCTGCCTTCTGAAGATAAATCTAAAATGCATCAGTGACAACACTGGCAGAGCTGCATCTGACATTTGCTGAGCAGAGAGAATATAACTGGAGAAGATCTTGGAAAGTGAGTGTCTTCACATGCAGTACTTGCTCACAGGAGAAATGAGACTGAGCTCCAGCTTATCTGGGCTCTGGCCAAAGCACCATTGACACAGAACTGAACCATGACAGGTTCCTTTGTAGTGTGGAAATTGCCAACCACATTTAATTCTGGGGGAAACAGGACTGAAAACATTGATTGCTCTGCATTTCTGTTTCCTGGCATTTTCCAATACATTTCACAGGCTGTGTTCCTGGTGTTTAAAAGTGTGATAAAGCCATATGCTCAGTGGGAAGAGACTCCTTTGCCCTTCCTACAGCGAGTGCTTGCTCTTGAGGGGCAGCTGGGGCTGCTCTGTCTCTCCCAGGCTGGGATGGGGTTTGTGAATCACAGGGCAGGGAGTGGCGGCCAGCTCAGGGAGCTGCCATCAGCACACACTCACAGTGTGCGCAGCAGGAACTGAATATTGATTCCCAGCAAGTACTGCATCACCAAGCTCCTTTTTGCTTTTCCCATTGTCCCACGAAGCCTGAACTGCAGCTCAGATCCAGAATGCCCCTTTATTGACATTTCTTACTGCAGTGAAAGTGCAGTTTTGTTCTGAAAACGAGCTCTAGAAGTAGTATTATTGGGTTCCACATTTACTGTATCTCAGTGACTTCCCAGAAAATTGCCTTAGCCTGCACACAAAGGAGTCTCTCTTTAGTTGCAAATTAAACTTGAGATCTAAAAGTGACTTTGGGCTCTGTTGCCATCAGGAATAAAGACTCTGCAACTGCAGCTTTGCTAATTGTTCTGTCAATTACTGCAAATTAATTTGCTCATATTTATTTATTGCTGTGCTATCAAAATTGCAGTCAGAGCTATGCAACACCCCAATAACCACAGCTTTGCTGTGGAATTTGCAGCTTTCCTTTGGTTTGCTCAAACACAGCTCTGTCTGCTGATCCTGCAAGGGAGGCAAGGGATGCCAGGGTCTAATCCAGCATCTACCAGACTGGCACAAATGAGTGTTGGATCTGACTTCTGGGAGATTTTGAAGGAAGTGTTAGATTTAACAAAGTTGGGATATTATTTTCTTTGTTTGTTTTGTTTTATTTTGTTTTGTTTTATTTTCTCGGGTTTTTCCCCCTGAGATCCCATGATTTTAAATGGGGAAAAATCAAATTTACAAGCAACCTCCCTTAGCCAAAAGATCTTCTTTCTTTTTACTGTAATTAGGCAAGCCCTGCCAGGTGAACTCAGGTGAGCAGTATATAAACCCAGTTAATATAATAACAACACATATGATTGTGTGTAATGTGGCAGGCAATTGTACACTAAACAGGAGCATTACTGGTCACTGCACATGATAAGTCACTGTGACACCTCTTATTTTCCACTGTACAGAAAGAAAGAAAACAGAATAATATCCTTCCCTGCAGCTCCCCGTATTTTACAAAAAGCTTGTCATTAAAGAAGTGTAATTTTCTATTCCAATCTCCACAGAAGGTTCTTTTGCATAAAATATTCTCCTGCTCTCTGCCCTTTATTCCCTAGGGCTTGGCTCCCAAAAGACATTAGTCCCCTTTAGAACAACCTCCAGAGGAACGAGGCGCTCCAATTCACCTAAAATTCAGGGATATCAAGTCTGACAGCTCCACATGCTGAACTCCCGATCGAAAATGCCCTCTGCTTTTCAGATTCCCAACAGCTGAACTCTTCATTGAGCAATTTGAGTTGTTTGCATATTAGAAAACAATCAGTATATACCAAGTAAAATATCAATATAGATTTCTTTCCACTAAAACCTATGTATTTGTGTATAAATGAATCTGTTACAAAATGTATCAAACCTGACAAACATTTTATTATGTATAGCTGTAATACTGAAGTTATTCATCATCTTGCAGTGAAGAACTGTTTTATAGGAAATATCTAGTCTTTTATGTTTTTATAGAATGGTTGAAATATTTTGCAGAAAATGCTCTTAATAAAAAAAAAATCACCTTTTCTCCCTGAAACAAAATTTGCCATTAAAAATTGTTAACTTAATTAACATAATCCATTTTCCTTGGCATTCCCCATGCCTGTTTCTGCTGATACTGTTGTTAAAGATTTGATCAGAATAATGTTTCAAATTATTTTAAAATTTGTTTTCAAAATCCCATCTTTTCTTCCAGGAAAGTCCTATTAAAAAAAATGAAAGAGAAACTTGAAAAAGGATTCTGGAAAAGGTCTGGAGATTTTTTTGGAACATATTGCAGAAAGATATTTTTTAAAGAGTTGAAGTGTAAAATAAGTATATATTCAGTACTAGAGAGGAGACAATGTACAACTCTTTATGGTGTTTTCTTAAAATGGTTTCTTTAGTTTTGAGCAGCTTCCTGCATTTCTATTTCTGGGGAAAGCACGATTTGTTAGAACTTTTTGGATCCATCATTTAATACTCTATCACCTTTTACAACACCAAAGCTTGGCTGGATTACCACTGCTGAGAAAACACAAACCCATTTATACAATAGATGTGTTTATTTTAGTGCGCATTATAGGTGTGCACACAGCAGAGCGCTCCCTGGGAAATGTGTTCCTATAACACATAACTGTATAATCTACTCTCTGTAAAGTAATGCTTACTCACAGATAATTGTGTATAGGAGGGATAGAGGTGAAATCCTTCATCTCTGTGCAATTTTGTGAGCGAGGGCTTTGCAAATGGAAGTTCAATAGAGCCACCCTGGCTGGAGCACAGTGCTCACCGGAGCTGCACAATTCTTATCTCGCTGGTGGCTCTCACAAGGGAAGATATGAAAGTCTCATTCTTTCATAAGAGAGCTGCATGGGATTGAGGATTGTATGGTTCTGGGGAGACTCACTGTATAATATCAGAAATTGCTAGACATTTGAGGACTGAAATGTCTTTCTCCTTTGAGTATTGCATCCTAAGTGCCAGCCAGAAATGATTTATACATGCTCCTCCTTATTATGGACTACACATAATAAGGGCATGATAGAAATCGTATCTGCATAGATTCAGGCAGTTCCAAGAGATCTGCTGCCAGTTTTGTTTGACAAGACACTCAATCAAGTGAAAAGGTTCAAAATATTTCAGGAGGAACCTCCTGCATTTTCAATACCTAGTGTTTGTATCCACGTAACAGAAATGCAAAATGAGAGCAACATTAGCCTATATTCACTTCAAGTTGCATTTTCCAAAGAGGAAAATATTTTGAGCATGACTGCCAGCATCTTAAAATAAACATCTTATTCATTTCATAATTTCAATAAGATCTAACACATTCCTGTTTCTTTTTTCCTTCTTTTGAATAATATTAAACAGGATAATAATGTGCTGGAAAAGAATCTCAGAACCCTTTTTATATATTATTTTATTAATTGGGCTGAGGCAGTTCCATTATACTCCTTATTGCCTCTACAGCTCTCTTCAAATCCTACTTGATCTTTGAAAAGCAGGTCATTTTCCAAAGAAGCAGATGCATAAAGAAAAACAGAGCACTTGTGAGGATTTTATGCAGACAGAAATTATAGTGATGGGAATTGACATTCCTCAGAGTGCATGAGATTTTCCACTGAATGTTTCACTGCTCCCATCGAAGCCCAGTTCATCCAAACTTGAGCAATCCATTGCAGTGAGTGAAACTACTCAAAGGAGTAAAGCTTCACAGGACTTGCCTCTGACAGGCAAGGAAGGAGGGTAGATCTTGACCTTGAAAACCCAAAAGCAGCTCAGCCTGAGGGACTGGCTTGGCTGTCTCTCATAGAGTTAAATCTCCCCACCACCTCCCACATCTTGAAAATCCATGGGCATGCAAGCCATTAGGCTGCTCCTAGAAAAGCTCTTTTTCTGAGACAATATCGTGCAGCAAAAACTGAGTCATGTGTAGGCCAAGAGGCTGTGCCAGAGCAAAGCACTGAGGAGTAAAACATTCACTCTTCCAGCACTTACTGCACTGACAGCTTGATAAAGTGGTTCAAGGCATAATGTTCAAACAGAGGGAGAAAAAAAATTAAAAATGTAATAATAAAGTTAAATGTAACTGTTTTAAAGTATAATTCTTTGGAGAGCTCAGTTTTATGTTGGGCCGGCATTTGAAGCTGCACTAGTCATTATTAACGGGAAGCACAGATAGAGGAGATTTAAATCACTAAAGTAATAAAATCTGAATGAGGGCTAGCACCTTGAAAGGCTCTTGGAGAGAAGATTGCATACAAATGCAATTAAAACGATGCTTATAAAATACTAAGATGTTAATTGGGTTTAGTCCCAGAAGCCCCAGCAGTACAGTATGTCAGAAGTTAGCTGGTTTGAAGTTTAAAAAGAGTGGTTTAATTTGTACACCTTGTCCTAATTACGAAGCTTTCTGCAGCCTGTGTATCGGCATGGTTTATTGTAGCTTAGAGCTTTGTAAAACAAACACACACCAGTTAATTGGGTTATTGCAATGGAAAATTGGGCTGCAGGACAGAAACCTTCCTTGCTAGTGTTTTTTTACAGCTTGTAATGAACGCTCCAGCAATGTCAGGATAGACTGATTTGTAAGGTGTGCAGTTTACAACTTGGTTATACCGCTGGTCCGAAAAATAGGTGATACAGTGAAAACAAAGACTAGCACGATATAATGTTGCTGAGCTGGTGGGTTGAAGCCCCAGCTGGCTTATTTATACCTTGCAATCCCCCCAAATACTCCAGCAGGTCTGAACTCTACATTCCCACATTTGAGAAAGAACCATAATAAGGAAGGGAGAGAATACCATGGTTGTTCGGGGAGCCCGTGGAGGCTGTGAGCACCTGCTGGGGGTCCTGTGAGGTCGTGTGTTTTTCCTCATAATCAGTAAATAAATACGTAGAATAAGAACAGAGTAATGCAAAGAAAGAGGCAGAATTGCTGTTCAAGATTTGCTTGAGACCACTCATCTTGGAATTCATTTGTGCCATTCAGCTGATACACATTTCTTTGTATGAAGGACACTGTGCAAATGAAAATCCAGCCTCTCCTCTCCTGTCTTCCTTCACTCCAAACTTCACAGAGCTGGGGATCTCAGAGCACAAAGTCCTTAACCCTCAAATTCATACTAACATAACGAGTTGCATTCCTGAGATGAGTGGACTCACCCTAACAGGGAACATTTAGCAGGAGAGGACACCAAACCTCCAAACCAAACCCAGCTTCTATCTCAGGGCTTATCACAGACTGACCCCAACATTTCCACCCTGCTTCAGCTCTGCCATTCAAGGCCAATCCTAGGAAAAGCCTGAAAAAGCTCCTGCTGCACCAGGAGCTGCTCTTTGTTAAACACTTTGGGACAGGTTTCTGCTGAAAAACAGTGAGGTATTCAGGGTCATCTGAGTCTAGACCTGCTCCTCTGCAGGTTGGATCTGTGTCTGTTTGGAGAAACGTGGGAGCACACACCAAGGGAAAGCTGGTGATGCACTGGAAAAGTGGGAGGTCTGATTTTCTACATTTTTCACAAAAGTGTGACTGCAACAGAGCCATGGCAGCAAGGACCTGGAGACACTGCATATCAAGGAACAAGTCAGGCCACAACAGAACTGATGTAATGTGTGACCAGTCTTGCTGCCACCAGCCCTCAGACAGGGGAGGAAGGTCCCTTCATGGTCTCATTTATATGTAATATTTCTATCATCATGGGTACAGCTGACTGGTTAGGCACCAAAAGACCACTTTAATTAGTCTTCAGGTAGCAAATAAGTTGGTGAGAGGGAGGAATGGTCATGCTATCAGAAATGCAAACTTTTTGTAACCCAGGTGGCATCAATATATCACATACAATGGGCCTAACATTCTGCAGTCCTGACATACATCAGATAGCTTAGAGATGAGTAATAGGATGTACATATCAAGAGTCCTTAATACATACAGGAAAATGAGATAGGGTTTGTGTCATTACCACTGGTGATGTTTGATGGCAAATAGGTGCTTGGAAAATCCACGTGATCACTGGGAATTCCAGGTTTCCAGGCAGACCCTTCCCACCTGTCCCAGTGAGCAGCCTGTCCACACAGCTTTCCCTTGCCTGTAAAGGTTGCAAAGCCCTGCATTTCCCAGTCTGGAATAGCTGCCACCCCAACCGCTGCATTTACGTGCTGCTTAAGGTACATCAGGGCATAATCTCACCTCGTTGAGGAGGGGATTTACATGTACAGCATTTATAGGCTATACACATATAACTCACGGCCCAACACAGAGTGAAAATATAATTATCATAACCATTGCCACATTGCAGGAGGCTTGGGCATTCTGAGGCATAAGTCTAATTAGCTCTAAGCTGCAGAAGATTTGAGGGTGGTAGTTTCTTTTTGACTTACTGTTCAGTGCTTGGTCTGAATATTCAAATCTATTGTTTCTTTTTAAAATAGCTCCTTCATGGCTCACTGTGTCATGTCAAAACTCCCTTATCTTGGTGACTTTTTGTAGAGGTCCCTGCAGGCGCATTAAGATACATTTTTAGCCTGTTCTGTTGATCTCTCTGTTCTGGCTTCATTGTTTATAAATGACAACGACCACTGCTGCATTGGTAACATTTTTATTTTTTATTCACCAAGATTTGCAAGCAGAGAAGTTATATAACACTAAAAGGAGACTTACATGCACTATTTCCAGATAAAAGCATTTTCTGTGTGCTGAATTCACTTCAAAAGTTTATGATATTTGCAAAAATGGCAGCTCAAGTCCTTTTCATACAGATCTGCCAGCTTTCACTGTGTGCAGTGTTGCCCAAAGTTGGGAAGAGGCACTCTTGGCTTCCTGTGCAGATAAAGACAGAGATGTCAGGACACAATTAAGATTGTAGGTGGATTGAATGATGTGCAGGAAAGCCTATTTCTATTTATTGAGGTGAGACATTTTTCCCACCTTCTCCTAGGGACCTAGCTGATGTACCTAGAATCCCCCTCACAAAGTATTGATTTTAGGATGTTAGATCCATTACAATAATGGAGTAAAAGCCCACGTCTGTAGGAGCACCTATTACAAAACAATTTATTTTACAGGATCTCTGAGAACCAAGTGCCTGTAGACTTGGTTTTTATAGGAGGCCAAGACTCAAAGTCCTTTTTTAGTTCCACTCTACAGAATGAAGGGTTTGCTTGAATAAGAAATAATGAGCAAGACCTTCAAGGTTTAGGCTTTCCTCTACTAAGAAGCACCACAGGATTCCCAGCAGCTGCTGACATCCACTAGCACAGTTCAAGTGGGCTGCACATTATGCCAAGTGCTCCCAATGCCACTTGAACCCTGAAGTGCATCTCCAACAACAAATAATCTGCTGTCTCAAGTGCCTGCAAACAAGCTTAACTCCTGGGCTTGATGGGGGGGATCTTTTTGCTGCTCCTAAGGTTGCATTTGCACATTACAGCCAAGTCAGTTGACTGGAAAGCCCCTGCCAAAAGGGAAATGCCACCACAATCTCCATCTCCAGCCACATGCCTCTGTGTGTCCCTTCTCTGGATGTATTCATCACAGGGTCACTGGATAGCTTAGGCATCAGGCTGACTTGTAAAATAAATGTATGTTTTCTGCTGGAGCAGCCACTTGAGTCAAGTTATTCCATAAGGACACCAGGTCCTAGAAGTTTCATCTCTTGGACATTAAGTCACTTCATTAAAAACAGGGAACTTGTGACAAAAATAATCTTAATTTTTTAATACTGTGTTTTGGCCAAAGAATCGAGAGTTGGAGGGAATGTGATGAGGGAGGATTGAATGGAAAATTCTCAGCAAGCAGTTTCAGTGTGTTGATGACATCTTGTAAAAACATTGACAATTTGGAAACTGGAACCATCCATCAAGCCACTGGGCTGCCTTTCTGCTGAGGTTGCCTTCCAAAAGAGGGCACTGCTGGCCCCCTGCAGTCCTGCTCTTCTCACTCTGAGTATCCCCCTCAGGCCCAGCATGCAAGAGTGATGCTCCAATGGCCAGGATGAGTCTCTGGATTCAAATGTGAACAATGGCCTCTCCTTTTCCTTCCTGGGAGTGTTGGCCAACTCGTTGCATGGTGTGAACTCCCAGAAAATTCCCTCTGCTGTGCCACCAATGCCAGTTCCATCTCAATCTGGCTCCTCCAGGGGTGCTACCAGCCCACTTTGTTCCCCTTTCTGTTCTGGGAACAGGAGTAAGTGTCACACTCCAACTTGCTGAGGGCCTTGGGAAAGTCATCGTGCTGAAGGAACTGTAGAAGTCTCCTTGGGAATAGCAGCTCATATTTAACCTCCCCTAGATCATGTCAATGTGAGTCTGGAGAGAACAGGTCTTTCATTTTTCTTCCTCGGTAAGCTACCATATGCACCTCATCCCCCACTTAAGCTAAGAGATTGATGGCTAAATAGCTTAACCCTGGTGTTTTTAATTAATTAGGTCTACTTCATAGAAGGTTTAATACAGTAGTTTAATTTAGACTTTGCTCAGTGCATGATATAAAATCCAGATTTATTACTATTTTTTATCAATTTTTATTTTATGTGATTCCATCATATAAAAAGGCTAGTGTATGTTATAGACTTTAAAAAGTGATTCCCTGTAGGTATTGTAAAGTACAGGGTCTATTATATGATAGTAGTGTGTTTATAGCTGAATTTTGGTGCATTGTTCAGGAATCCCTTCAAAGATGACTTATAGAAAAGATATTTTATTCCATAAAATAGTAAGGGAATGTACCTGTTCTTTCTAAATATCTTCTTACAGTGCTTTTAGATAATACTAAAGTGTATGGGATAGCCATAGCTTTGAGAAACTCAGCACTAAAAGGAAAAATACTTTGAATTTTTAGAGAAAAGAGGCACAACAGTTTGTTGCTAGCTCTTTTGTAAAAGACCTGCAGAGCTGTAATCTAGTGAAATTCACCATTACTCTTGGTTAATGAGCAATTTGTTAGTTAACAGATGTTGTTATTAACATGAGAGGTACCTGGTTTATAACAGCAATACTTAATCACAGTGTGGGGTGGCAGAATCATTCATAAGAGCCAGTGCAGTGGCATTGTGGCAACTGTAAGTGCTGCCATGTGGGAACACAAGGTGAAGGGGTCACATATCCATCCTGGTGCACATGTTTGTGCTTCATTTTGGGGGATTCTGGTGCACTTTGCAAAATTGAAGCAAAAGTCACTTTAGAAGAAACGCAAGCAAAGACTGCATGGAGATCATTTTAGTCAGAGAGTTTGTTATATTCCCTTGATTTTATCAGTCATATTCTGTTGTGTAAATCTGGCCCCATGAAAATGTCTAAAAGATCCTAAGGTACTGAGATGACCCAGGAATGGAGGTCACACCTTACCTATCCAACAGGCAAATTGACACGTCCCTGTTTCTATAATGTGATACTGCCAGAGACTTCCAAAAAGTTGGGGGATGTTTCCCTTTTATGCAGCACTCAGTTTCCAGAGCTTGTGTTTTCAGATGATTGGATTTTATTGAGAAATCACACAGCTTTGGCCCAGGTTTATTTCCCAGTATTCCAGCTATTAGGAAAGTACTCAAAATCTTTGTCTTCTCCCTTGAATTTTGTCCCAAAGAGCCCAGGCAGTTCAATTCTTTTCAGGAGAAATAACACCAGAATATTGCTCTTATTTTCCCAGAGTGATGAAGAAATACAAGGGCACTTATGACTCTTATGAGGGAAACAGAGCAGAATGAACACACTGAGGGACTCTCACAATGCCTCTCCTGCCCAACTGCCAGCTCAAAGCAGGATCAGGCCATGCCATGAGGAAATCCTGCTAAATTAAACCAGCAAAACAAACCTTCTAAACATTAACCTGACTTTCTAGATGAAGAGTTATGTCTGGAAATTCTCAAGGTTTTTATGCTAAGTTTAAATCCTTCAAAGTTCATAGCCACTCCAAAACACAAGCAGTGACCACACTTCATAAGAAAATAATGTCTTGACACCTGTAAACCCATCTAGAAAATTCTACCTAGGAAGACCCTAACAAAGGAAACTGGGATACTTCATGTCACCAGACTTAAAATCATGAGAGTAGCAAGCAGGCAGGAAGGATTCAGCTACACTTGATGCCTTTTGCTTCCAGTTCACCAAATATTTCCTCCTTCCTGTAAGTATCTGTCTGACCTAAGCACACCTTCAGCCAGACAGCCTTAATTCCTGAGTCAATCCTCTCATTTCTGCACAGGCTGCTCTAAAAGTGGTGGCAGCTTAAAGCAGGTTATTGATAAGCTGAAGACATCAGAGCCCCTGGTATCATCAGCACCCAACAGCACTTCAGCAGCTGCTGCACAACAGATGAGGAGGACTTGGAGTGATTCCCCAGAGGAAAATCATGTAGCTGCCCAATAGTCAGTCCTTCCAGAAAAGACAGTGGATTCCAATGATGTGAAAGAGCTCCAGATCTTCAAGTTAACAGCCCAAGAGTATCCCTCTGTGAAGCAAGAAGAGCGGGGAAAGAAGTGCAGGTTTTATATCTGACTCTTTCCTAGGCAGTGTCAACTCAAAGGAAGAACCCTCAGTATTTATCATGCAAATGTATTCAGGCATGGCAGTTGACAATAAAGGCACAACAATATGTGGTTTGACAAAAAGCTCTATTAGAAGAAGGAAAAAATGCAGGTTAAAAGGTAAGCTTGTGGCTTAGATCCAAATCAGCATATTGACTCAGCTTTACAGATCCCCAGCCCAAAATGAATTCCACACAATAACTAAGCAGTTGCCTTCCAAAGGTGTTAAGCCTATTTGCGCTGTGTTTGTTTTGGAATGGCCAATAAAACAGCTTTAGATGATGTCAAACAGTGCTTAGGCCCATACAGAGGGAGACAGCTGCTCAGATAAATACTCAAGCCCCGAACCATGTTCTGTTTTATAAGTCGTCAAAAGCTCTTTGAAAATCTGCTTGATACGTAGCTGGGAGCTAATGCGACTTCCTCACACCTGCCAAAGCACTCTGGGCAGGTCAGGAGCAGGCAGTAAACTCCCCCACTGGTCTGAGCTTGTGCTATTATTTCTTAGGAATATTACAGAGCTTTCTTCTATCTTTCTGAATAGCAAACTCCATATGACACAGCAGTGCCCAGGATCGGTGCTACCACATAAAAGTTGCAGAGAGTCACAAGCATTTACCACCAGAGCTGCCCAAATGCACTTCCTACCATTTTGCTTGAGACAAATGCTATTACCAGGCCAGCCCCTCACACAGCTCCTTCTCTCTGTGTACACTCTTTTCTCCATTCTCCCTTTGACCTGTAAATAAATCCCCTCAGACTTGAACTGTGCCTTTAGCCCTGGGTTTTCAGGAAAATATAAATGGCATTTTAGGTATAATATATGAAAAGCACTGTGTAAGTTCTGAAGAGAGAATCATCCCAGTGGTTCTGGGATGAGAGAAGGCTCCAGTCCTTATCCATATTACACTGGTGTCAGATAGGATTAATTCCATAAAAACCAAGGAGGTAATCAGAGTAAAGAGCTGAAGGTGCTCTGTGGTCCCACATTCAGTCTCAGTGACCATATATAACCCTAAGTGGTTAAGAAAATGCTCCATGTGCCAAGCAACACACAGGAGGTTCTTTAGAGCCTAAGAGCACGTACATTTAAAATCCTGAGCCCTGGTGTAGAACCAGCCACTGGCAGAAATAAGAACTCAGAGGGACAAGTCCTGGTGTCCTGTTTATCTTTGCTGTGAATCAGGAAAAGGGAGGGAGGGCAAGGAGCACATTGCTGAATTGGAGTTGTGTTTCTGTCAGACAGGGCTGAGCCAGACTAATGTACCATTAGAGCAACATTCTCCTGGGCACTGAAGAAGGAAAAGCTGCCAAGAGATGTTTGAGAAAAAATATCTGTGGGTGGGCTTCCTGCAAATGCTTGATTCCAACACACCAACCTGAGTCCTTCCTTGGAAGACAAAGCTACAATTTGGGCATCACATACACAATTTTGATCCCATAGTGCTCTGTGTTGCTGGCTAGGAGAGGTGGTTGGTTAATGGAACTCTGTACAGATTCGTGTCCCTGCCTTCGCTTCAGGAGACTTGAACAAATGCTTCAAAAAAAAAAAAGCCCCAAAGCGGCAAAGTGGAAAAAATCAAAGGAAAAGACCAGTACATCCTTTGTCCATGTGGTCTCTGTTCTATGACTTATCCAAAGGGTGGATCAGAACTTCTAGGATTCCTCAGAGTTACTGAAAACCAGCACAGTTCCTTCCTTCTGAAATGTTGATGAGGAGTTGAAACTTTCAGAGAAGGTGAAAATTAAGGCAGATTGTTTGATGGCAATAATGGTTTCTTCAATGCAACACGATCATTTGCTTTTTAGAAAGAGGAAAGAAGGGATAGCATGGCCAACACCAATCAAACCATTCACAATGGCCATAAGAGATGGAGCTGAGGCCTTCAAGTACTACAAAGAAGCCAAGTAGGGTAAGGAGAAAGATGACAAGAACTTGGATACAAGTGCAAAATTATTTCCTTTCCATTCAACATAATAATAGACCTACAGCTGACCTTGAAACTTCCAAAAGGTGCCCTTGTATTGAGGCCTGGAAACAGTAGAAACAGCAGAGGCCTTCTGATCTCTAGGAACTTCACTCACTCACTGAACTTTTGAGCTGTCATTTCCAATAAACTTGGCTACAGATGAACCAGAACTTTTTTTTTTTTTTAAAGGAAAACTATTCATAGTTTGAAAAAAGAATTGTGGGGATTTTTTCCCTTTGTCCTTCCATTTCACGTCCAAAAAGGCTACAATATCCTTGTGGAGTAGAAAGCGAAAGAGATGGAAGGGGAAAAGCAGTAAGAATAATGTTACAATGAAACCACAAGCAACAGAAGAGGAAATGTTAAAGACCCCAAACCCAAAGAGAAAAATCAAGCTAAGAGCATGTCTTTAAAGCAAGTGAGACCCAAATGTGCTTAGGGAAATTAGGCGATTCCCTATACGAGCCACTTTCTCATTTTAAAATGGGCTGATAATGATTAGCAACCAGCATATTAAATGAATGTCTCTTTCTACTATCAAAAGTTTTAACTTGCCTGTACCAGACTTGACTCCTAAACCCAAGCAGTTCAGAAAGGTGACCTGAGATGACAGCAGAGGATGACACGCTATTGACTACAGTGAAGTAGGAGGAACGATTGTGCCTATCAATTATTGAACAGAAAGAAAGGAAGAACCTGGTGAATAACTAATACATGGAAGGTTCCACCTCTGTGCTCCTCACAGACTTTGATAGCCTGGATTTATAAGAAGAGGAAGCTTTACTCTAGGAAAAACAACCAGAAATTATAAATGATCAAATGATTTCACTTTAATTAAATAGTAATAAAAAACTTCTTTGCTGACAATTTGAAGTAAAGCAATGTAATCTTTGGGGTACTAGGTAAATGTTCCCCACATTATTCAGATTGCAGAGCACAGGGTTAGACAGCAATTATACTAAAGACTAAATCCCTGAGTCACTTAAAACCTCCACAAAATGCTTGGTGGCACTGTTAATGTAGCCAGTTAAGAAAATCTTGGCTGATGAATAGGAAGAGAAACAGAACAGCAATAAATTCCTATGTCTACTCTGTAGTCAATAGATTTGTCTTGTACTTTATTCAAGCTGGGTGCTTTTCACCTCGTGCAGAGAGGCAAAGCAAAATTTAGGTTACATTTAAGTTTGTGTGAGCCAAAGCTTTCCAAAGCTTCCTGAACATTCCCTAGTTGTTCCCATGAGTTCTGTACATGGATTTTCAGTTTCAAGCAGAGAAGGATTGCAATTTTTGAACTTGTTTCAATCATGCTCCCACTTCCTGTCATTCTGTGCCTACTCTGCATCTTGTATATTGACCGTTCTGATGTAGCAGATATTTACAAGCAGAACTAGCATGCTGAGGCCCTTTAGGTCCCAGAAATAGAAACAAGCTTGCAAGAGGTAGATGCATGCATGAAATGAGATAGCAAATTCTACATCTGATAAAGCTTCCTTGGCTTAGCTGTCTGAAAATCATTACCTGTATCTATTTCTGTAACATGTATTGATCAAAAAAGTGCATATTTCTTACGGGCTCTCAAATCCCAAAGTTTTAGCCAGATATGATCTGAAGTGACACATCTACCAAAACAGTGATATGCTACAAGAAAGGCACAAAACCCCTGCCTTTAACTGAACACTCTTAGAATAAAATAAGCAGCAAATAGCACCAAATCTATTTTCTTTAACTCCTGATCCACTTTAAAGAATAGAAGTACAATTTGCCTAATGACCTCTGTAAGAAAGAACTGAGAAAAAGACTTCTAGGCTCATTACAATGGGAGTAATTCATAACAAATCCACTGACTCTTGTGGCATTACCTCAGCCTTACACCACTGAATCCGGAACTCCCTCAGCATCTGTGCAGCTGCAGCAGGTTTCCTTTGCTGCCTTAGATCCAGATCCCACCATAAATCTCAAGTTTCAGGTGGCTAGGAAGGAGGAAGTTTTGCTTTTCAAGTCCACCATGAGCTGGCTGAGGTAGTTTTCATAGAAGGCTGCTGATGTTTGCATCCATCTCAGAGCCACAGAAAACAGTGGCTCTAGCATGGGAAGGTCCAGACATGTGGCTAATTTGTTTGATGGGAGAACTTTTAGCAGAGAATTTTGATCCAGAATTAGAAAAAGAAGTAAAGTCAGGAGACTTGGGATCAGAGGTTTGGCTCTGGCACATCCTTGGTTGTCAACAGCATGGAGAATCGTCTTCAATGTTACAAGATTTAATGAAAGAGTTACTATCAACCTGCAAGGTGCTGAGCACTTCCAGCTCCTTTTACACGTGCTGGGGAGAGGGCAGCTTGCAGGATCAGGCCCTGTGGGTGCCAGAAACACCAAGGGCCCCTTCCAGCTCCTGCACAAGGAGGGAAGATCCTCAGTCACACCAGAAACCAGAGCACAGACACATTAAGGCACTGGCATAGGGATGCCTCGCTGAACAGTTGGGGTTTAATAGGCTGGATATTGTCCCAGCATTTGGTATTCATAGATAATAATAGAGATTAGGTTTACTTAATGTATTTGCTATTTAGGCAGATGATTCATGTTAAGCCATCGGCATTCAGTGGCAAACATCATTAGTTGAAATTGTGTGAGAGAAAGGCCCAGGAAGAGGAGCTGCAATCTGGCCTCTATCATAAACAGCTGTGTTTCTAAATCACCATTTTCGGGTTGTTTCCTGTAGTTGTTGGTATATACTGTACACTGAAAATTAGGCCTCAAAAACACTTATTAAAAATTTATAAAGCTTATGACAGGCTCTTTCAGAAACATAACCTTTAACTAATTCATGTTCACTTACCCTGCAGTTTTCTATTTATAATACTTTACAATTTCTGTGTATTTGTACTATAAATTATTCAGTAACAGCAAGGTTTTTATTTTGATGAGAGAATTTTTGATGAATTTGACAGAGTAATTACTTCAAATCCTGTTCTGGATGGCTATGAAAATATTTAATTTTATTTACTCCAATAAATAATTAAAATGTGAGAGTAGCAAGCATACTTGCAGAGCCTTATAGCCTGTGACTTCTGTTTGCTTCTCCCTAATTAAAATAGCAATGTTTATGTGTGCACTGATTTAAAATAATAATAAATTACCAACTGGGAAGGGACATCTAAAGGAGAAGGAAAAAGGCTCTTGTAGCAACAAGCACACTCTTAAACACAGGAAAAACCTTCTGAAGAAATAGGAAGTTATTGATTCCCCAAGACTGTTAGAGAAGCGCACTAGAATCTCAAGGTACATGTTACAATAATGAAGATTATTCCTTTTGTGGATTCAAAGTCCAAGAAGGGGCAGTCTTTTAGATGCTCCCAGCTGATTCAGCAATATTAAGTTATGCTTAGCTTGAACACAGGAACAACTCCACTTACTTCAAGAACATTAATGCTCAGATTTAAATTAAAGTATTGAAGCTCTGTTCTGGCAGCAGCCTAAATCTTCTAATCTTCTGCTAAATCAAAGATTAAAATTAGAGTGTCTCTTAACTCTCTGTGAGGTAATCCAAAACAAATACTCTTTGGTCCATTGAGGGCAGCTTGGGTCACAATGGTCACTGGTATGGGCTGTAGTCCTCTATCTCCTCAAAGGAATTTTCATGAGTCAAATCTATTTTTCAGTCTCACATGCAATTTTACAGCTTTCATGTCACAGGGTTCAAAGTCAGGAAAACAGAATGTACAAAAAATTGAGAAGGAAGGAAGGAAGGAAGGAAGGAAGGAAGGAAGGAAGGAAGGAAGGAAGGAAGGAAGGAAGGAAGGAAGGAAGGAAGGAAGGAAGGAAGGAAGGAAGGAAGGAAGAGAAAGAAAAGCTTGAACCCTCAGAACCTCTTAGGTATTTTACAGTTTTACAGGTCACAGACAGACACATATTAAAAGTTTCAAATTACATCAAGCATGGAGGTGTATAGCCATTATCATATAATAACTGGTTAATTACATCACCAGTTGGCTTCTCTTTAAATTCAAACTTGCTTATTATTGCCAGGTACATTGATGATTTGGTTACCCAAAACAGGCTGGTCGATGATAAAACCCAACATTGCTTGACAAACTATTTGTATTTCACAGTGTTGGAGTGAAGAGGAGATGGGACACTGAACAAACAGCTGAAAGGAAAACTAGATAAAGTTTGCTTTTTTCTAAACTATTTGCTTGGGTGAAAGAGGTAAATCCCAGCTGATCCTATCTGGCAGTGGAGCATGGAGATTTTTGGTGCTTTAGTCATAGGTAAGAAAAGAGTAAGAGTTGTCAAGCTGTGGCAGAGTCAGAGCCAGTTGTGGGCACTTTGCCAGAACAATGCAAACTGGACAGGTGAGATCTCTGTCAGTCCCCCCTGGACAGGTGCTCACAGCTCCCCAAAACTCCAACAGCTTTGAAATAAACGAGTGCCAGCATTAGCAGGGAGGATGGAATCCAAATATTCATAGGGCTGGTGATCTGAATGGCGAAGCCTTTGGCACCTACCACTACACCCAGTTACTCTGTCACTTCAGCAGGGTCCACCTGTGTATCTGAGACATGAATTTCTTCATCCTCAAGTACATTCCCATGACACAAATAATTTGCAGGTTAAGCACCCCAGGAAGAGATTTTAATCCCAAGCACAGGACATGGCACACTGCAAAGGGCTCTGGGGACAGTGCTACACCATGGGAACTCACTCCCAGCTCCTGTAAAGCTTGGTCACTCTCTCCCTCACAGCAACCACACGCACACACAGACACATATGGACAAAAAACCACCCTGTGATTCCAGGGGGAGCTCAGATGTGACTGGAAGTCACAGCAGGTAATAAATCCTCACTGCTGGAATCTGGTTGGATTGCACGCTGGTGGGTTAATCCAACAGCACACCCTAATAACCTGACTTTCAGCTTGCTGCACAAGCAATTTCTGTGCAATGTGCCATATTTCTGTGGCAGTGCCTCAAGCTGCAAGGAGTAACACGTTCTGTCACAGGCTGTTGTAAACACTCGGGCTGCTCAGCGTGTACCGCGCACAATTCATCTGAGCAGAGACCTAAAATCTTACACCTGACTGTTCTGCTCACTATCAAGCCTAAATAAAGCCTCAATGGCAGAAGCAGGCAGGGAACACAAACCAGTTGTGACTGGTGCTCAGAGCTGAATGCTGAGGAGCAGGAGATGGGGAGGGGTTTCTGGGCTTTTTGTAGACAGTGAAAGCAGCAGCAGTAAGGGATGGTAAAGCCCAGGGAGGTGCTGAACACCAACCAAGCACTGCCAGGCAGTGGGAGAGGAGGAACTGGAGCTCGTCCTCCCTGGGACTGAACTCCTGGAGATGGGTTGAGGCACAATGTGATTTTCAGCTGAAGGAGGTCTGGTAGCTAAAAGCAGCACGGGAGGCCTATTCCACTTCTATTCCTGGCCCTCCTATTGATTCGTTTGTAACCTCAGGAGAGTCCTGTCTGGGCCAAAGTGTTCTCAGATTGGAAGCCAAAAGTTAATTTAAGATAATGCAGCTGTCAAATAAGCATTTGGATTTTCAGACATGATAATATCAAAGAATGGCAGAAGAATGTGATAGAATGCACCTCTTTGGTAACATTTTACTTGCACTCCGACAAAGGTATGAATTTATGGAACAGCAGCCTCTGTGACATGTAAAACAACATTTGGCATCTGTTTTTCCCTTCATCTTTCCCCCTTTTTTTTTTTTTTATTTTAAGTGTGTGCAGCAAACACCAAAGATTTTATTTTTCCTTTTTAATGGAGCGATTGTTATTGACTACCTGGTGCCTGTGTTCACAGGGTAGGAAAATAACCCAATAAAGCCTACTGGACCTAAAAATAAAGAACCCAAAACAACAACAGGAGCTCTCTGTATCAGGTGCACCTGGAGGAAAGGAACTGCAGTTTGAGAAGTCTACTGCACATAAGGAAATATAATGCTCTGGTGGCTCTGTCCATATCCCACTAAATAAGGGACCTGGGACACACTGCCTGCTTGTCCCACCACTGCTCTGGGCTACCCCACACAAGGGAATGGCTGAACTTACTCAAAGATTTCAAGTTCCTTGCCTCCCATTAGTTCTTAGAGGGTTTGACTTCCCTTTTATTCCAAAGGACCCTTAAGTCTAAGTCACTGACAATGTGAAAAACAAGTTCCAGCACCAAAGCCATTTGAAAACTCTGGACTAAGCTGCAGGAAGACCAGTGGATTAACCAGGGCTTGAAAGTTTGCTTAGAAAGCTTGAAAAGTTTATGAAGCTTGAAAATCACAAAGTTTTAAAAATGCTCCATAGTATCAAGACCTGTCCATTATATTAAAAATCCTGTACCAATAAAACCTTGGCTGCAACAGGCTCAGGATCTAATTTACATTTGAAATTGTTTTTCACTGCATTTAAGCCTCTTGTCTCCTTTGCCAGTGTATTATTACTATTTGCAAATCATTAAATGCTGACTGCAAGGGAAGCAGGCGTGCAGGGTATAACTTCGATTTCAGCTCTAGTCCCTTGTTGTTCCCCCTTTGAGAATGAGGGCATTAACTACACCTGGACATAAATAGTGCTGGAGGTTTACCACTAAAAAACACTAAAGAAATTTTTGAATTGTTTAAAAAAACAGGAAAAAATAATCCTTCCTCCAGAAACTTCTTGGGTGGGAAGTGACATCAGTCACACCACAAGGACAGGAGGAGAGTGTACATTTTATTAGAAAATAAAGATGTGAGTACATCTACGATGATGAATATAAAATGCCTCTTTTGGATTTAATTAGGAGTCACCTTTTCAGGGCACTGCTTTGTACCTGAGTTTCCACACAGCAAAGCATATGGCAAAAGAGCAGGAAGTGGGGATTAAGGTACATTTTAACAGGCAGCATGTTCAGCCAGATGGCCTATTCTGTGCCCCTCAAGATCTGCATGCTTTTTCCCCCTCCAGAGTTCTTTTGATTGAGTTCTTTTGATTCTGCCCTGAATAAAAAAATTTAAAAGCCCATATTTTATGCTATTTGAATGCATATTTCTCAGTCCACGTCACACACTTCCCCATGCACAGGCTTTTTTAAACAGAAATCGTGGTGTAAATGTGGGCAAGGAACCTTCTGGCTTTGAGGACAACAGGACCTCAAGACTTAGGAGTCTTTTCCAGGAGCATCCCATGGCTTTTCCTCCAATAGCACCATGATGTCATTATATCCATGGTGACAGCACCAAGGGAGGGCAGCAAGGGGCTGGAGCTGGTGAAGTGCAGGACAAGTCTCTGACTGCCCCAGACATGGAGTTTCCAGAAACTTTGAAGTATGGTACAAATGTGGAGGGACTTTTCTCCTTCACTCTGCTGCTGGAGCTGTATGTCTCTTCCTCATTACTGGCCCCTAATAATGCAGAGCTGTCCCAAAAGACTCAGCCCACTCAACAAGCTGGTCAGAAGCAGGAATTCCCAGCCAAGCCATCACTGATGGCACCACTGAGTGATCAGAAAAACATAAAGATGAGATAAAAGAACCATTGCTTGTTGAAAGAGGAGAAATATATGCCAAGGAAACAGTCTGGATGCTCTCAAGAAGGCGCAGCTAGAGAAGAAATCTAGCTAACATGGCTGCTATGTCAAGGCACTTAAAGCTGTCCACCATTCCTTTTTAAAGCCAAGAAATAAACATGGGGGGAAAAAGGCCTCCAGAAGTGAGATCACTATGGTGAAACTAATTGTCAGCAGAGAAGACTACAGAGAAAACTTGGGAAGAGAAAAAAAAACAAGCCCACATTAGCTGGTGAGGTTTGAAGAATCCTCTTTTCAGGGGTCTGGCTGACAAATGCACCACTGTGGCAAGGATCAGGCACTGGTGCTGCTGCACAGCTTTCAGCAGCCAGGTGAACTGGTCCAGTTTCACTGAAGCATTAACCAGGCAGGTACACAGGTCACTAGAAAGCAAGGGCTGGAGGCACCAACCTTCCTGTCACATGCACTGGGGCTGCTCTGGAGCCTTTGGACTGGTGGAGAGAGGTAGATGGAGCAACTCAAACCTCTCTAGTGCCCACCAGCAGCAGCCCAGGGCAGCAGAGAATGCAACAGAGAAATGTCCATATCCAGTACTGTACACATCCCAGCTATTGTTATATATACCTATGCCTCTGTAAACACACACACACACACTTATGTACATCATAAAATACAAAGCAAGCAAGCAATATTTCTCATTTTAAGAGAAATATGCTGTTTTTATGGCATAAAGAAAACAGTAATGATGATTACACTTCCTCCGTGGAAGCCTTCATGAATACAATGTAAATTGTATGACACAAATGCAAGGATAAGGCTTCAAAATTCTGACAAACAGCTACTGGAGAAATTTGGATAAGACATCAAGGAGGGAGTAATGGGGAGCTTCCTGTGGCTGGAGCTGGACAGTGTGTAATGTGCAAAATTCATTATTTTAAACTTTTGGCTATGATGTGTAATTGTTAACCTCTGCCATTAGTTCAAGGCTCCTTTCAGTAAAATATATGGGTTGCCATCAAAGCTGATTTGGATTAGGAGGCAAGCATGTGCCCTCACTTTTAGGTTATATTAATACACCAAAATCAATAACATGCCATGGCTTTCAGAAGTAGTAATAAAACACCCTAAAATATTCCCAGAATACTTCTATAAATTATTTGTTCAATGTATTTATGTTAAAAAGGTTGTCAGTTACAGTGCTCTGAAGGACTCTAAAATTACAAGTCATCGTATTTGTACTTGATAAACCCCCTGCTGTTTTGGGTCAAAGAGGGCTCCAGAATGGTGGGGGGAAAAATCATTATTTTGCCTAATAAATAAATTACTTGCTTATATTTCATGTATCAGTAAAGCCTGCCAGTATCGAGAGCTTAAATAATAAATAGCAAATAGCTCCATTCATTTATTAATAATAATGCATCTTTTCTTCCTCTTACCATATTTGAGGGCAATGGATTGAACAGTAGTCAGGTGGAAGGACAAATAGTCAGGCCACTGGGAACATTTAAAATTTTCCAGTTTAAGGTGAACTTGTCAGCACTGACAGCCCTTTTCCCTTCATCCTGGGCTGTGTGCTGTCAGTGGCAGGAGCTTTTGGGCTTCAAAACTGTAAAACCCCTTGGAAAGCTAATTAGTTAATGGAGTTTGCACGTGTGAGTGTTTCTCAAAAGAAACCCCGTTTTCAATTAGTCATCACAATACCTGTCCAGCAGAGCATGGAGGGGCCTCACTGCCCTTGGCAGGTTTAACGTTTGTGACACCTGTGGTGGGGCAGCCCCATCCTGGGCTGTGCAAGTGGCAAACAAAGGCATCGGGGAAGGAAGGTGCAACGAGCAGGAGGCTGATCCAGATGCACATCTCTCTTACTTTCAACAAACCAAAGAGATATGTTTTATTTGTGGCTGTTCTCAGTATAAACTGCTCGTGCTCTTTCTGACATAATCCACATCTGTGTCAACCTGACTTTTTAACACTCATTCCTTTTCATGGCTCTTTGATTTAAGTGAAAATAAACACGAGCAGTTTGCTAGAGAGGTGTGGGTTTCTCAAGCTCTGAAACCACCAAATGCCCCTCTCCCAGAAGCAGGGTATTGCAGCTGACTGCCAGTGCAAGGAGTGGCAAGAGTGTGTCCATGAATCTTAGAGATTAAAGCTCCTGACATCACTGGCCTGTAGGGATGAGTGGATGAGCCCAGATTACAACATCATGCCTCAATCCAACATCCTCCATGGAGTGTTGAGAGAACTCAAGCAAAGGCACACAGATGATCACACCCACCACTGTTCCTCCAGAAAAAAAATAGAGCTGGAAACTCTGTATTCATGTAGGTCATGGCATCATCAGGCCTGGCGATGGAAAATGAACTCCTTTCTTTGTCTAAACACCCCGTGGGATGGACAGGATGTAAGCAGCCTCATAATAACCACAAAGTGCCCCTTGTCATTTAACTGGAGGGCTACATTTTTCTAAGGATCATGAAGAAAGCTCTTTGAATTCTCGGTATCCTTTGACCAACACACACCCATTTCTGACAGGATAAAAAGCCAGGAAAAGAGAAAATTGTCTCACCTGCTACCATGTGCATCAGACATGCATCAGACCATGCCAAAATCTGGGAGCTCACACTTTGGATAGGAGGGGCTACCAGCATTTCAGTTATCACTTTTAAGAAAATAAAGTATGGTGGCATTCAGTCAGGAATGTGCCCTGCTACCCTCCAAAGGAATTTAATCATACAACCAACTTCACTTCCAGCTGCCTAGAGAGTGCAGGCTGGTGTTTAAAGCAGAGCATTTCTTACAGCCTTACCCACTGTGAAGTGCAGTTACGTTTTTCTACAAGATTTACCTACAGGGCAGAAGACTTGTAAAAATTCAGATGTGAAATTCAGCATGATACTGCTGACCCAGTCTATAGGATCCTTGATAGCCAGATGAGTTGGGTCACATCGTACCTCTTGCTCCCTTAAGCCTGAAGTGCCACTGGCTCTTTTCAGACCTGAGTAAATTGTTTCTTTTCTTTTGCCTACTCCTTAAGCTACCCTAGGCACCAAGCAAGGAAAGTAAACACATGGCAAAGGCACAATAGGCAGAACGGACTTGATCTTTGTTTAAAGTACAGGGTCAGCTCCTCGCTGTGAGCAGATTTTCCTCTTTGGAAACAGGTTCATGTTTATGTTTTAAGTTCCAGCAACATGCTCTGGATTTTCAACATGTGCAGCACATCTGCTTCAGCCCAGATTTATGAACAAATCTGCATATAATTGCGCTGGGCTAGGGTGTTGTTGTTGTTGTATTCCTCCACCCCCCACTTTTACCCACCCTTTAAATAAAATGGTTTTGTCCAGGGCTGTATAAACCTCCTGATTCCAAGCCATATAATTTTATGGGCAGAGAAAAAAAAGTTCTTTTGTATTGCACCTGAGCTCATTAAAGCCCAAATTCCATAATTTTACACTACCATGTGCTGCATATCGTATTTAGTACCTAACAGAGTAATTGCTTACAGTCCTCAGAGTGAGTGCACATAAGGTGGAGAAATGATGGAACAGGTGGGAGAGCCACCCTGAGCTTGGCTATTGCAGGTTTACATCCCTGCCCAGCTGACATGAAGCTCTGTGGGTGAATGGGTCAAAACCCTGGAATTAGGGTCCTTTGTTAGCCCTGTGCTGGGTGCCAGGGCCCAGACAGCCCCCAGTGAATGCTGTGGCTTCTGTACCAGACCTGGCGAAGCAAAAAATCTGTGGGATACAGAACCGGGAAGAAGGAGAAGCCAAGGATAAGGAGATCAAGGTGAAAAGTCCAAGGTGCCACAGGAACAAGCAGCTTAGACAACTTAACCAGATATCCCAAGTGAAAGTAAGCCTGGAAAAACTCAAGAGAAAGTGAGCTACCCAAGAATCTTCTGTGGCAACATTCAAGGTTCCCTATTTGTTGTTAAAAATCAACCAAAACCTTTTGTGTGTCTTTGCAAAGGAAATTGTGTCAAAGCAGCTGTTAATAAAAAAGGGTTTGCACACTCCTGGTCTGTGAACAAAGACTCTGTGAAACTGCTTTTGCCACCATGTCTTGGCTACATGAAGATTTTCTGGGGTGAAGGGGAGAGGAAGTGCAGGTAGATTCATTGTGTGGTCACACACACTCTGTCCTGGTGACTGTACCCTTTGGAAACCAAATTCCCCTGACTTGGCATTGAGGGCTTGCTCAAGGGATCCAGTCACAAGAGTCACTGTGCTCAGTGCTCCAAGGGCACATCCCAGTGATGTTTGTATCAGTCCATGGACTACCCACCCTGATATCTCAGGACAGATTCAGGCCTCCAGCCTGTAAGACAGAGAGGTTTTTTTAAAAACTGTCCATGCATGGGTTGCTCAAGGGCAGGTAGAAAAAGTGTAGCAGAGCAACTCATTTTAGCCATGGCTCCCAAGTCCCACCTATGTGCCCTAATCACAGCTGGTATCAGAGCTGCTGATAAGCTCTGAGTGATTTCCTTGGGCCTGGAACTGCAAGTGTGCTCTGCTTGAGATTCTCCAGTGTCTTATCTGCAGCCTCTTGGATAGTTAAGATTAGGTAGCCAGAAAAAGACAGAGAAAAAGACACTGTGTTGGCAAAAAAATTGTGAGCAGGGGCTGATTGAAGCAGGCATGTACCAATGTACCCCTACACAGACCGTGAATTCTCACATGTTGTGTTTAGTGCCTGATTTCCTAAGGAAGCAAAAAACCAAACAAAACAAAAATCTCTTGAAATCATTGAAACCAAAAGTAGGTTTTGCAATGGTCAGAGAAGACTAATATTTTGGTAACTTGTAACTTGCTTAGCCCTAAATGGTGGGAAGGGTGGAAGGCTCTAACCTTGACATTAGGAAACTTCTGACATTTAGAGTTTCAGAAGTCTCTCATCTAGGAACAACTTGTTTCCTTTTTTTGGGGTTTGTTTTTTTTTTTTTACTGTAGTCCCTCCTCATTTAAAACATATAATGAATGTGAACAGTCCTCAGTCTGTAAATACTGGGTTTAAGTTCACTAGAGCTTTGTTGAGATATCCCTCCTAGGTAACAAGTCTGTGGCTCATTAGTCCCTCATTAGCAAGATAGAAATAAAGACGCAAAAGGAAAAAAAAACCCTTTCTCCAAAGATATTGTTGCAGTCTAATTGCCTGCAAGGAATTCTTAATAATGTTTACTAATGCCTTTTCAGCATTGCCAATTTTATAATGTTCCAGATGTGACGTTGCTGTTCCCTGCTGTGATATTACTGGGTCTGCTAAGGCACTCCTAAGTTTGCAAAGATTTTAGCCCCATCTTATGTCACTGCCTTGAAACAACATCCATTGGGGCTTTCCAGCATCATATTTGTACTTTTGAAAAAAACAATCAGAAAACCCCTGTCTGATCCACTGTTTATCCAGAACTAAGTAAATTCAATCCCAACCCGCACTGGCTGGAGCCAGCAGCCCTGGGCATCACAGCACTATCAGATACTCACAGTTCAGCCACATTTGCTTTTATTTTCAGTTGTTTTTCTTTTAATATATTGGTTTAGACTTTCTGACATTAATTGGTTCCTTATTTGTAGAGAAATATCTTTTGTTTGGGATATGATTTTATATTGTAAGCAGCATTTGGAATATAAAACAAGCAGATGTTTGCAAGGATCTGAAAGAAAAGCTCACAGCATCCCTGCGTTATGCTTTGCAGCCAAGCAAAGGAACAAAGCAGGCAGCAAATATGCAATTTTGAAACAAATGAGCTTTTAACCTAAATTTATCTGAAGTTCCTTGGTGTTCTGGGAACAGGCAGACTCTCCACCTGGGTCAGATTTGTATGCCATTGGGAATATGTAAATAAATATATTTTTTGTCTGAATTTATTAAGGAAAAAAGGCTTGTGAGATCATCATGTTTGCCATTCTTCCCATCTAATAACTTGTGTACCTGCTGAAAAACTTCAGCCAAACTGAAAATACGGTGGAATCCTCCGTGATTTCAAATTCCTGGAAAGAATTTGGTAGAGAAAGGAGACAATATTAATGCTCCTAGGATGTGTGTGTGAGCAATCTGTCACTATTCAAGGAGGAGTCATAGAATCATTAAGGGTTGGAAAAGAACTCAAAGAACATCAAGTTCAACCTGTGACCCTTCCCCACCTTGACAACCAGCCCAGAGCACTGAGTGCCACATCCAGTCATTTATTGAAGGCTTCAAGGGATGGTGACTCCACCACCTCCCTGGGAAGCCCCTTCCAGCACTTAACAATCCTTTGAGTGAAAAAAATTCTTCCTGGTGTCCAATCTGAACTTCCCATGGTACAGTTTGAGGCCAGTTCCTCTTGTCCTGTCACTAACTGCCTGGGAGAAGAGGCCAGTCCCCACCTCCTTTTCCACAGGCTAAACATCCCGAAGCTCCCTCAGCTGCTCCTCATAGGAATTATTCCCTTCACCAGCTTCATTGCTCTTATCCACATTAATATATCTGCCCTTCTCTGGACACAAGAAGGAAGCTTCACATTGGAAAAAAATAGCAAGAACACCACAACCACAGGGAAAGCCTCTCTAGGACAGAGAATCCCTTCGTGACACAAAATTCATAAAGTAACGTCTTACTAACGATATTCACCAGGGACCAAGTTGGATTTCAATTTTTTTTTTAATTCTGTTTTCCCACATGGGCTGGGTTGTTTATCTTCAGTGTTCCCAGGCTCTGGAATGTTCTTCAGTGTCGTGTTGGACATAATCTCCATGGCCACCGTTGCACATCTTCAGAGTTGGCTGCACCTGCTGGCACTCTCCAGCCTGTCTCTGTCAAAATGATCCAGATGAGTTACACCTTTCCTACCGTTTGGAGAAGGAGTAGCCAGGATCACTTCATCAGAACTGGGTTAGGGAGGAAATGCACAGTATTCAAGCAGATTTAAGAGATATGGCTACAGGGCAGTGAGTAGCACCTGTGTAGCAGCCTCAGCTCTACCTGAAATGGTAATTATGGCCATATCCTAATGCACAATCTCAGGATCAAAGTAAGGTCTAATTGGGAACAGTGAGGTAGGAGAGAGTCTCATTGTACTTTACAGTTCTATGACATCAAACCCTAAAAAATCAGCAAGAACAATCTGCTTTCTGAGTATCTGTCCACCAGCTCATTTAAAAAGCTTATGCAAAAAAAAAAAAGTATCCTGGGGTACTGTGATCTGGTTCACTAGTTAAGGGATGCAAAACTCATTTCTTTGTCCTAAATTTATCACCCTGCTCCTAAAATGTTGGCTCTGTCAACTAATGCTACGTTCCTTATGCCTGTCAGACCATGGTAATATATCCATGAGGGCACCCTATACTCTCCTCTCTTCCCACATCCACACAAGGGAGACATGCACCAGTCTGGTCACCTTGGCTGGTGATGTTAAAAAGCTCCTGTTTCCAGCTCTGAAGGTCCCCAGTTCATTTTCCCAGTATGTCAGCCAAGACGGTGGTCCTCACATTTGCACTCTTTAATAGTTCCAAGCTGACATCACATTCCCCTCTATTTACTCTTTTTCCAAGTAATGTGTATATATATATATATCCTTAGCCTTAATCACTCTTCAGCCAAGCTTTCTCCAAGTAGACCCAAATCAAGTGATCAGTGCAGCCAGTGGGAATCTTTCTGCAGACTCCAGCCAACTCGGGATCATAAAGTCCTGAACCCACGAACATCTGCAAGATCTGGAGGCATTCCAGTATGGATTCAGATTGGACATCAGCCACTCAGGCCCATCTTAATTCATAAATCAACATACCCAACTGACTTTCTCTTCTCTGGATCCCCTCCAGTTTGTTAATACGTTTCTGTTAACGAGGTGCTTAGAACTAAGCACAATATCCCCAGTGCAGCCACATGAGAGCTGTTACATTCCTACTTCATAATGTTATGTCTCCACATCTCCCAGCCAGAATTGCACTGACTTCACCAGCTACCATGTTTTGTTGCAGCCTTGAAACCCTGGCCCTGTCACTCTCATTCACTGAGAGCTGTACTTTGCTCCACAGGTAATCGTGGCACAGTCAGCAGGACTCCTCACTCAGGACTGACAATGCAAGCAGGGAAAACAGAAACTGATCCCAGGGAAAGAATTCCCATCTAGATTTTTTGAACTGATAAACTGAGATAGCAGAATAACTGTAACAATGCCATCCTGCTGCTTTCCTGAGCAATAATCTATTTTCCTCATTGGGATAAATGATTTGGCCATCAGTCTCCTGCTTTAGCCATTTGGGAACTGGATTATTGCTTCATAAACTGTGCAATGCACTCCTATTACTGTTTAATTGCATTGGGCAGAGAAAGGGGGAAAAAGATTTTGCAATTTCTAATGGAAATCTCCCAGAAGCACTCTCTTTCTGTGTTACTTTCCTCAATAGTTAAGACAGTGAACTGCATTCCAATCCAAAATTTTCCTCTGAACAAAGAACATAATTTCTCTTTATACATTTCTGCCAGCACAGCTCCTCTTTGCAGCACACTGCTTCTTTCCTGGACCTGGACGCTCAGTGTTCCCTACCACCTCCTGTAGTGAGATTAGCCTGTCTCCTAGGCAGACATTTGCTGTAAAATCTCAGCTATGTATTTTGGTGTGAGTTTATATCTCGATTTCCTATCACTAGCAGCACAAGCTGTGCTTGAAACTCTTCATTCTTTCCATCCTTTTTGTTGTTGTTGTTGTTGTTGTTGTTGTTGCCTGTAACTCTTCAGAACAGTCACTCCTGTTCCACAGGGAACCTCCATCCAGCCCTTCAGTGGCTGCAGTTCTAGAATTGAGACATATCCTGGCTCCCAAAGCAAGAACTGTAGCTGGGGGTGGGGGAGGAAAAGGGCTTGGTCTGCAATTTTTTCATTCTTAAACAGTGCAGCATTCACTCCTGTCTCTAGCATATTTTCTAACACTAATCTTCTCCTCTGACACAGCACTGAGAAGACAAGATGAGTTCAAAGAAGCTCTGTTCAGTTGTTTGAGAAAAGGCTGAGTCCCTGGTTTCTAATTATCTAATGCCGACACTTGTTTCCCTTTAGGAAACTTGGGCAAATACCTTTTAATAATATTTTTTTCTATTCCAGGAGGTGGTTGAAGTGTTTTCATCAGAATGATTCTCAGGAAAAATACCTTTTCAACAAACATGGAAATTTTTGCTAGCCAAAGCATTTAACCTGGTTAGTGCTTTTTACAGATTTTATGAAAACCCAACAAAGGAAATGAACAAGGACTTTCTTGGTGAAATGTTTTCCCTTACAATATTCAATGTTTGCTTTTCAAAATGTGGCTTTGTAGTAAGCCTGAAAACCTGTACCAAAAGATACATTTTAAGATTTCGAACACAGTAATTTTCGTAGGAAATACGAAACAAATAAAAACAAAGTTAAGAAACTTTCCAGAGCAGCAACGAAAAGGAATTTGGTAGAGTGAAATGCCAGTGTTTTAAAAGTAAAGCTATTTTTTATCCCTGCAGGAAAAAACCTGGGAACTTCCTGGGCTTACTGTGTCCTGGACAAGCCTGAGAAGCTGCAAGCCAACTTCTCCCTTAAGCACTGCCATGTGTTCTCCCACACTGCTCCACCCATTTGTGCCAAAAACCTGTCCAATTACCTATCCTCTGGCAAACCATGTCTTATCATTTCCTCGAGCTTACAGACCGTTCCCATTGCTATCTGTCAATCCAGCAGCCAGCTGACCTTTCTGTCAAACACTGCAGAAAGTTTTCTCCAAACCACATCTCTCCAATTTGTCCAATTCCTTGAAACCCCTTTGCTGTGGGGTTCATCCGTGAGGTCTCTGGGGCTGGACCTGCCTTCTACAGCACCTGGTCAGGGAGCCCCTGTCCCCACAGGGCTGCAGCTCTCACCTGGGATTCCCAGGTGCTCTTCTAATATCAATTAAAAAACAACCAACAAAGAGGATAAATCTGTGACAATGCAGAGCTTGAGCAGAGGAATTGGAGACAACTCACATTCTGATTTCCAAAGCTGGTAGTTCCTTTCTACACAATATCAAGCTCTTATCACAAAGGAAGGGGAAATATTTGGCACTGGAGTTAATTGTTGATTATTTGGTGTTGATTTTAACATGCTGCTGCGCATGTCCTAGTAAAAGAGGCAGTTACAGTGAGATACTGAAGGAAAACTACCTACTTGAACTTAAATAAATAGAAAGGTAAAGGGGATCTACTGCATTGACATAAAGATTAGAATGAGAAAAAAAATCCTCCAGCACACAGTGTCTTTAATCATAGATAAAGCTGGACTCGATCTTGGAGGCCTTTCCAACCTCAATGATTCTGTGATAATGTGGGGAAGCAGATGCCTCTAAAGGAGCCATGGGCTGGAAGGTTGAATTGCTGACTCTCCAGCCCCTGTGGCAGCAGGGCTCTCTGAGAGCTCCCTGGGACACCAAAGCTCTCTGGCAGGATGTCCGGCCAGCAAGGAAACCCGCTGGTATTTTTAACAGGAGGTTACAGGGGTGACAGGCCGGGCCAGCAGCAGGTCAGATGAAAGGCTTGGCAGGCCAAGCTATCAGACATGGTTTCCTCCAGTGAAATTCCAGCTGGAGATCTCCTATCAGGCTCTCCTCTCTCTGTTTCTGGGACGCACAGCTCCTGCCTTCCCCCACAACTTTGTGGTTTCCAAGGAGACCACACGCTGCTCACCCGGAGCCCGGCACCGATGGCCGGGTGACTTCACGGGGTCAGGGAGCCCATAAAACGCCACAGCCATAGCGACAGCGCTGAGCCTGACTCACTGCCATATTCCTGAATCCTATAGGGCATATGAACCTCATGATGGGTTGCTCTCTTCTCTTTTTCATTAGGGCTGTTACAATGAGACCTAGACATGGTGTCACTGCCTGAAGACAGCCCGGAGGGAAAAATATCCTGCAGAATCGCAGGCTTCAAAGAACCGATTCCAATATTTGTGTTACTCGGTCTCCTGAAGGAAGATAAATATGAGAAGTCAATTTCATAATTGTAACAGTATAAAAATACACTAAAAATTCAACATTTATAACACCAAGTAAGTTCACACCAAGATCAAAGATTAAAAATTGGCCGCATTCCTACAAGTATGAAATGTATCAATTAGGTAGTGCAGCTCAGTGTCAGGAGATCTGAATCTGGTGCCTCTCTTAGTTGCTGACTTCCTGAAGAACTTGGGAATACTCATACAGGACATAAATTTCATAGGGATTTTTGTAAGGCAATATTTATCTCCACCTGAAAATTAGGCTGTGGAAGTAGCTTTTTCAAACTCCAGTCCATAAAAAGATATCAACACGTAAATTTTCCTTAGGAGACAAATAGAGTTCAGGATGCCTTTGTGTGTGTAGACCTCACTATTTCTGTGGCCTTCATTCTCTATATCTTAAGTAAGAATACTGGAGTTTATCTGACTGGAGTGGAGTCAAAACAAGAATTTTAAAGTAATTATGAAGCACATACAGTAGTGTGGAAAATAGATAATAGTTTCTGTTGCAGCAGTGTTGGAAGAAGCCCTGGTTCAAGACCATAGGAGAAGGAAGCAGAAATAGCACATATGCATATGACAGGATAATTCACAGCTGCCAGTTGAACCCAGCAGATAAAGAGTGCTGTACAGACAGCAGCATTCAGTTTTCCCATGACATTGGATCAGCCATGGCTGTAGCAAGGAAAGGAGCAAAGGATGGTATTTACCCCAAGGTCTGGTTAGAAATGAAATATTTCAACATTTCTTCCTGAAAAGTGTATTAAAAAAATTTTATGCACCCAAAACACAAAAATTGACCATTTGTGTTCATTCATGATAGATACACTGCTTTCCAAGCATTCAGGTTTTGTCTACACCAATATTTGTAGGGAACTTTGATGTCATCTTGCACCAGCCTTGTGCACTTTCACCATAATCCTCATCTTTGGAATAGCTCACAGTCTTAGCCAAAATCATTCTCGTGATGTTTCTTGTCTACAAATCAGGGCTGGTTTGGATACAGGCCTATCAGCTACTTCTAGGCACTTCTTGATGGGATTTCTGCTATCACCCAGCACACTTGGACATGTCTCAGAACAAGAGATTAAATGGAAGCAGCATGAGGCAGAAGTTTAATAGAATTCCCATGAATCTGCCTGAAAAGAGTAGCCAGTGAGTTCAGGGTAATTTTGCAGTGGGTCCCAACTGTTTATGTAGGACTGAAGCTGTGCTGATTGGCTAAATAAGCAAATATCACAATTTTGGAATAAGTGATTGCAAGCGGCAAGTTTCAAGTGCTACAGAGACATTTGCTCCCAGATCTTGCCCAAACACCAACCCCAAATGAATTCTTCCCACAGAAGTTCAGTCCTGACTGACTTATAGTCTACAACATTTTAATAATTTGATTGCTGGACAGTTGCAACAACTCACAGTGGACAAACAGCTGAGCAAAGCATGTCTACAATAATCACATCAATATCCCTACACTGTCCTAGCATAGGAGGCAGTTACAATAAGATATTGAAGGAACACTCTCTACTTGAGCTTAAATAAATAGAGAGTTGAAGAGAAAATAAGGTGAAGAGAATCTGCTTCATTGACATAAAGATTAGACTTGGAAAAAGAAAACTCCAATGTATTAATTTATTCCTTCCTTCTGAAAGGATCCACTTAAAAAACCTATATCCTACACTAAAAGTAATGAAGGGGAAAATCCACTTCACTCTTCCGCCATTAAGGAAACAGTTAATGGGTTCAGCAAAAGGTGGCAGCCTGAGACCTGTGGAGCTCTGTTTGCTTTGTTAGTGACTGACAGTATCCCTCTCAATTTGTTGCACGAATTGTTTTCTTGAAGATAAAATACTTCTCCTTCCACTCTTCCAAATGTTGCTCCAGGAGTAGAGATTACCCAAAAAATGTGCTGGATGCATTAGAAATTGCAGCCCCAGGAAAGCAGCCCTTGATAGAGCAGATTTTCTCTCTGCTTGTCAAGTTTCCCACGCTTCCCAGCCAGACTCTGCTGGCCAGGGCTCAGAGCCTGACTCTTGCTGTGAAAGTACGGGAAGCTGTTTCATCCCTGCAGCTGACTGACCCCGGGTGTCCGAGCTGCAAGGGCTGCATTGGAAATCAGAAGACAGAGCCTGGCTCACAACAGCCCTCCCTGACAGGCACTGTAAGGTCTCCAATCTCCTGGCACCATGGCCACTTGACAACCTCTAACATATCCCTGTGTGGGGAGAGGAGAAACCTCACAGTCCGGGTGGGGAATGAACAAGGCCCCAGTGGAGAAGGCAGAAAAGGAAACCCTGTGGCTTTCAATCTCAGGCTGTATCCAGCTCATTCTTTTGTACATCAATTTGCTCCTCCTCCTCCTCCATCCACAAAAAATGACAAGGCAACTCAAAGGCTTTGTCCGTAGGAGCCTTTCCGCTATGGCAAGCAGAGGTGGAACGCAATGTGCTGGGTTATCTGCTTATTCAGCTCACGCTGGCTTTGGAATCTGTTACAACCTGGTGGAAGAAATGTCTTTTTGGGCACAGGGAGATGCTTGGATGCCAACCAGCCAGGAGTGCAGGGGATGTGATCCCTGCTCTTCTTTCTCCCTCTCATTTTAAGCCAGCAACTCATCTTTCATTTGAGATCTTCACTCCTCTCTTTGCAAGACACAATTCTGCCTATTCAGTGGAGCCTTGTGAAATTTATCACCTAGCTAATATCTTGCAAATTATTTTGAGCATTCCTACTGTTATCTGTATAAGGCAGAACTGTCTGAGCTCTTATCGTGAATCAAGATCTCATTGTGTTCAGAAAAAATAAGACCCTATAAACAGCAGCACAATGGAACAAACACTGGCACATCTGCAGATGCAGCAGTGGATACCATTTGAACCTCACTTTTTTCTTAAGTCTCCCACACCACATTCAAAATATTCTGCAAAATCCCACTTCCTGTCCTGACCCTGTGGCAAGAAGGAACACAGAAACCAGGGAGAGCAGGAAATTCCACTCAGATTCCAGCTGCAATCATTTCTGTGAACAGGAGGGACAAAATGCAGCAGAGATTGTGGCAGATAAATGTCATGTGCTCAAAGAGGCAACCAGTAAAGAATAAGGTCTGGGATAGGGAGCAGGTCACACATGGCAGGGGAAGTAGATGGCCCTGATCTTGCCTTATAGATTGTACATCAATATTAATTAAGAATTGACTTTACATAAATAAGACTAATATTGCTAGAGGTGTCTGGTTGAATTTCTTGTTCCCAATGAAAACTGGATAGAACTTCACCTCAGCTTTTAGGAGGTGGGAGGAGAGACTGGAAATCATTCAAAGGCTTTTTAAATCATTACCGTTGCTCTTACTGTTATAGTTACCGGAATGAAGTTGAATGCAACCCACGTACCCTTCTTGAACAAAGAAAAGGAAGTATCACAGTTCTCCTTAATGTCTTTGCTGGGCCTCTCTTGGCCCATGAATCTGTCCTGGAGTACTTAGGCTTCTTCAAAAGCAGGAAAAGTAAGACCAGGAGTTTGAAATCAGTGCCAGCAGAAGATGTGTATCTCCTGATGTTACAAGAACTTTAAATTAACTTGGTGGCTTGCTCTCTGATATTTTAAATCTGGACTTACAAATATTTAGCTTCTTTTGGTGAAAATGAGTATGCAAGACTGAAAAAGAACTGCATAACTCTTGAAGTCGTGTCTGCATAGGGGTTTGCTGTGTTTGAAATGGGTCCCTTACTTAAATCAACACATAGGAACGGTGCAAAATAAACACAGAGACAGGGCTGAAAGGGAACAACCACCCTGACTGCACAGAAGATAATTAAAAAGTCTCTTCCCAGCTCTTCCAAGGCTTTGCAAACTGGAGGTGATGGACTCACCACCACCCCATGGTCTATTTCTCTGCTGGAAGACAACCTTTTCCACCTGGCAAGGGATGTTGCCAGATCTTCCTCTGCCCTTTCCATTTGCCATCTTCCCAGAGGATTTGCCCAAACAATACAAAAAAAGGCGTCAACATCACTGTGACATGTTGTCTTCTGCTACTATGCCAATAAAAATTACCTTCCTTACACCACATTTCCCTGAACCTGACATCTGTCCTAAATCTCAAGTCATACATCCCACTCTTCCATTAACATGAGTCATCCTACAGACGTCCTTCTGCTACTCTTAGAGTCGTGTCAGAAAGAATCATTGACTTATTGTCAGCAGATTCAGCCTACCATGTTAATGGTGTCTGCAGAGCCCTCTTCCCTGATCACCTTGTTCTTACAGCTCCAAAAATGCTGGAAAACCCTTCTGAGCTGTAGGATGTCAGAAGCAAGGAAAGAATTGCCTGTACTGTACTGCTACTCTGCCTGGAGCATAAAGGGTAATTTGCTACATTTTGGAGTTCTCTACCTTGAAGCAGAGCCAATAAAGAGCTTTTTCGCAGGAATTCTCACAGCTTCAAGCTGCCTAAATAAAAGACCTGATACTAGGGATACTTTTGAGAATTTCAGGAAACATAAATGGCTTTCTCTACAGAGATTATGGGTATTATATATAGGAATCCTAGTTCCAGATGTTTAAGAGTAAAATACCAGAACTTCAGAGTGGACAGTTGCATAAGAATAGAAAAGACAATGAATGTCTTATGCCTTCAACTATAAGCTATTTACAACCCTTCTGTTTTTAAAGCAGAGACCAAATGGAGAAGAGGCTTCCTTTAAGGGGCAGGGGCCATGGCAAGTCCTGGTAGTTGTTTTCATTATTTCATCAACTTGGTGTCTTGAAAGATTTATTAACTCATTCTCTTTCTCGGTCTTTTATTTCTATTTTTAAGTCTCTGATGTTGCCTCTATTCTCATGCACTTCACAATGCCCTTTCTGCAAAGTCAGTGGAGATCAGTCTCAGCCTTCATCTTTTCCACAAATGGGAAACTAAATATTTGCAGAGCTGGGGGTGTCTGTGGTTGTGCTAAGATCCAGGAAGTCAAGCAATTAAGCCAAATGTTTGCCTAGTGTAAATCAGCACTGAGACTTTACCTAATTTCTGATGGGAATAAGGAAATCCTTA